>NC_136073.1:709249203-709609912 GCF_964261635.1 Lissotriton helveticus
AGATGCCAAATCTCACTCATCTCGCGGGACATGCCAAATCTCACTCATCTCGCGTGAGATGACAAATCACACTCCTCTCGCGTGAGATGCCAAATCTCACGCATGTCACGTGAGATGCCAAATCTCACTCATCTCGCGTGAGATGCCAAATCTAACTCATCTCGCGTGAGTTTCCAAATCTCACTCATCTCGCGTGAGATGCCAAATCTAACTCATCTCGCGTGGGATGCCAAATCTCAAGCATCTCGCGTGAGACGTCATATCTCACTCATCTCGCGTGAGATGCAAAATCTCACTCATCTCGCGTGAGATACCAAATCTCACACATCTCGCGTGAGATGCCAAATCTCTCTGATCTCGCGTGAGATGCTAAATCTCACTCATCCTGCATGAGATGCCAAACCTCACTCATTTCGCGTGAGATGACAAATCGCACTCATCTCGCGTGAGATGCCAAATAGTGAGCACCGGGAATTGGGCATGGCCGCTGACGTCATCGTAGGCACGCCCATGCCAAATCTCATTCATCTCACGTGAGAAGCCAAATCTCACTCATCTCGCGTGAGATGCCAAATCTCACTCATCTCGCTCGCGTGAGATGCCAAATCTAACTCATCTCGCGTGAGATGCCAAATCTCACTCATCTCGCGTGAGATGCCAAATCTAACTCATCTCGCGTGAGATGCCAAATCTCACTCATCTCGCGTGAGATACCAAATCTCACTCATCTCGCGTGAGATGCCAAATCTCACTCATCTCACGTGAGATGCCAAATCTAACTCATCTCGTGTGAGATGCCGAATCTCACTCATCTCGCGTGAGATGCCAAATCTCACTCATCCTGCATGAGATGCCAAATCTCACTCATCTCGCGTGAGATGACAAATCGCACGCATCTCGCGTGAGATGACATATCTCACTCATCTCGCGTGAAATGCCAAATCTCACTCATCTCGCGTGAGATGCCAAATCTCACTCATCTCGTGTGAGATGCCAAATCTCACTCATCTCACGTGAGATGCCAAATCTCACGCATCTCGCGTGAGATGCCAAATCTCACTCATGTCGCGTGAGATGCCAAATCTCACTCATCTCGCGTGAGATGCCAAATCTCACTCATCTCGCATGAGATGCCAAATCTCACTCATCTCTCGTGAGATGCCAAATCTCACTTATCTCGCGTGAGATGCCAAATCTCACTCATCTCGCATGAGATGCCAAATCTAACTCATCTCGCGTGACATGCCAAATCTCACTCATCTTGCGTGAGATGCCAAATCTCACTCATCTCGCGTGAGATGCCAAATCTCACTCATCTCGCGTGAGATGCCAAATCTCACTCATCTCACGTGAGATGCCAAATCTAACTCATCTCGCGTGAGATGCCAAATCTCACTCATCTCGCGTGAGATGCCAAATCTCACTCATCTCGCATGAGATGCCAAATCTCACTCATCT
Organism: Lissotriton helveticus; assembly: GCF_964261635.1. Lineage (NCBI taxonomy): Eukaryota > Metazoa > Chordata > Amphibia > Caudata > Salamandridae > Lissotriton > Lissotriton helveticus. The sequence goes on from NC_136073.1 coordinate 709,250,662, forward strand.
CGCGTGAGATGCCAAATCTCACTCATCTCGCGTGAGATGCCAAATCTCACACATCTCGCGTGAGATGCCAAATCTCACTGATCTCGCTTGAGATGCTAAATCTCACTCATCTCGCGTCAGATGCCAAATCTCACTCATCTCGCGTGAGATGACAAATCGCACTCATCTCGCGTGAGATGCCAAATAGTGAGCACGGGGAATTGGGCACGGCTGCTGACGTCATCGTAGGCACGCCCATGCCAAATCTCATTCTTCTCACGTGAGAAGCCAAATCTCACTCATCTCGCGTGAGATGCCAAATCTCACTCATCTCGCTCGCGTGAGATGCCAAATCTAACTCATCTCGCGTGAGATGCCAAATCTCACTCATCTCGCGTGAGATGCCAAATCTCACTCATCTCGCGTGAGATGCCAAATCTCACACATCTCGTGTGAGATGCCAAATCTCACTGATCTCGCGTGAGATGCTAAATCTCACTCATCTTGCATCAGATGCCAAATCTCACTCATCTCGCGTGAGATGACAAATCGCACTCATCTCGCGTGAGATGCCAAATAGTGAGCACGGGGAATTGGGCACGGCCGCTGACGTCATCGTAGGCACGCCCATGCCAAATCTCATTCTTCTCACGTGAGAAGCCAAATCTCACTCATCTCGCGTGAGATGCCATATCTCACTCATCTCGCTCCCGTGAGATGCCAAATCTAACTCATCTCGCGTGGAATGCCAAATCTCACTCATCTCGCGTGAGATGCCAAATCTCTTGCATCTCGCGCGAGATGCCAAATCTCACTCATCTCGCTTGAGATGCCAAATCTCACTCATCTCGCGTGAGATCCAAATCTCACTCATATCGCGTGAGATGCCAAATCTCACTCATCTCACATGAGATGCCAAATCTCACTCATCTCGCGGGACATGCCAAATCTCACTCATCTCGCGTGAGATGACAAATCACACTCCTCTCGCGTGAGATGCCAAATCTCTCGCATGTCACGTGAGATGCCAAATCTCACTCATCTCGCGTGAGATGCCAAATCTAACTCATCTCGCGTGAGTTTCCAAATCTCACTCATCTCGCGTGAGATGCCAAATCTAACTCATCTCGCATGGGATGCCAAATCTCACGCATCTCGCGTGAGACGTCATATCTCACTCATCTCGTGTGAGATGCAAAATCTCACTCATCTCGCGTGAGATACCAAATCTCACACATCTCGCGTGAGATGCCAAATCTCACTGATCTCGCGTGAGATGCTAAATCTCACTCATCCTGCATGAGATGCCAAATCTCACTCATCTCGCGTGAGATGACAAATCGCACTCATCTCGCGTGAGATGCCAAATAGTGAGCACGGGGAATTGGGCATGGCCGCTGACGTCATCGTAGGCACGCCCATGCCAAATCTCATTCATCTCACGTGAGAAGCCAAATCTCACTCATCTCGCGTGAGATGCCAAATCTCACTCATCTCGCTCGCGTGAGATGCCAAATCTAACTCATCTCGCGTGAGATGCCAAATCTCACTCATCTCACGTGAGATGCCAAATCTAACTCATCTCGCGTGAGATGCCAAATCTCACTCATCTCGCGTGAGATGCCAAATCTCACTCATCTCGCGTGAGATGCCAAATCTCACTCATCTCACGTGAGATGCCAAATCTAACTCATCTCGTGTGAGATGCCGAATCTCACTCATCTCGCGTGAGATGCCAAATCTCACTCATCCTGCATGAGATGCCAAATCTCACTCATCTCGCGTGAGATGACAAATCGCACTCATCTCGCGTGAGATGCCAAATCTCACTCATCTCGCGTGGGATGGCAAATCTCACGCATCTCGCGTGAGATGACATATCTCACTCATCTCGCGTGAGATGCCAAATCTCACTCATCTCGCGTGAGATGCCAAATCTCACTCATCTCGCGTGAGATGCCAAATCTCACTCATCTCACGTGAGATGCCAAATCTCACGCATCTCGCGTGAGATGCCAAATCTCACTCATGTCGCGTGAGATGCCAAATCTCACTCATCTCGCGTGAGATGCCAAATCTCACTCATCTCGCGTGAGATGCCAAATCTCACTCATCTCTCGTGAGATGCCAAATCTCACTTATCTCGCGTGAGATGCCAAATCTCACTCATCTCGCGTGAGATGCCAAATCTAACTCATCTCGCGTGAGATGCCAAATCTCACTCATCTTGCGTGAGATGCCAAATCTCACTCATCTTGCGTGAGATGCCAAATCTCACTCATCTCGCGTGAGATGCCAAATCTCACTCATCTCACGTGAGATGCCAAATCTCACGCATCTCGCGTGAGATGCCAAATCTCACTCATGTCGCGTGAGATGCCAAATCTCACTCATCTCGCGTGAGATGCCAAATCTCACTCATCTCGCGTGAGATGCCAAATCTCACTCATCTCACGTGAGATGCCAAATCTCACTTATGTCGCGTGAGATGCCAAATATCACTCATCTCGCGTGAGATGCCAAATCTAACTCATCTCGCGTGAGATGCCAAATCTCACTCATCTTGCGTGAGATGCCAAATCTCACTCATCTCGCGTGAGATGCCAAATCTCACTCTTCTCGCGTGAGATGCCAAATCTCACTCATCTCACGTGAGATGCCAAATCTAACTCATCTCGCGTGAGATGCCAAATCTCACACATCTTGTGTGAGATGCCAAATCTCACTGATCTCGCGTGAGATGCAAAATCTCACTCATCTCGCGTGAGATACCAAATCTCACACATCTCGCGTGAGATGCCAAATCTCACTGATCTCGCGTGAGATGCTAAATCTCACTCATCCTGCATGAGATGCCAAACCTCACTCATCTCGCGTGAGATGACAAATCGCACTCATCTCGCGTGAGATGCCAAATAGTGAGCACCGGGAATTGGGCATGGCCGCTGACGTCATCGTAGGCACGCCCATGCCAAATCTCATTCATCTCACGTGAGAAGCCAAATCTCACTCATCTCGCGTGAGATGCCAAATCTCACTCATCTCGCTCGCGTGAGATGCCAAATCTAACTCATCTCGCGTGAGATGCCAAATCTCACTCATCTCGCGTGAGATGCCAAATCTAACTCATCTCGCGTGAGATGCCAAATCTCACTCATCTCGCGTGAGATACCAAATCTCACTCATCTCGCGTGAGATGCCAAATCTCACTCATCTCACGTGAGATGCCAAATCTAACTCATCTCGTGTGAGATGCCGAATCTCACTCATCTCGCGTGAGATGCCAAATCTCACTCATCCTGCATGAGATGCCAAATCTCACTCATCTCGCGTGAGATGACAAATCGCACTCATCTCGCGTGAGATGCCAAATCTCACTCATCTCGCGTGGGATGGCAAATCTCACGCATCTCGCGTGAGATGACATATCTCACTCATCTCGCGTGAAATGCCAAATCTCACTCATCTCGCGTGAGATGCCAAATCTCACTCATCTCGCGTGAGATGCCAAATCTCACTCATCTCACGTGAGATGCCAAATCTCACGCATCTCGCGTGAGATGCCAAATCTCACTCATGTCGCGTGAGATGCCAAATCTCACTCATCTCGCGTGAGATGCCAAATCTCACTCATCTCGCGTGAGATGCCAAATCTCACTCATCTCTCGTGAGATGCCAAATCTCACTTATCTCGCGTGAGATGCCAAATCTCACTCATCTCGCATGAGATGCCAAATCTAACTCATCTCGCGTGACATGCCAAATCTCACTCATCTTGCGTGAGATGCCAAATCTCACTCATCTCGCGTGAGATGCCAAATCTCACTCATCTCGCGTGAGATGCCAAATCTCACTCATCTCACGTGAGATGCCAAATCTAACTCATCTCGCGTGAGATGCCAAATCTCACTCATCTCGCGTGAGATGCCAAATCTCACTCATCTCGCGTGAGATGCCAAATCTCACTCATCTCGCGTGAGATGCCAAATCTCACTCATCTCGCGTGAGATGCCAAATCTCACACATCTCGCGTGAGATGCCAAATCTCACTGATCTCGCTTGAGATGCTAAATCTCACTCATCTCGCGTCAGATGCCAAATCTCACTCATCTCGCGTGAGATGACAAATCGCACTCATCTCGCGTGAGATGCCAAATAGTGAGCACGGGGAATTGGGCACGGCTGCTGACGTCATCGTAGGCACGCCCATGCCAAATCTCATTCTTCTCACGTGAGAAGCCAAATCTCACTCATCTCGCGTGAGATGCCAAATCTCACTCATCTCGCTCGCGTGAGATGCCAAATCTAACTCATCTCGCGTGAGATGCCAAATCTCACTCATCTCGCGTGAGATGCCAAATCTCACTCATCTCGCGTGAGATGCCAAATCTCACACATCTCGTGTGAGATGCCAAATCTCACTGATCTCGCGTGAGATGCTAAATCTCACTCATCTCGCGTCAGATGCCAAATCTCACTCATCTCGCGTGAGATGACAAATCGCACTCATCTCGCGTGAGATGCCAAATAGTGAGCACGGGGAATTGGGCACGGCCGCTGACGTCATCGTAGGCACGCCCATGCCAAATCTCATTCTTCTCACGTGAGAAGCCAAATCTCACTCATCTCGCGTGAGATGCCATATCTCACTCATCTCGCTCCCGTGAGATGCCAAATCTAACTCATCTCGCGTGGGATGCCAAATCTCACTCATCTCGCGTGAGATGCCAAATCTCATGCATCTCGCGCGAGATGCCAAATCTCACTCATCTCGCTTGAGATGCCAAATCTCACTCATCTCGCGTGAGATCCAAATCTCACTCATATCGCGTGAGATGCCAAATCTCACTCATCTCACATGAGATGCCAAATCTCACTCATCTCGCGGGACATGCCAAATCTCACTCATCTCGCGTGAGATGACAAATCACACTCCTCTCGCGTGAGATGCCAAATCTCACGCATGTCACGTGAGATGCCAAATCTCACTCATCTCGCGTGAGATGCCAAATCTAACTCATCTCGCGTGAGTTTCCAAATCTCACTCATCTCGCGTGAGATGCCAAATCTAACTCATCTCGCGTGGGATGCCAAATCTCACGCATCTCGCGTGAGACATCATATCTCACTCATCTCGTGTGAGATGCAAAATCTCACTCATCTCGCGTGAGATACCAAATCTCACACATCTCGCGTGAGATGCCAAATCTCACTGATCTCGCGTGAGATGCTAAATCTCACTCATCCTGCATGAGATGCCAAATCTCACTCATCTCGCGTGAGATGACAAATCGCACTCATCTCGCGTGAGATGCCAAATAGTGAGCACGGGGAATTGGGCATGGCCGCTGACGTCATCGTAGGCACGCCCATGCCAAATCTCATTCATCTCACGTGAGAAGCCAAATCTCACTCATCTCGCGTGAGATGCCAAATCTCACTCATCTCGCTCGCGTGAGATGCCAAATCTAACTCATCTCGCGTGAGATGCCAAATCTCACTCATCTCGCGTGAGATGCCAAATCTAACTCATCTCGTGTGAAATGCCGAATCTCACTCATCTCGCGTGAGATGCCAAATCTCACTCATGTCGCGTGAGATGCCAAATCTCACTCATCTCGCGTGAGATGCCAAATCTCACTCATCTCGCGTGGGATGGCAAATCTCACGCATCTCGCGTGAGATGACATATCTCACTCATCTCGCGTGAGATGCCAAATCTCACTCATCTCGCGTGAGATGCCAAATCTCACTCATCTCGCGTGAGATGCCAAATCTCACTCATCTCACGTGAGATGCCAAATCTCACGCATCTCGCGTGAGATGCCAAATCTCACTCATGTCGCGTGAGATGCCAAATCTCACTCATCTCGCGTGAGATGACAAATCTCACTCATCTCGCGTGAGATGCCAAATCTCACTCATCTCTCGTGAGATGCCAAATCTCACTTATCTCGCGTGAGATGCCAAATCTCACTCATCTCGCGTGAGATGCCAAATCTAACTCATCTCGCGTGAGATGCCAAATCTCACTCATCTTGCGTGAGATGCCAAATCTCACTCATCTTGCGTGAGATGCCAAATCTCACTCATCTCGCGTGAGATGCCAAATCTCACTCATCTCACGTGAGATGCCAAATCTCACGCATCTCGCGTGAGATGCCAAATCTCACTCATGTCGCGTGAGATGCCAAATCTCACTCATCTCGCGTGAGATGCCAAATCTCACTCATCTCGCGTGAGATGCCAAATCTCACTCATCTCACGTGAGATGCCAAATCTCACTTATGTCGCGTGAGATGCCAAATATCACTCATCTCGCGTGAGATGCCAAATCTAACTCATCTCGCGTGAGATGCCAAATCTCACTCATCTTGCGTGAGATGCCAAATCTCACTCATCTCGCGTGAGATGCCAAATCTCACTCTTCTCGCGTGAGATGCCAAATCTCACTCATCTCACGTGAGATGCCAAATCTAACTCATCTCGCTTGAGATGCCAAATCTCACTCATCTTGCGTGAGATGCCAAATCTCACTCATCTCGCGTGAGATGCCAAATCTCACTCATCTCGCGTGAGATGCCAAATCTCACTCATCTCGCGTGAGATGCCAAATCTCACACATCTCGTGTGAGATGCCAAATCTCACTGATCTCGCGTGAGATGCAAAATCTCACTCATCTCGCGTGAGATACCAAATCTCACACATCTCGCGTGAGATGCCAAATCTCACTGATCTCGCGTGAGATGCTAAATCTCACTCATCCTGCATGAGATGCCAAACCTCACTCATCTCGCGTGAGATGACAAATCGCACTCATCTCGCGTGAGATGCCAAATAGTGAGCACCGGGAATTGGGCATGGCCGCTGACGTCATCGTAGGCACGCCCATGCCAAATCTCATTCATCTCACGTGAGAAGCCAAATCTCACTCATCTCGCGTGAGATGCCAAATCTCACTCATCTCGCTCGCGTGAGATGCCAAATCTAACTCATCTCGCGTGAGATGCCAAATCTCACTCATCTCGCATGAGATGCCAAATCTAACTCATCTCGCGTGAGATGCCAAATCTCACTCATCTCGCGTGAGATACCAAATCTCACTCATCTCGCGTGAGATGCCAAATCTCACTCATCTCACGTGAGATGCCAAATCTAACTCATCTCGTGTGAGATGCCGAATCTCACTCATCTCGCGTGAGATGCCAAATCTCACTCATCCTGCATGAGATGCCAAATCTCACTCATCTCGCGTGAGATGACAAATCGCACTCATCTCGCGTGAGATGCCAAATCTCACTCATCTCGCGTGGGATGGCAAATCTCACGCATCTCGCGTGAGATGACATATCTCACTCATCTCGCGTGAAATGCCAAATCTCACTCATCTCGCGTGAGATGCCAAATCTCACTCATCTCGCGTGAGATGCCAAATCTCACTCATCTCACGTGAGATGCCAAATCTCACGCATCTCGCGTGAGATGCCAAATCTCACTCATGTCGCGTGAGATGCCAAATCTCACTCATCTCGCGTGAGATGCCAAATCTCACTCATCTCGCGTGAGATGCCAAATCTCACTCATCTCTCGTGAGATGCCAAATCTCACTTATCTCGCGTGAGATGCCAAATCTCACTCATCTCGCGTGAGATGCCAAATCTCACTCATCTCGCGTGAGATGCCAAATCTCACTCATCTCGCGTGAGATGCCAAATCTCACTCATCTCGCGTGAGATGCCAAATCTCACTCATCTCACGTGAGATGCCAAATCTAACTCATCTCGCGTGAGATGCCAAATCTCACTCATCTCGCGTGAGATGCCAAATCTCACTCGTCTCGCGTGAGATGCCAAATCTCACTCATCTCGCGTGAGATGCCAAATCTCACTCATCTTGCGTGAGATGCCAAATCTCACACATCTCGCGTGAGATGCCAAATCTCACTGATCTCGCTTGAGATGCTAAATCTCACTCATCTCGCGTCAGATGCCAAATCTCACTCATCTCGCGTGAGATGACAAATCGCACTCATCTCGCGTGAGATGCCAAATAGTGAGCACGGGGAATTGGGCACGGCTGCTGACGTCATCGTAGGCACGCCCATGCCAAATCTCATTCTTCTCACGTGAGAAGCCAAATCTCACTCATCTCGCGTGAGATGCCAAATCTCACTCATCTCGCTCGCGTGAGATGCCAAATCTAACTCATCTCGCGTGAGATGCCAAATCTCACTCATCTCGCGTGAGATGCCAAATCTCACTCATCTCGCGTGAGATGCCAAATCTCACACATCTCGTGTGAGATGCCAAATCTCACTGATCTCGCGTGAGATGCTAAATCTCACTCATCTCGCGTCAGATGCCAAATCTCACTCATCTCGCGTGAGATGACAAATCGCACTCATCTCGCGTGAGATGCCAAATAGTGAGCACGGGGAATTGGGCACGGCCGCTGACGTCATCGTAGGCACGCCCATGCCAAATCTCATTCTTCTCACGTGAGAAGCCAAATCTCACTCATCTCGCGTGAGATGCCAAATCTCACTCATCTCGCTCCCGTGAGATGCCAAATCTAACTCATCTCGCGTGGGATGCCAAATCTCACTCATCTCGCGTGAGATGCCAAATCTCATGCATCTCGCGCGAGATGCCAAATCTCACTCATCTCGCTTGAGATGCCAAATCTCACTCATCTCGCGTGAGATCCAAATCTCACTCATATCGCGTGAGATGCCAAATCTCACTCATCTCACATGAGATGCCAAATCTCACTCATCTCGCGGGACATGCCAAATCTCACTCATCTCGCGTGAGATGACAAATCACACTCCTCTCGCGTGAGATGCCAAATCTCACGCATGTCACGTGAGATGCCAAATCTCACTCATCTCGCGTGAGATGCCAAATCTAACTCATCTCGCGTGAGTTTCCAAATCTCACTCATCTCGCGTGAGATGCCAAATCTCACTGATCTCGCGTGAGATGCTAAATCTCACTCATCCTGCATGAGATGCCAAATCTCACTCATCTCGCGTGAGATGACAAATCGCACTCATCTCGCGTGAGATGCCAAATAGTGAGCACGGGGAATTGGGCATGGCCACTGACGTCATCGTAGGCACGCCCATGCCAAATCTCATTCATCTCACGTGAGAAGCCAAATCTCACTCATCTCGCGTGAGATGCCAAATCTCACTCATCTCGCTCGCGTGAGATGCCAAATCTAACTCATCTCGCGTGAGATGCCAAATCTCACTCATCTCGCGTGAGATGCCAAATCTAACTCATCTCGCGTGAGATGCCAAATCTCACTCATCTCGCGTGAGATGCCAAATCTCACTCATCTCGCGTGAGATGCCAAATCTCACTCATCTCACGTGAGATGCCAAATCTAACTCATCTCGTGTGAGATGCCGAATCTCACTCATCTCGCGTGAGATGCCAAATCTCACTCATCCTGCATGAGATGCCAAATCTCACTCATCTCGCGTGAGATGACAAATCGCACTCATCTCGCGTGAGATGCCAAATCTCACTCATCTCGCGTGGGATGGCAAATCTCACGCATCTCGCGTGAGATGACATATCTCACTCATCTCGCGTGAGATGCCAAATCTCACTCATCTCGCGTGAGATGCCAAATCTCACTCATCTCACGTGAGATGCCAAATCTCACTCATCTCACGTGAGATGCCAAATCTCACGCATCTCGCGTGAGATGCCAAATCTCACTCATGTCGCGTGAGATGACATATCTCACTCATCTCGCGTGAGATGCCAAATCTCACTCATCTTGCGTGAGATGCCAAATCTCACTCATCTCGCGTGAAATGCCAAATCTCACTCATCTCACGTGAGATGCCAAATCTCACGCATCTCGCGTGAGATGCCAAATCTCACTCATGTCGCATGAGATGCCAAATCTCACTCATCTCGCGTGAGATGCCAAATCTCACTCATCTCGCTTGAGATGCCAAATCTCACTCATCTCACGTGAGATGCCAAATCTCACTCATCTCGCGGGACATGCCAAATCTCACTCATCTCGTGTGAGATGACAAATCACACTCATCTTGCGTGAGATGCCAAATCTCACGCATGTCACATGAGATGCCTAATCTCACTCATCTCGCGTGAGATGCCAAATCTCACGCATCTCGCGTGAGATGTCTCACTCATCTCGCGTGAGATGCCAAATCTCACTCATCTCGCGTGAGATGCCAAATCTCACTCATCTCGCGTGAGATGCCAAATCTCACTCATCTCGCGTGAGATGCCACATCTCACTCATCTCGCGTGAGATGTCAAATCTCACTTATCTCGCGTGAGATGCCAAATCTAACTCATCTCGAGTGAGATTCCAAATCTCACTCATCTCGCGTGAGATGCCAAATCTAACTCATCTCGCGTGAGATGCCAAATATCACTCATCTCGCGTGAGATGACAAATCACACTCATCTCGCGTGAGATGCCAAATCTCACGCATGTCACGGGAGATGCCAAATCTCACTCATCTCGTGTGAGATGCCAAATCTAACTCATCTCGCGTGAGATGCCAAATCTCACTCATCTCGCGTGAGATGCCAAATCTAACTCATCTCGCGTGGGATGCCAAATCTCACGCATCTCGCGTGAGATGTCATATCTCACTCATCTCGCGTGAGATGCCAAATCTCACTCATCTCGTGTGAGATGCCAAATCTCACACATCTCGCGTGAGATGCCAAATCTCACTGATCTCGCGTGAGATGCTAAATCTCACTCATCCTGCGTGAGATGCCAAATCTCACTCATCTCACGTGAGATGACAAATCGCACTCATCTCGCGTGAGATGCCAAATAGTGAGCACGGGGAATTGGGCATGGCCGCTGACGTCATCGTAGGCACGCCCATGCCAAATCTCATTCATCTAACGTGAGAAGCCAAATCTCACTCATCTCGCGTGAGATGCCAAATCTCACTCATCTCGCTCGCGTGAGATGCCAAATCTAACTCATCTCGCGTGAGATGCCAAATCTCACTCATCTCGCGTGAGATGCCAAATCTAACTCATCTCGCATGAGATGCCAAATCTCACTCATCTCGCGTGAGATGCCAAATCTCACTCATCTCGCGTGAGATGCCAAATCTCACTCGTCTCGCATGAGATGCCAAATCTAACTCATCTAGCGTGAGATGCCAAATCTCACTCATCTCGCGTGAGATGCCAAATAGTGATTACGGGGAACTGGGTGTGGCCGCTGACGTCATCGTAGGCACGCCCATGTCAAATCTCACGCATCTCACGAGAGATGCCAAATCTAACTCATCTCGCGTGAGATACCAAATCTCACTCATCTCGCGTGAGATGCCAAATCTCACTCATCTCGCGTGAGATGCCACATCTCACGCATGTCACGTGAGATGCCAAATCTCACTCATCTCGCGTGAGATGCCAATTCTAACTCATCTCGCGTGAGATTGCAAATCTCACTCATCTCGCGTGAGATGCCAAATCTAATCATCTCGCGTGGGATGCCAAATCTCACGCATCTCGCGTGAGATGTCATATCTCACTCATCTCGCGTGAGATGCCAAATCTCACTCATCTCGCGTGAGATGCCAAATCTCACTCATCTCGCGTGAGATGCCAAATCTCACTCATCTCACGTGAGATGCCAAATCTAACTCATCTCGCGTGAGATGCCAAATCACACTCATCTCACGTAAGATGCCAAATCTCACTCATCTCGCGGGACATGCCAAATCTCACTCATCTCGTGTGAGATGACAAATCACACTCATCTTGCGTGAGATGCCAAATCTCACGCATGTCACATGAGATGCCAAATCTCACTCATCTTGCGTGAGATGCCAAATCTCACGCATCTCGCGTGAGATATCATATCTCACTCATCTCGCGTGAGATGCCAAATCTCACTCATCTCGCGTGAGATGCCAAATCTCACACATCTCGCGTGAGATGCCAAATCTCACTGATCTCGCGTGAGATGCTAAATCTCACTCATCTCGCGTGAGATGCCAAATCTCACTCATCTCGCGTGAGATGACAAATCGCACTCATCTCGCGTGAGATGCCAAATAGTGAGCACGGGGAATTGGGCACGGCCGCTGACGTCATTGTAGGCACGCCCATGCCAAATCTCATTCTTCTCACGTGAGAAGCCAAACCTCACTCATCTCGTGTGAGATGCCAAATCTAACTCATCTCGCGTGAGATGCCAAATCTCACTCATCTCACGTGAGATGCCAAATCTCACTCATCTCGCGTGAGATGCCAAATCTCACTCATCTCGCGTGAGATGCCAAATCTCACTCATCTCGCGTGAGATGCCAAATCTCACTCATCTCACGTGAGATGCCAAATCTCACGCATCTCGCGTGAGATGCCAAATCTCACTCATGTCGCGTGAGATGACATATCTCACTCATCTCGCGTGAGATGCCAAATCTCACTCATCTTGCGTGAGATGCCAAATCTCACTCATCTCGCGTGAAATGCCAAATCTCACTCATCTCACGTGAGATGCCAAATCTCACGCATCTCGCGTAAGATGCCAAATCTCACTCATGTCGCATGAGATGCCAAATCTCACTCATCTCGCATGAGATGCCAAATCTCACTCATCTCGCGTGAGATGCCAAATCTCACTCATCTCACGTGAGATGCCAAATCTCACTTATGTCGCGTGAGATGCCAAATATCACTCATCTCGCGTGAGATGCCAAATCTAACTCATCTCGCGTGAGATGCCAAATCTCACTCATCTTGCGTGAGATGCCAAATCTCACTCATCTCGCGTGAGATGCCAAATCTCACTCTTCTCGCGTGAGATGCCAAATCTCACTCATCTCACGTGAGATGCCAAATCTAACTCATCTCGCTTGAGATGCCAAATCTCACTCATCTTGCGTGAGATGCCAAATCTCACTCATCTCGCGTGAGATGCCAAATCTCACTCATCTCGCGTGAGATGCCAAATCTCACTCATCTCGCGTGAGATGCCAAATCTCACAAATCTCGTGTGAGATGCCAAATCTCACTGATCTCGCGTGAGATGCAAAATCTCACTCATCTCGCGTGAGATACCAAATCTCACACATCTCGCGTGAGATGCCAAATCTCACTGATCTCGCGTGAGATGCTAAATCTCACTCATCCTGCATGAGATGCCAAACCTCACTCATCTCGCGTGAGATGACAAATCGCACTCATCTCGCGTGAGATGCCAAATAGTGAGCACCGGGAATTGGGCATGGCCGCTGACGTCATCGTAGGCACGCCCATGCCAAATCTCATTCATCTCACGTGAGAAGCCAAATCTCACTCATCTCGCGTGAGATGCCAAATCTCACTCATCTCGCTCGCGTGAGATGCCAAATCTAACTCATCTCGCGTGAGATGCCAAATCTCACTCATCTCGCGTGAGATGCCAAATCTAACTCATCTCGCGTGAGATGCCAAATCTCACTCATCTCGCGTGAGATACCAAATCTCACTCATCTCGCGTGAGATGCCAAATCTCACTCATCTCACGTGAGATGCCAAATCTAACTCATCTCGTGTGAGATGCCGAATCTCACTCATCTCGCGTGAGATGCCAAATCTCACTCATCCTGCATGAGATGCCAAATCTCACTCATCTCGCGTGAGATGACAAATCGCACTCATCTCGCGTGAGATGCCAAATCTCACTCATCTCGCGTGGGATGGCAAATCTCACGCATCTCGCGTGAGATGACATATCTCACTCATCTCGCGTGAAATGCCAAATCTCACTCATCTCGCGTGAGATGCCAAATCTCACTCATCTCGCGTGAGATGCCAAATCTCACTCATCTCACGTGAGATGCCAAATCTCACGCATCTCGCGTGAGATGCCAAATCTCACTCATGTCGCGTGAGATGCCAAATCTCACTCATCTCGCGTGAGATGCCAAATCTCACTCATCTCGCGTGAGATGCCAAATCTCACTCATCTCTCGTGAGATGCCAAATCTCACTTATCTCGCGTGAGATGCCAAATCTCACTCATCTCGCATGAGATGCCAAATCTAACTCATCTCGCGTGAGATGCCAAATCTCACTCATCTCGCGTGAGATGCCAAATCTCACTCATCTCGCGTGAGATGCCAAATCTCACTCATCTCGCGTGAGATGCCAAATCTCACTCATCTCACGTGAGATGCCAAATCTAACTCATCTCGCGTGAGATGCCAAATCTCACTCATCTCGCGTGAGATGCCAAATCTCACTCATCTCGCGTGAGATGCCAAATCTCACTCATCTCGCGTGAGATGCCAAATCTCACTCATCTCGCGTGAGATGCCAAATCTCACACATCTCGCGTGAGATGCCAAATCTCACTGATCTCGCTTGAGTTGCTAAATCTCACTCATCTCGCGTCAGATGCCAAATCTCACTCATCTCGCGTGAGATGACAAATCGCACTCATCTCGCGTGAGATGCCAAATAGTGAGCACGGGGAATTGGGCACGGCTGCTGACGTCATCGTAGGCACACCCATGCCAAATCTCATTCTTCTCACGTGAGAAGCCAAATCTCACTCATCTCGCGTGAGATGCCAAATCTCACTCATCTCGCTCGCGTGAGATGCCAAATCTAACTCATCTCGCGTGAGATGCCAAATCTCACTCATCTCGCGTGAGATGCCAAATCTCACTCATCTCGCGTGAGATGCCAAATCTCACACATCTCGTGTGAGATGCCAAATCTCACTGATCTCGCGTGAGATGCTAAATCTCACTCATCTCGCGTCAGATGCCAAATCTCACTCATCTCGCGTGAGATGACAAATCGCACTCATCTCGCGTGAGATGCCAAATAGTGAGCACGGGGAATTGGGCACGGCCGCTGACGTCATCGTAGGCACGCCCATGCCAAATCTCATTCTTCTCACGTGAGAAGCCAAATCTCACTCATCTCGCGTGAGATGCCAAATCTCACTCATCTCGCTCCCGTGAGATGCCAAATCTAACTCATCTCGCGTGGGATGCCAAATCTCACTCATCTCGCGTGAGATGCCAAATCTCATGCATCTCGCGCGAGATGCCAAATCTCACTCATCTCGCTTGAGATGCCAAATCTCACTCATCTCGCATGAGATCCAAATCTCACTCATATCGCGTGAGATGCCAAATCTCACTCATCTCACATGAGATGCCAAATCTCACTCATCTCGCGGGACATGCCAAATCTCACTCATCTCGCGTGAGATGACAAATCACACTCCTCTCGCGTGAGATGCCAAATCTCACGCATGTCACGTGAGATGCCAAATCTCACTCATCTCGCGTGAGATGCCAAATCTAACTCATCTCGCGTGAGTTTCCAAATCTCACTCATCTCGCGTGAGATGCCAAATCTCACTGATCTCGCGTGAGATGCTAAATCTCACTCATCCTGCATGAGATGCCAAATCTCACTCATCTCGCGTGAGATGACAAATCGCACTCATCTCGCGTGAGATGCCAAATAGTGAGCACGGGGAATTGGGCATGGCCACTGACGTCATCGTAGGCACGCCCATGCCAAATCTCATTCATCTCACGTGAGAAGCCAAATCTCACTCATCTCGCGTGAGATGCCAAATCTCACTCATCTCGCTCGCGTGAGATGCCAAATCTAACTCATCTCGCGTGAGATGCCAAATCTCACTCATCTCGCGTGAGATGCCAAATCTAACTCATCTCGCGTGAGATGCCAAATCTCACTCATCTCGCGTGAGATGCCAAATCTCACTCATCTCGCGTGAGATGCCAAATCTCACTCATCTCACGTGAGATGCCAAATCTAACTCATCTCGTGTGAGATGCCGAATCTCACTCATCTCGCGTGAGATGCCAAATCTCACTCATCCTGCATGAGATGCCAAATCTCACTCATCTCGCGTGAGATGACAAATCGCACTCATCTCGCGTGAGATGCCAAATCTCACTCATCTCGCGTGGGATGGCAAATCTCACGCATCTCGCGTGAGATGACATATCTCACTCATCTCGCGTGAGATGCCAAATCTCACTCATCTCGCGTGAGATGCCAAATCTCACTCATCTCGCGTGAGATGCCAAATCTCACTCATCTCACGTGAGATGCCAAATCTCACGCATCTCGCGTGAGATGCCAAATCTCACTCATGTCGCGTGAGATGACATATCTCACTCATCTCGCGTGAGATGCCAAATCTCACTCATCTTGCGTGAGATGCCAAATCTCACTCATCTCGCGTGAAATGCCAAATCTCACTCATCTCACGTGAGATGCCAAATCTCACGCATCTCGCGTGAGATGCCAAATCTCACTCATGTCGCATGAGATGCCAAATCTCACTCATCTCGCGTGAGATGCCAAATCTCACTCATCTCGCTTGAGATGCCAAATCTCACTCATCTCACGTGAGATGCCAAATCTCACTCATCTCGCGGGACATGCCAAATCTCACTCATCTCGTGTGAGATGACAAATCACACTCATCTTGCGTGAGATGCCAAATCTCACGCATGTCACATGAGATGCCTAATCTCACTCATCTCGCGTGAGATGCCAAATCTCACGCATCTCGCGTGAGATGTCTCACTCATCTCGCGTGAGATGCCAAATCTCACTCATCTCGCGTGAGATGCCAAATCTCACTCATCTCGCGTGAGATGCCAAATCTCACTCATCTCGCGTGAGATGCCACATCTCACTCATCTCGCGTGAGATGTCAAATCTCACTTATCTCGCGTGAGATTCCAAATCTAACTCATCTCGAGTGAGATTCCAAATCTCACTCATCTCGCGTGAGATGCCAAATCTAACTCATCTCGCGTGAGATGCCAAATATCACTCATCTCGCGTGAGATGACAAATCACACTCATCTCGCGTGAGATGCCAAATCTCACGCATGTCACGGGAGATGCCAAATCTCACTCATCTCGTGTGAGATGCCAAATCTAACTCATCTCGCGTGAGATGCCAAATCTCACTCATCTCGCGTGAGATGCCAAATCTAACTCATCTCGCGTGGGATGCCAAATCTCACGCATCTCGCGTGAGATGTCATATCTCACTCATCTCGCGTGAGATGCCAAATCTCACTCATCTCGTGTGAGATGCCAAATCTCACACATCTCGCGTGAGATGCCAAATCTCACTGATCTCGCGTGAGATGCTAAATCTCACTCATCCTGCGTGAGATGCCAAATCTCACTCATCTCGCGTGAGATGACAAATCGCACTCATCTCGCGTGAGATGCCAAATAGTGAGCACGGGGAATTTGTGCATGGCCGCTGACGTCATCGTAGGCACGCCCATGCCAAATCTCATTCATCTAACGTGAGAAGCCAAATCTCACTCATCTCGCGTGAGATGCCAAATCTCACTCATCTCGCTCGCGTGAGATGCCAAATCTAACTCATCTCGCGTGAGATGCCAAATCTCACTCATCTCGCGTGAGATGCCAAATCTAACTCATCTCGCATGAGATGCCAAATCTCACTCATCTCGCGTGAGATGCCAAATCTCACTCATCTCGCGTGAGATGCCAAATCTCACTCATCTCGCATGAAATGCCAAATCTAACTCATCTAGCGTGAGATGCCAAATCTCACTCATCTCGCGTGAGATGCCAAATAGTGATTACGGGGAACTGGGTGTGGCCGCTGACGTCATCGTAGGCACGCCCATGTCAAATCTCACGCATCTCACGAGAGATGCCAAATCTAACTCATCTCGCGTGAGATACCAAATCTCACTCATCTCGCGTGAGATGCCAAATCTCACTCATCTCGCGTGAGATGCCACATCTCACGCATGTCACGTGAGATGCCAAATCTCACTCATCTCGCGTGAGATGCCAATTCTAACTCATCTCGCGTGAGATTGCAAATCTCACTCATCTCGCGTGAGATGCCAAATCTAATCATCTCGCGTGGGATGCCAAATCTCACGCATCTCGCGTGAGATGTCATATCTCACTCATCTCGCGTGAGATGCCAAATCTCACTCATCTCGCGTGAGATGCCAAATCTCACTCATCTCGCGTGAGATGCCAAATCTCACTCATCTCACGTGAGATGCCAAATCTAACTCATCTCGCGTGAGATGCCAAATCACACTCATCTCACGTAAGATGCCAAATCTCACTCATCTCGCGGGACATGCCAAATCTCACTCATCTCGTGTGAGATGACAAATCACACTCATCTTGCGTGAGATGCCAAATCTCACGCATGTCACATGAGATGCCAAATCTCACTCATCTTGCGTGAGATGCCAAATCTCACGCATCTCGCGTGAGATGTCATATCTCACTCATCTCGCGTGAGATGCCAAATCTCACTCATCTCGCGTGAGATGCCAAATCTCACACATCTCGCGTGAGATGCCAAATCTCACTGATCTCGCGTGAGATGCTAAATCTCACTCATCTCGCGTGAGATGCCAAATCTCACTCATCTCGCGTGAGATGACAAATCGCACTCATCTCGCGTGAGATGCCAAATAGTGAGCACGGGGAATTGGGCACGGCCGCTGACGTCATTGTAGGCACGCCCATGCCAAATCTCATTCTTCTCACGTGAGAAGCCAAACCTCACTCATCTCGTGTGAGATGCCAAATCTAACTCATCTCGCGTGAGATGCCAAATCTCACTCATCTCGCGTGAGATGCCAAATCTAACTCATCTCGCGTGGGATGCCAAATCTCACGAATCTCGCGTGAGATGTCATATCTCACTCATCTCGCGTGAGATGCCAAATCTCACTCATCTCGCGTGAGATGCCAACTCTCACACATCTCGCGTGAGATGCCAAATCTCACTGATCTCGCGTGAGATGCTAAATCTCACTCATCCTGCGTGAGATGCCAAATCTCACTCATCTCGCGTGAGATGCCAAATCTCACTCATCTCACGTGAGATGACAAATCACACTCATCTCGCGTGAGATGCCAAATCTCACGCATGTCACGTGAGATGCCAAATCTCACTCATCTCGCGTGAGATGCCAAATCTAACTCATCTCGCGTGAGATGCCAAATCTCACTCATCTCACGTGAGATGCCAAATCTAACTCATCTCGCGTGAGATGCCGAATCTCACTCATCTCGCGTGAGATGCCAAATCTCACTCATCTCGCATGAGATGCCAAATCTCACTCATCTCGCGTGAGATGTCAAATCTCACTCATCTCGCGTGAGATGCCAAATCTAACTCATCTCGAGTGAGATGCCAAATCTCACTCATCTCGCGTGAGATACCAAATCTAACTCATCTCGCGTGAGATGCCAAATCTCACTCATCTCGCATGAGATGACAAATCACACTCATCTCGCGTGAGATGCCAAATCTCACGCATGTCACGTGAGATGCCAAATCTAACTCATCTCGCGTGAGATGCCAAATCACACTCATCTCGCGTGAGATGCCAAATCTCACTCATCTCGCGGGACATGCCAAATCTCACTCATCTCGTGTGAGATGACAAATCACACTCATCTTGCGTGAGATGCCAAATCTCACGCATGTCACATGAGATGCCAAATCTCACTCATCTCGCGTGAGATGCCAAATCTCACGCATCTCGCGTGAGATGTCATATCTCACTCATCTCGCGTGAGATGCCAAATCTCACTCATCTCGCGGGACATGCCAAATCTCACTCATCTCGTGTGAGATGACAAATCACACTCATCTTGCGTGAGATGCCAAATCTCACGCATGTCACATGAGATGCCAAATCTCACTCATCTCGCGTGAGATGCCAAATCTCACGCATCTCGCGTGAGATGTCATATCTCACTCATCTCGCGTGAGATGCCAAATCTCACTCATCTCGCGTGAGATGCCAAATCTCACACATCTCGCGTGAGATGCCAAATCTCACTGATCTCGCGTGAGATGCTAAATCTCACTCATCTCGCGTGAGATGCCAAATCTCACTCATCTCGCGTGAGATGACAAATCGCACTCATCTCGCGTGAGATGCCAAATCTCACTCATCTTGCGTGAGATGCCAAATCTAACTCATCTCGCGTGAGATGCCAAATCTCACTCATCTCGCGTGAGATGCCAAATAGTGATTACGGGGAACTGGGCGCAGCCGCTGACGTCATCGTAGGCACGCCCATGCCAAATCTTACGCATCTCACGTGAAATGCCAAATCTAACTCATCTCGCGTGAGATACCAAATCTCACTCATCTCGCGTGAGATGCCAAATCTCACTCATCTCGCGTGAGATGCCAAATCTCACTCATCTCGCGTGAGATGCCACATCTCACTCATCTCGCGTGAGATGCCAAATCTCACTCATCTCGCGTGAGATGCCAAATCTAACTCATCTCGCGTGAGATGCCAAATCTCACTCATCTTGCGTGAGATGCCAAATCTAACTCATCTCGCGTGGGATGGCAAATCTCACGCATCTCGCGTGAGATGACATATCTCACTCATCTCGCGTGAGATGCCAAATCTCACTCATCTTGCGTGAGATGCCAAATCTCACTCATCTCGCGTGAAATGCCAAATCTCACTCATCTCACGTGAGATGCCAAATCTCACGCATCTCGCGTGAGATGCCAAATCTCACTCATGTCGCATGAGATGCCAAATCTCACTCATCTCGCGTGAGATGCCAAATCTCACTCATCTCGCTTGAGATGCCAAATCTCACTCATCTCACGTGAGATGCCAAATCTAACTCATCTCGCGTGAGATGCCGAATCTCACTCATCTCGCGTGAGATGCCAAATCTCACTCATCTCGCATGAGATGCCAAATCTCACTCATCTCGCGTGAGATGTCAAATCTCACTCATCTCGCGTGAGATGCCAAATCTAACTCATCTCGAGTGAGATGCCAAATCTCACTCATCTCGCGTGAGATACCAAATCTAACTCATCTCGCGTGAGATGCCAAATCTCACTCATCTCGCATGAGATGACAAATCACACTCATCTCGCGTGAGATGCCAAATCTCACTCATCTCGCGGGACATGCCAAATCTCACTCATCTCGTGTGAGATGACAAATCACACTCATCTTGCGTGAGATGCCAAATCTCACGCATGTCACATGAGATGCCAAATCTCACTCATCTCGCGTGAGATGCCAAATCTCACGCATCTCGCGTGAGATGTCATATCTCACTCATCTCGCGTGAGATGCCAAATCTCACTCATCTCGCGTGAGATGCCAAATCTCACACATCTCGCGTGAGATGCCAAATCTCACTGATCTCGCGTGAGATGCTAAATCTCACTCATCTCGCGTGAGATGCCAAATCTCACTCATCTCGCGTGAGATGACAAATCGCACTCATCTCGCGTGAGATGCCAAATCTCACTCATCTTGCGTGAGATGCCAAATCTAACTCATCTCGCGTGAGATGCCAAATCTCACTCATCTCGCGTGAGATGCCAAATAGTGATTACGGGGAACTGGGCGCAGCCGCTGACGTCATCGTAGGCACGCCCATGCCAAATCTTACGCATCTCACGTGAAATGCCAAATCTAACTCATCTCGCGTGAGATACCAAATCTCACTCATCTCGCGTGAGATGCCAAATCTCACTCATCTCGCGTGAGATGCCAAATCTCACTCATCTCGCGTGAGATGCCACATCTCACTCATCTCGCGTGAGATGCCAAATCTCACTCATCTCGCGTGAGATGCCAAATCTAACTCATCTCGCGTGAGATGCCAAATCTCACTCATCTTGCGTGAGATGCCAAATCTAACTCATCTCGCGTGGGATGGCAAATCTCACGCATCTCGCGTGAGATGACATATCTCACTCATCTCGCGTGAGATGCCAAATCTCACTCATCTTGCGTGAGATGCCAAATCTCACTCATCTCGCGTGAAATGCCAAATCTCACTCATCTCACGTGAGATGCCAAATCTCACGCATCTCGCGTGAGATGCCAAATCTCACTCATGTCGCATGAGATGCCAAATCTCACTCATCTCGCGTGAGATGCCAAATCTCACTCATCTCGCTTGAGATGCCAAATCTCACTCATCTCACGTGAGATGCCAAATCTCACTCATCTCGCGGGACATGCCAAATCTCACTCATCTCGTGTGAGATGACAAATCACACTCATCTTGCGTGAGATGCCAAATCTCACGCATGTCACATGAGATGCCTAATCTCACTCATCTCGCGTGAGATGCCAAATCTCACGCATCTCGCGTGAGATGTCTCACTCATCTCGCGTGAGATGCCAAATCTCACTCATCTCGCGTGAGATGCCAAATCTCACTCATCTCGCGTGAGATGCCAAATCTCACTCATCTCGCGTGAGATGCCACATCTCACTCATCTCGCGTGAGATGTCAAATCTCACTTATCTCGCGTGAGATGCCAAATCTAACTCATCTCGAGTGAGATTCCAAATCTCACTCATCTCGCGTGAGATGCCAAATCTAACTCATCTCGCGTGAGATGCCAAATATCACTCATCTCGCGTGAGATGACAAATCACACTCATCTCGCGTGAGATGCCAAATCTCACGCATGTCACGGGAGATGCCAAATCTCACTCATCTCGTGTGAGATGCCAAATCTAACTCATCTCGCGTGAGATGCCAAATCTCACTCATCTCGCGTGAGATGCCAAATCTAACTCATCTCGCGTGGGATGCCAAATCTCACGCATCTCGCATGAGATGTCATATCTCACTCATCTCGCGTGAGATGCCAAATCTCACTCATCTCGTGTGAGATGCCAAATCTCACACATCTCGCGTGAGATGCCAAATCTCACTGATCTCGCGTGAGATGCTAAATCTCACTCATCCTGCGTGAGATGCCAAATCTCACTCATCTCGCGTGAGATGACAAATCGCACTCATCTCGCGTGAGATGCCAAATAGTGAGCACGGGGAATTGGGCATGGCCGCTGACGTCATCGTAGGCACGCCCATGCCAAATCTCATTCATCTAACGTGAGAAGCCAAATCTCACTCATCTCGCGTGAGATGCCAAATCTCACTCATCTCGCTCGCGTGAGATGCCAAATCTAACTCATCTCGCGTGAGATGCCAAATCTCACTCATCTCGCGTGAGATGCCAAATCTAACTCATCTCGCATGAGATGCCAAATCTCACTCATCTCGCGTGAGATGCCAAATCTCACTCATCTCGCGTGAGATGCCAAATCTCACTCATCTCGCATGAAATGCCAAATCTAACTCATCTAGCGTGAGATGCCAAATCTCACTCATCTCGCGTGAGATGCCAAATAGTGATTACGGGGAACTGGGTGTGGCCGCTGACGTCATCGTAGGCACGCCCATGTCAAATCTCACGCATCTCACGAGAGATGCCAAATCTAACTCATCTCGCGTGAGATACCAAATCTCACTCATCTCGCGTGAGATGCCAAATCTCACTCATCTCGCGTGAGATGCCACATCTCACGCATGTCACGTGAGATGCCAAATCTCACTCATCTCGCGTGAGATGCCAATTCTAACTCATCTCGCGTGAGATTGCAAATCTCACTCATCTCGCGTGAGATGCCAAATCTAATCATCTCGCGTGGGATGCCAAATCTCACGCATCTCGCGTGAGATGTCATATCTCACTCATCTCGTGTGAGATGCCAAATCTCACTCATCTCGCGTGAGATGCCAAATCTCACTCATCTCGCGTGAGATGCCAAATCTCACTCATCTCACGTGAGATGCCAAATCTAACTCATCTCGCGTGAGATGCCAAATCACACTCATCTCACGTAAGATGCCAAATCTCACTCATCTCGCGGGACATGCCAAATCTCACTCATCTCGTGTGAGATGACAAATCACACTCATCTTGCGTGAGATGCCAAATCTCACGCATGTCACATGAGATGCCAAATCTCACTCATCTTGCGTGAGATGCCAAATCTCACGCATCTCGCGTGAGATGTCATATCTCACTCATCTCGCGTGAGATGCCAAATCTCACTCATCTCGCGTGAGATGCCAAATCTCACACATCTCGCGTGAGATGCCAAATCTCACTGATCTCGCGTGAGATGCTAAATCTCACTCATCTCGCGTGAGATGCCAAATCTCACTCATCTCGCGTGAGATGACAAATCGCACTCATCTCGCGTGAGATGCCAAATAGTGAGCACGGGGAATTGGGCACGGCCGCTGACGTCATTGTAGGCACGCCCATGCCAAATCTCATTCTTCTCACGTGAGAAGCCAAACCTCACTCATCTCGTGTGAGATGCCAAATCTAACTCATCTTGCGTGAGATGCCAAATCTCACTCATCTCGCGTGAGATGCCAAATCTAACTCATCTCGCGTGGGATGCCAAATCTCACGAATCTCGCGTGAGATGTCATATCTCACTCATCTCGCGTGAGATGCCAAATCTCACTCATCTCGCGTGAGATGCCAACTCTCACACATCTCGCGTGAGATGCCAAATCTCACTGATCTCGCGTGAGATGCTAAATCTCACTCATCCTGCGTGAGATGCCAAATCTCACTCATCTCGCGTGAGATGCCAAATCTCACTCATCTCACGTGAGATGACAAATCACACTCATCTCGCGTGAGATGCCAAATCTCACGCATGTCACGTGAGATGCCAAATCTCACTCATCTCGCGTGAGATGCCAAATCTAACTCATCTCGCGTGAGATGCCAAATCTCACTCATCTCACGTGAGATGCCAAATCTAACTCATCTCGCGTGAGATGCCGAATCTCACTCATCTCGCGTGAGATGCCAAATCTCACTCATCTCGCATGAGATGCCAAATCTCACTCATCTCGCGTGAGATGTCAAATCTCACTCATCTCGCGTGAGATGCCAAATCTAACTCATCTCGAGTGAGATGCCAAATCTCACTCATCTCGCGTGAGATACCAAATCTAACTCATCTCGCGTGAGATGCCAAATCTCACTCATCTCGCATGAGATGACAAATCACACTCATCTCGCGTGAGATGCCAAATCTCACGCATGTCACGTGAGATGCCAAATCTAACTCATCTCGCGTGAGATGCCAAATCACATTCATCTCGCGTGAGATGCCAAATCTCACTCATCTCGCGGGACATGCCAAATGTCACTCATCTCGTGTGAGATGACAAATCACACTCATCTTGCGTGAGATGCCAAATCTCACGCATGTCACATGAGATGCCAAATCTCACTCATCTCGCGTGAGATGCCAAATCTCACGCATCTCGCGTGAGATGTCATATCTCACTCATCTCGCGTGAGATGCCAAATCTCACTCATCTCGCGTGAGATGCCAAATCTCACACATCTCGCGTGAGATGCCAAATCTCACTGATCTCGCGTGAGATGCTAAATCTCACTCATCTCGCGTGAGATGCCAAATCTCACTCATCTCGCGTGAGATGACAAATCGCACTCATCTCGCGTGAGATGCCAAATAGTGAGCACGGGGAATTGGGCATGGCCACTGACGTCATTGTAGGCACGCCCATGCCAAATCTCATTCTTCTCACGTGAGAAGCCAAACCTCACTCATCTCGCGTGAGATGCCAAATCTCACTCATCTCGCTCGCGTGAGATGCCAAATCTAACTCATCTCACGTGAGATGCCAAATCTCACTCATCTCGCGTGAGATGCCAAATCTAACTCATCTCGCATGAGATGCCAAATCTCACTCATCTCGCGTGAGATGCCAAATCTCACTCATCTCGCGTGAGATGCCAAATCTCACTCATCTCGCGTGAGATGCCAAATCTCACTCATCTCGTGTGAGATGTCAAATCTCACTTATCTCATGTGAGATGCCAAATCTAACTCATCTCGAGTGAGATGCCAAATCTCACTCATCTCGCGTGAGATGCGAAATCTAACTCATCTCGCGTGAGATGCCAAATCTCACTCATCTCGCGTGAGATGACAAATCACACTCATCTCGCGTGAGATGCCAAATCTCACGCATGTCACGGGAGATGCCAAATCTCACTCATCTCGCGTGAGATGCCAAATCTAACTCATCTCGCGTGAGATGCCAAATCTCACTCATCTCGCGTGAGATGCCAAATCTAACTCATCTCGCGTGGGATGCCAAATCTCACGCATCTCGCGTGAGATGTCATATCTCACTCATCTCGCGTGAGATGCCAAATCTCACTCATCTTGTGTGAGATGCCAACTCTCACACATCTCGCGTGAGATGCCAAATCTCACTGATCTCGCGTGAGATGCTAAATCTCACTCATCCTGCGTGAGATGCCAAATCTCACTCATCTCGCGTGAGATGCCAAATCTCACTCATCTCGCGTGAGATGACAAATCACACTCATCTCGCGTGAGATGCCAAATCTCACGCATGTCACGTGAGATGCCAAATCTCACTCATCTCGCGTGAGATGCCAAATCTAACTCATCTCGCGTGAGATGCCAAATCTCACTCACCTCGCGTGAGATGCCAAATCTAACTCATCTCGCGTGAGATGCCGAATCTCACTCATCTCGCGTGAGATGCCAAATCTCACTCATCTCGCGTGAGATGCCAAATCTCACTCATCTCACGTGAGATGTCAAATCTCACTCATCTCGCGTGAGATGCCAAATCTAACTCATCTCGAGTGAGATGCCAAATCTCACTCATCTCGCGTGAGATGCCAAATCTAACTCATCTCGCGTGAGATGCCAAATCTCACTCATCTCGCGTGAGATGACAAATCACACTCATTTCGCGTGAGATGCCAAATCTCACGCATGTCACGTGAGATGCCAAATCTCACTCATCTCGCGTGAGATGCCAAATCTAACTCATCTCGCGTGAGATGCCAAATCTCACTCATCTCGCGTGAGATGCCAAATCTAACTCATCTCGCGTGGGATGCCAAATCTCACGCATCTCGCATGAGATGTCATATCTCACTCATCTCGTGTGAGATGCCAAATCTCACTCATCTCGCGTGAGATGCCAAATCTCACTCATCTCACGTGAGATGCCACATCTAACTCATCTCGCGTGAGATGCCAAATCACACTCATCTCGCGTGAGATGCCAAATCTCACTCATCTCGCGTGAGATGCCAAATCTCACTCATATCAGGTGAGATGCCAAATCTCACTCATCTCGCGGGACATGCCAAATCTCACTCATCTCGCGTGAGATGACAAATCACACTCATCTCGTGTGAGATGCCAAATCTCACTCATCTCGCGTGAGATGCCAAATCTAACTCATCTCGAGTGAGATGCCAAATCTCACTCATCTCGCGTGAGATGCCAAATCTAACTCATCTCGCGTGAGATGCCAAATCTCACTCATCTCGCGTGAGATGACAAATCACACTCATCTCGCGTGAGATGACAAATCACACTCATCTCGCGTGAGATGCCAAATCTCACGCATGTCACGTGAGATGCCAAATCTCACTCATCTCGCGTGAGATGCCAAATCTAACTCATCTCGCGTGAGATGCCAAATCTCACTCATCTCGCGTGAGATGCCAAATCTAACTCATCTTGCGTGGGATGCCAAATCTCACGCATCTCGCGTGAGATGTCATATCTCACTCATCTCGCGTGAGATGCCAAATCTCACTCATCTCGCGTGAGATGCCAAATCTCACACATCTCGCGTGAGATGCCAAATCTCACTGATCTCGCGTGAGATGCTAAATCTTACTCATCCTGCATGAGATGCCAAATCTCACTCATCTCGCGTGAGATGACAAATCCCACTCATCTCGCGTGAGATGCCAAATAGTGAGCACGGGGAATTGGGCATGGCCGCTGACGTCATCGTAGGCACGCCCATGCCAAATCTCATTCATCTAACGTGAGAAGGCAAATCTCACTCATCTCATGTGAGATGCCAAATCTAACTCATCTCGCGTGAGATGCCAAATCTCACTCATCTCGCGTGAGATGCCAAATAGTGATTACGGGGAACTGGGCGTGGCCGCTGACGTCATCGTAGGCATGCCCATGCCAAATCTCACGCATCTCACGTGAGATGCCAAATCTAACTCATCTCGCATGAGATACCAAATCTCACTCATCTCGCGTGAGATGCCAAATCTAACTCATCTCGCGTGAGATGCCAAATCTCACTCATCTCGCGTGAGATGACAAATCACACTCATATCACGTGAGATGCCAAATCTCACTCATCTCGCGGGACATGCCAAATCTCACTCATCTCGCGTGAGATGACAAATCACACTCATCTCGTGTGAGATGCCAAATCTCACTCATCTCGCGTGAGATGCCAAATCTAACTCATCTCGAGTGAGATGCCAAATCTCACTCATCTCGCGTGAGATGCCAAATCTAACTCATCTCGCGTGAGATGCCAAATCTCACTCATCTCGCGTGAGATGACAAATCACACTCATCTCGCGTGAGATGACAAATCACACTCATCTCGCGTGAGATGCCAAATCTCACGCATGTCACGTGAGATGCCAAATCTCACTCATCTCGCGTGAGATGCCAAATCTAACTCATCTCGCGTGGGATGCCAAATCTCACGCATCTCGCGTGAGATGTCATATCTCACTCATCTCGCGTGAGATGCCAAATCTCACTCATCTCGCGTGAGATGCCAAATCTCACACATCTCGCGTGAGATGCCAAATCTCACTCATCTCGCGTGAGATGCTAAATCTCACTCATCCTGCGTGAGATGCCAAATCTCACTCATCTCGCGTGAGATGACAAATCCCACTCATCTCGCGTGAGATGCCAAATAGTGAGCACGGGGAATTGGGCATGGCCGCTGACGTCATCGTAGGCACGCCCATGCCAAATCTCATTCATCTAACGTGAGAAGCCAAATCTCACTCATCTCGCGTGAGATGCCAAATCTTACTCATCTCGCGTGAGATGCCAAATCTCACTCATCTCGCGTGAGATGCCAAATAGTGATTACGGGGAACTGGGCGCGGCCGCTGACGTCATCGTAGGCACGCCCATGCCAAATCTCACGCATCTCACGTGAGATGCCAAATCTAACTCATCTCGCATGAGATACCAAATCTCACTCATCTCGCGTGAGATGCCAAATCTAACTCATCTCGCGTGAGATGCCAAATCTCACTCATCTCGCGTGAGATGACAAATCACACTCATCTCGCGTGAGATGCCAAATCTCACGCATGTCACGTGAGATGCCAAATCTCACTCATCTTGCGTGAGATGCCAAATCTAACTCATCTCGCGTGAGATGCCAAATCTCACTCATCTCGCGTGAGATGCCAAATCTAACTCATCTCGCATGGGATGCCAATTCTCACGCATCTCGCGTGAGATGTCATATCTCACTCATCTCGCGTGCGATGCCAAATCTCACTCATCTCGCGTGAGATGCCAAATCTCACACACCTCGCGTGAGATGCCAAATCTCACTGATCTCGCGTGAGATGCTAAATCTCACTCATCCTGCGTGAGATGCCAAATCTCACTCATCTCGCGTGAGATGACAAATCTCACTCATCTCGTGTGAGATGCCAAATAGTGAGCACGGGGAATTGGGCATGGCCGCTGACGTCATCGTAGGCACGCCCATGCCAAATCTCATTCATCTCACGTGAGAAGCCAAATCTCACTCATCTCGCGTGAGATGCCAAATCTCACTCATCTCGCGTGAGATGCCAAATCTCACTCATATCGCGTGAGATGCCACATCTCACTCATCTCGCGTGAGATGCCAAATCTCACTCATCTCGCGTGATATGCCAAATCTCACTCATCTCGCGTGAGATACCATATCTCTCATCTTGCGGGACATGCCAAATCTCACTCATCTCACGTGAGATGCCAAATCTCACTCATCTCGCGTGAGATGCCAAATCTCACTCATCTCACGTGAGATGCCACATCTCACTCATCTCGCATGAGATGCCAAAACTCACTCATCTCGCGTGAGATGCCAAATCTAACTCATCTCACGTGAGATGCCAAATCTCACTCATCTCGCGTGAGATGCCAAATCTAACTCATCTCGCGTGAGATGTCATATCTCACTCATCTCGCGTGAGATGCCAAATCTCACTCATCTCGCGTGAGATGCCAAATCTAACTCATCTCGCGTGGGATGCCAAATCTCACGCATCTCGCGTGAGACGTCATATCTCACTCATCTCGCGTGAGATGCAAAATCTCACTCATCTCGCGTGAGATACCAAATCTCACACATCTCGCGTGAGATGCCAAATCTCACTGATCTCGCGTGAGATGCTAAATCTCACTCATCCTGCGTGAGATGCCAAATCTCACTCATCTCTCGTGAGATGACAAATCGCACTCATCTCGCGTGAGATGCCAAATAGTGAGCACGGGGAATTGGGCATGGCCGCTGACGTCATCGTAGGCACGCCCATGCCAAATCTCATTCATCTCACATGAGAAGCCAAATCTCACTCATCTCGAGTGAGATGCCAAATCTCACTCATCTCGCTCGCGTGAGATGCCAAATCTCACTCATCTCGTGTGAGATGCCAAATCTAACTCATCTCGCGTGAGATGCCAAATCTCACTCATCTCGCATGAGATGCCAAATCTCACTCATCTCGCGTGAGATGCCAAATCTCACTCATCTCGCGTGAGATGCCAAATCTAACTCATCTCGCGTGAGATGCCAAATCTCACTCATCTCGCGTGAGATGCCAAATAGTGATTACGGGGAACTGGACGTGGCCGCTGACGTCATTGTAGGCACGCCCATGCCAAATCTCACGTATCTCACGTGAGATGCCAAATCTAACTCATCTCGCGTGAGATACCAAATCTCACTCATCTCGCGTGAGATGCCAAATCTCACTCATCTCGCGTGAGATGCCAAATCTCACTCATCTCACGTGAGATGCCACATCTCACTTATCTCGCGTGAGATGCCAAATCTCACTCATCTCGCGTGAGATGCCAAATCAAACTCATCTCGCGTGAGATGCCAAATCTCACTCATCTCGCATGAGATGCCGAATCTCACTCATCTTGCGTGAGATGCCAAATCTCACTCATCTCGCGTGAGATGCCAAATCTCACTCATCTCACGTGAGATGCCAAATCTAACTCATCTCGCGTGAGATGCCAAATCTCACTCATCTCGCATGGGATGGCAAATCTCACGCATCTCGCGTGAGATGACATATCTCACTCATCTCGCGTGAGATGCCAAATCTCACTCATCTCGCGTGAGATGCCAAATCTCACTCATCTCGCGTGAGATGCCAAATCTCACTCATCTCACGTGAGATGCCAAATCTCACGCATCTCGCGTGAGATGCCATATCTCACTCATGTCGCGTGAGATGCCAAATCTAACTCATCTCGCGTGAGATGTCATATCTCACTCATCTCGCGTGAGATGCCAAATCTCACTCATCTCGCGTGAGATGCCAAATCTAACTCATCTCGCGTGGGATGCCAAATCTCACGCATCTCGCGTGAGACGTCATATCTCACTCATCTCGCGTGAGATGCAAAATCTCACTCATCTCGCGTGAGATACCAAATCTCACACATCTCGCGTGAGATGCCAAATCTCACTGATCTCGCGTGAGATGCTAAATCTCACTCATCCTGCGTGAGATGCCAAATCTCACTCATCTCTCGTGAGATGACAAATCGCACTCATCTCGCGTGAGATGCCAAATAGTGAGCACGGGGCATTGGGCATGGCCGCTGACGTCATCGTAGGCACGCCCATGCCAAATCTCATTCATCTCACGTGAGAAGCCAAATCTCACTCATCTCGAGTGAGATGCCAAATCTCACTCATCTCGCTCGCGTGAGATGCCAAATCTCACTCATCTCGTGTGAGATGCCAAATCTAACTCATCTCGCGTGAGATGCCAAATCTCACTCATCTCGCATGAGATGCCAAATCTCACTCATCTCGCGTGAGATGCCAAATCTCACTCATCTCGCGTGAGATGCCAAATCTAACTCATCTCGCGTGAGATGCCAAATCTCACTCATCTCGCGTGAGATGCCAAATAGTGATTACGGGGAACTGGGCGTGGCCGCTGACGTCATTGTAGGCACGCCCATGCCAAATCTCACGTATCTCACGTGAGATGCCAAATCTAACTCATCTCGCGTGAGATACCAAATCTCACTCATCTCGCGTGAGATGCCAAATCTCACTCATCTCGCGTGAGATGCCAAATCTCACTCATCTCACGTGAGATGCCACATCTCACTTATCTCGCGTGAGATGCCAAATCTCACTCATCTCGCGTGAGATGCCAAATCAAACTCATCTCGCGTGAGATGCCAAATCTCACTCATCTCGCGTGAGATGCCGAATCTCACTCATCTTGCGTGAGATGCCAAATCTCACTCATCTCGCGTGAGATGCCAAATCTCACTCATCTCACGTGAGATGCCAAATCTAACTCATCTCGCGTGAGATGCCAAATCTCACTCATCTCGCATGGGATGGCAAATCTCACGCATCTCGCGTGAGATGACATATCTCACTCATCTCGCGTGAGATGCCAAATCTCACTCATCTCGCGTGAGATGCCAAATCTCACTCATCTCGCGTGAGATGCCAAATTTCACTCATCTCACGTGAGATGCCAAATCTCACTCATCTCGCGTGAGATGCCAAATTTCACTCATCTCACGTGAGATGCCAAATCTCACGCATCTCGCGTGAGATGCCATATCTCACTCATGTCGCGTGAGATGCCAAATCTCACTCATCTCGAGTGAGATGCCAAATCTCACTCATCTCGCGTGAGATGCCAAATCTCACTCATCTCACGTGAGATGCCAAATCTCACTTATCTCGCGTGAGATGCCAAATCTCACTCATCTCGCGTGAGATGCCAAATCTAACTCATCTCGCGTGAGATGCCAAATCTCACTCATCTCGCGTGAGATGCCAAATCTCACTCATCTCGCGTGAGATGCCAAATCTCACTCATCTCGCGTGAGATGCCAAATCTCACTCATCTCACGTGAGATGCCAAATCTAACTCATCTCGCGTGAGATGCCAAATCTCACTCATCTCGCGTGGGATGGCAAATCTCACGCATCTCGCGTGAGATGACATATCTCACTCATCTCGCGTGAGATGCCAAATCTCACTCATCTCGCGTGAGATGCCAAATCTCACTCATCTCACGTGAGATGCCAAATCTCACTCATCTCGCGGGACATGCTAAATCTCACTCATCTCGTGTGAGATGACAAATCACACTCATCTTGCGTGAGATGCCAAATCTCACGCATGTCACATGAGATGCCAAATCTCACTCATCTCGCGTGAGATGCCAAATCTCACGCATCTCGCGTGAGATGTCATATCTTACTCATCTCGCGTGAGATGCCAAATCTCACTCATCTCGCGTGAGATGCCAAATCTCACACATCTCGCGTGAGATGCCAAATCTCACTGATCTCGCGTGAGATGCTAAATATTACTCATCTCGCGTCAAATGCCAAATCTCACTCATCTCGCGTGAGATGACAAATCGCACTCATCTCGCGTGAGATGCCAAATAGTGAGCACGGGGAATTGGGCACGGCCGCTGACGTCATCGTAGGCACGCCCATGCCAAATCTCATTCTTCTCACGTGAGAAGCCAAATCTCACTCATCTCGCGTGAGATGCCAAATCTCACTCATCTCGCTCGCGTGAGATGCCAAATCTAACTCATCTCGCGTGAGATGCCAAATCTCACTCATCTCGCCTGAGATGCCAAATCTCACGCATCTTGCGCGAGATGCCAAATCTCACTCATCTCGCGTGAGATGCCAAATCTCACTCATCTCGCGTGAGATCCAAATCTCACTCATCTCGCGTGAGATGCCAAATCTCACTCATCTCACATGAGATGCCAAATCTCACTCATCTCGCGGGACATGCCAAATCTCACTCATCTCGCGTGAGATGACAAATCACACTCATCTCGCGTGAGATGCCAAATCTCACGCATGTCACGTGAGATGCCAAATCTCACTCATCTCGCGTGAGATGCCAAATCTAACTCATCTCGTTTGAGATGCCAAATCTCACTCATCTCGCGTGAGATGCCAAATCTAACTCATCTCGCGTGGGATGCCAAATCTCACGCATCTCGCGTGAGACGTCATATCTCACTCATCTCGCGTGAGATGCCAAATCTCACATATCTCGCGTGAGATGCTAAATCTCACTCATCCTGCGTGAGATGCCAAATCTCACTCATCTCGCGTGAGATGACAAATCGCACTCATCTCGCGTGAGATGCCAAATAGTGAGCACGGGGAATTGGGCATGGCCGTTGACGTCATCGTAGGCACGCCCATGCCAAATCTCATTCATCTCACGTGAGAAGCCAAATCTCACTCATCGTGCGTGAGATGCCAAATCTCACTCATCTCGCTCGCGTGAGATGCCAAATCTAACTCATCTCGCGTGAGATGCCAAATCTCACTCATCTCGCGTGAGATGCCAAATCTAACTCATCTCGCGTGAGATGCCAAATCTCACTCATCTCGCGTGAGATGCCAAATCTCACTCATCTCACGTGAGATGCCAAATCTCACTCATCTCGCGTGAGATGCCAAATCTAACTCATCTCGCGTGAGATGCCAAATCTCACTCATCTCGCGTGAGATGCCAAATAGTGATTACGGGGAACTGGGCGCAGCCGCTGACGTCATCGTAGGCACGCCCATGCCAAATCTTACGCATCTCACGTGAAATGCCAAATCTAACTCATCTCGCGTGAGATGCCAAATCTCACTCATCTCGCGTGAGATGCCAAATCTCACTCATCTCGCGTGAGATGCCACATCTCACTCATCTCGCGTGAGATGCCAAATCTCACTCATCTCGCGTGAGATGCCAAATCTAACTCATCTCGCGTGAGATGCCAAATCTCACTCATCTCGCGTGAGATGCCAAATCTAACTCATCTCGCGTGAGATGCCAAATCTCACTCATCTCGCGTGGGATGGCAAATCTCACGCATCTCGCGTGAGATGACATATCTCACTCATCTCGCGTGAGATGCCAAATCTCACTCATCTCGCGTGAGATGCCAAATCTCACTCATCTCGCGTGAGATGCCAAATCTCACTCATCTCACGTGAGATGCCAAATCTCACGCATCTCGCGTGAGATGCCAAATCTCACTCATGTCGCGTGAGATGCCAAATCTCACTCATCTCGAGTGAGATGCCAAATCTCACTCATCTCGCGTGAGATGCCAAATCTCACTCATCTCACGTGAGATGCCAAATCTCACTTATCTCGCGTGAGATGCCAAATCTCACTCATCTCGCGTGAGATGCCAAATCTAACTCATCTCGCGTGAGATGCCAAATCTCACTCATCTCGCGTGAAATGCCAAATCTCACTCATCTCGCGTGAGATGCCAAATCTCACTCATCTCGCGTGAGATGCCAAATCTCACTCATCTCACGTGAGATGCCAAATCTAACTCATCTCGCGTGAGATGCCAAATCTCACTCATCTCGCGTGGGATGGCAAATCTCACGCATCTTGCGTGAGATGACATATCTCACTCATCTCGCGTGAGATGCCAAATCTCACTCATCTCGCGTGAGATGCCAAATCTCACTCATCTCACGTGAGATGCCAAATCTCACTCATCTCGCGGGACATGCTAAATCTCACTCATCTCGTGTGAGATGACAAATCACACTCATCTTGCGTGAGATGCCAAATCTCACGCATGTCACATGAGATGCCAAATCTCACTCATCTCGCGTGAGATGCCAAATCTCACGCATCTCGCGTGAGATGTCATATCTCACTCATCTCGCGTGAGATGCCAAATCTCACTCAACTCGCGTGAGATGCCAAATCTCACACATCTCGCGTGAGATGCCAAATCTCACTGATCTCGCGTGAGATGCTAAATCTCACTCATCTCGCGTCAGATGCCAAATCTCACTCATCTCGCGTGAGATGACAAATCGCACTCATCTCGCGTGAGATGCCAAATAGTGAGCACGGGGAATTGGGCACGGCCGCTGACGTCATCGTAGGCACGCCCATGCCAAATCTCATTCTTGTCACGTGAGAAGCCAAATCTCACTCATCTCGCGTGAGATGCCAAATCTCACTCATCTCGCTCGCGTGAGATGCCAAATCTAACTCATCTCGCGTGAGATGCCAAATCTCACTCATCTCGCCTGAGATGCCAAATCTCACGCATCTTGCGCGAGATGCCAAATCTCACTCATCTCGCGTGAGATGCCAAATCTCACTCATCTCGCGTGAGATCCAAATCTCACTCATCTCGCGTGAGATGCCAAATCTCACTCATCTCACATGAGATGCCAAATCTCACTCATCACGCGGGACATGCCAAATCTCACTCATCTCGCGTGAGATGACAAATCACACTCATCTCGCGTGAGATGCCAAATCTCACGCATGTCACGTGAGATGCCAAATCTCACTCATCTCGCGTGAGATGCCAAATCTAACTCATCTCGTGTGAGATGCCAAATCTCACTCATCTCGCGTGAGATGCGAAATCTAACTCATCTCGCGTGGGATGCCAAATCTCACGCATCTCGCGTGAGACGTCATATCTCACTCATCTCGCGTGAGATGCCAAATCTCACATATCTCGCGTGAGATGCTAAATCTCACTCATCCTGCGTGAGATGCCAAATCTCACTCATCTCGCGTGAGATGACAAATCGCACTCATCTCGCGTGAGATGCCAAATAGTGAGCACGGGGAATTGGGCATGGCCGCTGACGTCATCGTAGGCACGCCCATGCCAAATCTCATTCATCTCACGTGAGAAGCCAAATCTCACTCATCGTGCGTGAGATGCCAAATCTCACTCATCTCGCTCGCGTGAGATGCCAAATCTGACTCATCTCGCGTGAGATGCCAAATCTCACTCATCTCGCGTGAGATGCCAAATCTAACTCATCTCGCGTGAGATGCCAAATCTCACTCATCTCGCGTGAGATGCCAAATCTCACTCATCTCACGTGAGATGCCAAATCTCACTCATCTCGCGTGAGATGCCAAATCTAACTCATCTCGCGTGAGATGCCAAATCTCACTCATCTCGCGTGAGATGCCAAATAGTGATTACGGGGAACTGGGCGCAGCCGCTGACGTCATCGTAGGCACGCCCATGCCAAATCTTACGCATCTCACGTGAAATGCCAAATCTAACTCATCTCGCGTGAGATGCCAAATCTCACTCATCTCGCGTGAGATGCCAAATCTCACTCATCTCGCGTGAGATGCCACATCTCACTCATCTCGCGTGAGATGCCAAATCTCACTCATCTCGCGTGAGATGCCAAATCTAACTCATCTCGCGTGAGATGCCAAATCTCACTCATCCCGCGTGAGATGCCAAATCTAACTCATCTCGCGTGAGATGCCAAATCTCACTCATCTCGCGTGAGATGACAAATCACACTCATCTCGTGTGAGATGCCAAATCTTACGCATGTCACGGGAGATGCCAAATCTCACTCATCTCGCGTGAGATGCCAAATCTAACTCATCTCGCGTGAGATTCCAAATCTCACTCATCTCGCGTGAGATGCCAAATCTAACTCATCTCGCGTGGGATGCCAAATCTCACGCATCTCGCGTGAGATGTCATATCTCACTCATCTCACGTGAGATGCCAAATCTCAGTCATCTCGCGTGAGATGCCAAATCTCACACATCTCGCGTGAGATGCCAAATCTCACTGATCTCGCGTATGATGCTAAATCTCACTCATCCTGCGTGAGATGCCAAATCTCACTCATTTCGCGTGAGATACCAAATCTCACTCATCTCGCGTGAGATGACAAATCACACTCATCTCGCGTGAGATGCCAAATCTCACGCATGTCACGTGAGATGCCAAATCTCACTCATCTCGCGTGAGATGCCAAATCTAACTCATCTCGCGTGAGATGCCAAATCTCACTCATCTTGCGTGAGATGCCAAATCTAACTCATCTCGCGTGAGATGCCGAATCTCACTCATCTCGCGTGAGATGCCAAATCTCACTCATCTCGCGTGAGATGCCAAATCTCACTCATCTCGCGTGATATGTCAAATCTCACTCATCTCGCGTGAGATGCCAAATCTAACTCATCTCGAGTGAGATGCCAAATCTCACTCATCTCGCGTGAGATGCCAAATCTAACTCATCTCGTGTGAGATGCCAAATCTCACTCATCTCGCGTGAGATGACAAATCGCACTCATCTCGCATGAGATGCCAAATCTCACTCATCTTGCGTGAGATGCCAAATCTCACTCATCTCGCGTGAGATGCCAAATCTCACTCATCTCGCGTGGGATGCCAAATCTCACGCATCTCGCGTGAGACGTCATATCTCACTCATCTCGCGTGAGATGCAAAATCTCACTCATGTCTCGTGAGATACCAAATCTCACACATCTCGCGTGAGATGCCAAATCTCACTGATCTCGCGTGAGATGCTAAATCTCACTCATCCTGCAAGAGATGCCAAATCTCACTCATCTCGCGTGAGATGACAAATCGCACTCATCTCGCGTGAGATGCCAAATAGTGAGCACGGGGAATTGGGCATGGCCGCTGACGTCATCATAGGCACGCCCATGCCAAATCTCATTCATCTCACGTGAGAAGCCAAATCTCACTCATCTCGCGTGAGATGCCAAATCTCACTCATCTCGCTCGCGTGAGATGCCAAATCTAACTCATCTCGCATGAGATGCCAAATCTCACTCATCTCGCGTGAGATGCCAAATCTAACTCATCTCACGTGAGATGCCAAATCTCACTCATCTCGCGTGAGATGCCAAATCTCACTCATCTCGCGTGAGATGCCAAATCTCACTCATCTCACGTGAGATGCCAAATCTAACTCATCTCGCGTGAGATGCCAAATCTCACTCATCTCGCGTGGGATGCCAAATCTCACGCATCTCGAGTGAGACGTCATATCTCACTCATCTCGCGTGAGATGCAAAATCTCACTCATCTCGCGTGAGATACCAAATCTCACGCATCTCGCGTGAGATGCCAAATCTCACTGATCTCGCGTGAGATGCTAAATCTCACTCATCCTGCGTGAGATGCCAAATCTCACTCATCTCGCGTGAGATGACAAATCGCACTCATCTCGCGTGAGATGCCAAATAGTGAGCACGGGGAATTGGGCATGGCCGCTGACGTCATCGTAGGCACGCCCATGCCAAATCTCATTCATCTCACGTGAGAAGCCAAATCTCACTCATCTCGAGTGAGATGCCAAATCTCACTCATCTCGCTCGCGTGAGATGCCAAATCTCACTCATCTCGCGTGAGATGCCAAATCTAACTCATCTCGCGTGAGATGCCAAATCTCACTCATCTCGCATGAGATGCCAAATCTCACTCATCTCGCGTGAGATGCCAAATCTCACTCCTCTCGCGTGAGATGCCAAATCTAACTCATCTCGCGTGAGATGCCAAATCTCACTCATCTCGCGTGAGATGCCAAATAGTGATTACGGGGAACTGGGCGCGGCCGCTGACGTCATCGTAGGCACGCCCATGCCAAATCTCATGCATCTCACGTGAGATGCCAAATCTAACTCATCTCGCGTGAGATACCAAATCTCACTCATCTCGCGTGAGATGCCAAATCTCACTCATCTCGCGTGAGATGCCAAATCTCACTCATCTCGCGTGAGATGCCATATCTCACTTATCTCGCGTGAGATGCCAAATCTCACTCATCTCGCGTGAGATGCCAAATCAAACTCATCTCGCGTGAGATGCCAAATCTCACTCATCTCGCGTGAGATGCCGAATCTCACTCATCTCGGGTGAGATGCCAAATCTCACTCATCTCGCGTGAGATGCCAAATCTCACTCATCTCACGTGAGATGCCAAATCTAACTCATCTCGCGTGAGATGCCAAATCTCACTCATCTCGCGTGGGATGGCAAATCTCACGCATCTCGCGTGAGATGACATATCTCACTCATCTCGCGTGAGAGGCCAAATCTCACTCATCTCGCGTGAGATGCCAAATCTCACTCATCTCGCATGAGATGCCAAATCTCACTCATCTCCCGTGAGATGCCAAATCTCACGCATCTCGCGTGAGATGCCAAATCTCACTCATGTCGCGTGAGATGCCAAATCCCACTCATATCGCGTGAGATGCCAAATCTCACTCATCTCGCGTGAGATGCCAAATCTCACTCATCTCACGTGAGATGCCAAATCTCACTTATCTCGCGTGAGATGCCAAATCTCACTCATCTCGCGTGAGATGCCAAATCTAACTCATCTCGCGTGAGATGCCAAATCTCACTCATCTTGCGTGAGATGCCAAATCTCACTCATCTCGCGTGAGATGCCAAATCTCACTCATCTCGCGTGAGATGCCAAATCTCACTCATCTCACGTGAGATGCCAAATCTAACTCATCTCGCGTGAGATGCCAAATCTCACTCATCTCGCCTGGGATGGCAAATCTCACGCATCTCGCGTGAGATGACATATCTCACTCATCTCGCATGAGATGCCAAATCTCACTCATCTCGCGTGAGATGCCAAATCTCACTCATCTCACGTGAGATGCCAAATCTCACTGATCTCGCGGGACATGCCAAATCTCACTCATCTCGTGTGAGATGACAAATCACACTCATCTTGCGTGAGATGCCAAATCTCACGCATGTTACATGAGATGCCAAATCTCACTCATCTCGCGTGAGATGCCAAATCTCACGCATCTCGCGTGAGATGTCATATCTCACTCATCTCGCGTGAGATGCCAAATCTCACTCATCTCGCGTGAGATGCCAAATCTCACACATCTCGCGTGAGATGCCAAATCTCACTCATCTCGCGTGAGATGCTAAATCTCACTCATCTCGCGTCAGATGCCAAATCTCACTCATCTCGCGTGAGATGACAAATCGCACTCATCTCGCGTGAGATGCCAAATAGTGAGCACGGGGAATTGGGCACGGCCGCTGAAGTCATCGTAGGCACGCCCATGCCAAATCTCATTCTTCTCACGTGAGAAGCCAAATCTCACTCATCTCGCGTGAGATGCCAAATCTCACTCATCTCGCTCGCGTGAGATGCCAAATCTAACTCATCTCGCGTGAGATGCCAAATCTCACTCATCTCACGTGAGATGCCAAATCTCACGCATCTCGCGCGAGATGCCAAATCTCACTCATCTCGCGTGAGATGCCAAATCTCACTCATCTCGCGTGAGATCCAAATCTCACTCATATCGCGTGAGATGCCAAATCTCACTCATCTCACATGAGATGCCAAATCTCACTCATCTCGCGGGACATGCCAAATCTCACTCATCTCGCGTGAGATGACAAATCACACTCCTCTCACGTGAGATGCCAAATCTCACGCATGTCACGTGAGATGCCAAATCTCACTCATCTCGCGTGAGATGCCAAATCTAACTCATCTCGCGTGAGTTGCCAAATCTCACTCATCTCGCGTGAGATGCCAAATCTAACTCATCTCGCGTGGGATGCCAAATCTCACGCATCTCGCGTGAGACGTCATATCTCACTCATCTCGCGTGAGATGCAAAATCTCACTCATCTCGCGTGAGATACCAAATCTCACACATCTCGCGTGAGATGCCAAATCTCACTGATCTCGCGTGAGATGCTAAATCTCACTCATCCTGCGTGAGATGCCAAATCTCACTCATCTCGCGTGAGATGACAAATCGCACTCATCTCGCGTGAGATGCCAAATAGTGAGCACGGGGAATTGGGCATGGCCGCTGACGTCATCGTAGGCACGCCCATGCCAAATCTCATTCATCTCACGTGAGAAGCCAAATCTCACTCATCTCGCGTGAGATGCCAAATCTCACTCATCTCGCTCGCGTGAGATGCCAAATCTCACTCATCTCGCGTGAGATGCCAAATAGTGATTACGGGGAACTGGGCGCAGCCGCTGACGTCATCGTAGGCACGCCCATGCCAAATCTTACGCATCTCACGTGAAATGCCAAATCTAACTCATCTCGCGTGAGATACCAAATCTCACTCATCTCGCGTGAGATGCCAAATCTCACTCATCTCGCGTGAGATGCCAAATCTCACTCATCTCGCATGAGATGCCACATCTCACTCATCTCGCGTGAGATGCCAAATCTCACTCATCTCGCGTGAGATGCCAAATCTAACTCATCTCGCGTGAGATGCCAAATCTCACTCATCTCGCGTGAGATGCCAAATCTAACTCATCTCGAGTGAGATGCCAAATCTCACTCATCTCGCGTGAGATGCCAAATCTCACTCATCTCGCGTGAGATGCCACATCTCACTCATCTCACGTGAGATGCCAAATCTCACTCATCTCACGTGAGATGCCAAATCTCACGCATCTCACGTGAGATGCCAAATCTCACTCATGTCGCGTGAGATGCCAAATCTCACTCATCTCGCGTGAGATGCCAAATCTCACTCATCTCGCTTGAGATGCCAAATCTCACTCATCTCACGTGAGATGCCAAATCTCACTCATCTCGCGGGACATGCCAAATCTCACTCATCTCGTGTGAGATGACAAATCACACTCATCTTGCGTGAGATGCCAAATCTCACGCATGTCACATGAGATGCCTAATCTCACTCATCTCGCGTGAGATGCCAAATCTCACGCATCTCGCGTGAGATGTCTCACTCATCTCGCGTGAGATGCCAAATCTCACTCATCTCGCGTGAGATGCCAAATCTCACTCATCTCGCGTGAGATGCCAAATCTCACTCATCTCGCGTGAGATGCCACATCTCACTCATCTCGCGTGAGATGCCAAATATCACTCATCTCGCGTGAGATGACAAATCACACTCATCTCGCGTGAGATGCCAAATCTCACGCATGTCACGGGAGATGCCAAATCTCACTCATCTCGCGTGAGATGCCAAATCTAACTCATCTCGCGTGAGATGCCAAATCTCACTCATCTCGCGTGAGATGCCAAATCTAACTCATCTCGCGTGGGATGCCAAATCTCACGCATCTCGCGTGAGATGTCATATCTCACTCATCTCGCGTGAGATGCCAAACTCACTCATCTCGCGTGAGATGCCAAATCTCACACATCTCGCGTGAGATGCCAAATCTCACTGATCTCGCGTGAGATGCTAAATCTCACTCATCCTGCGTGAGATGCCAAATCTCACTCATCTCGCGTGAGATGCCAAATCTCACTCATCTCGCGTGAGATGACAAATCACACTCATCTCGCGTGAGATGCCAAATCTCACGCATGTCACGTGAGATGCCAAATCTCACTCATCTCGCGTGAGATGCCAAATCTAACTCATCTCGCATGAGATGCCAAATCTCACTCATCTCGCGTGAGATGCCAAATCTAACTCATCTCGCGTGAGATGCCGAATCTCACTCATCTCGCATGAGATGCCAAATCTCACTCATCTCGCGTGAGATGCCAAATCTCACTCATCTCGCGTGAGATGTCAAATCTCACTCATCTCGCGTGAGATGCCAAATCTAACTCATCTCGAGTGAGATGCCAAATCTCACTCATCTTGCGTGAGATGCCAAATCTAACTCATCTCGCGTGAGATGCCAAATCTCACTCATCTCGCGTGAGATGACAAATCACACTAATCTCGCGTGAGATGCCAAATCTCACGCATGTCACGTGAGATGCCAAATCTCACTCATCTCGCGTGAGATGCCAAATCTAACTCATCTCGCGTGAGATGCCAAATCTCACTCATCTCGCGTGAGATGCCAAATCTAACTCATCTCGCGTGGGATGCCAAATCTCACGCATCTCGCATGAGATGTCATATCTCACTCATCTCGTGTGAGATGCCAAATCTCACTCATCTCACGTGAGATGCCACATCTAACTCATCTCGCGTGAGATGCCAAATCACACTCATCTCGCGTGAGATGCCAAATCTCACTCATCTCGCGTGAGATGCCAAATCTCACTCATATCACGTGAGATGCCAAATCTCACTCATCTCGCGGGACATGCCAAATCTCACTCATCTCACGTGAGATGACAAATCACACTCATCTCGCGTGAGATGCCAAATCTCACTCATCTCGCATGAGATGCCAAATCTCACTCATCTCCCGTGAGATGCCAAATCTCACGCATCTCGCGTGAGATGCCAAATCTCACTCATGTCGCGTGAGATGCCAAATCCCACTCGTATCGCGTGAGATGCCAAATCTCACTCATCTCGCGTGAGATGCCAAATCTCACTCATCTCACGTGAGATGCCAAATC
Organism: Lissotriton helveticus; assembly: GCF_964261635.1. Taxonomy (NCBI): domain Eukaryota; kingdom Metazoa; phylum Chordata; class Amphibia; order Caudata; family Salamandridae; genus Lissotriton; species Lissotriton helveticus. The sequence goes on from NC_136073.1 coordinate 709,294,860, forward strand.
TCACTTATCTCGCGTGAGATGCCAAATCTCACTCATCTCGCGTGAGATGCCAAATCTAACTCATCTCGCGTGAGATGCCAAATCTCACTCATCTTGCGTGAGATGCCAAATCTCACTCATCTCGCGTGAGATGCCAAATCTCACTCATCTCGCGTGAGATGCCAAATCTCACTCATCTCACGTGAGATGCCAAATCTAACTCATCTCGCGTGAGATGCCAAATCTCACTCATCTCGCCTGGGATGGCAAATCTCACGCATCTCGCGTGAGATGACATATCTCACTCATCTCGCATGAGATGCCAAATCTCACTCATCTCGCGTGAGATGCCAAATCTCACTCATCTCACGTGAGATGCCAAATCTCACTGATCTCGCGGGACATGCCAAATCTCACTCATCTCGTGTGAGATGACAAATCACACTCATCTTGCGTGAGATGCCAAATCTCACGCATGTCACATGAGATGCCAAATCTCACTCATCTCGCGTGAGATGCCAAATCTCACGCATCTCGCGTGAGATGTCATATCTCACTCATCTCGCGTGAGATGCCAAATCTCACTCATCTCGCGTGAGATGCCAAATCTCACACATCTCGCGTGAGATGCCAAATCTCACTCATCTCGCGTGAGATGCTAAATCTCACTCATCTCGCGTCAGATGCCAAATCTCACTCATCTCGCGTGAGATGACAAATCGCACTCATCTCGCGTGAGATGCCAAATAGTGAGCACGGGGAATTGGGCACGGCCGCTGACGTCATCGTAGGCACCCATGCCAAATCTCATTCTTCTCACGTGAGAAGCCAAATCTCACTCATCTCGCGTGAGATGCCAAATCTCACTCATCTCGCTCGCGTGAGATGCCAAATCTAACTCATCTCGCGTGAGATGCCAAATCTCACTCATCTCACGTGAGATGCCAAATCTCACGCATCTCGCGCGAGATGCCAAATCTCACTCATCTCGCGTGAGATGCCAAATCTCACTCATCTCGCGTGAGATCCAAATCTCACTCATATCGCGTGAGATGCCAAATCTCACTCATCTCACATGAGATGCCAAATCTCACTCATCTCGCGGGACATGCCAAATCTCACTCATCTCGCGTGAGATGACAAATCACACTCCTCTCACGTGAGATGCCAAATCTCACGCATGTCACGTGAGATGCCAAATCTCACTCATCTCGCGTGAGATGCCAAATCTAACTCATCTCGCGTGAGTTGCCAAATCTCACTCATCTCGCGTGAGATGCCAAATCTAACTCATCTCGCGTGGGATGCCAAATCTCACGCATCTCGCGTGAGACGTCATATCTCACTCATCTCGCGTGAGATGCAAAATCTCACTCATCTCGCGTGAGATACCAAATCTCACACATCTCGCGTGAGATGCCAAATCTCACTGATCTCGCGTGAGATGCTAAATCTCACTCATCCTGCGTGAGATGCCAAATCTCACTCATCTCGCGTGAGATGACAAATCGCACTCATCTCGCGTGAGATGCCAAATAGTGAGCACGGGGAATTGGGCATGGCCGCTGACGTCATCGTAGGCACGCCCATGCCAAATCTCATTCATCTCACGTGAGAAGCCAAATCTCACTCATCTCACGTGAGATGCCAAATCTCACTCATCTCGCTCGCGTGAGATGCCAAATCTCACTCATCTCGCGTGAGATGCCAAATAGTGATTACGGGGAACTGGGCGCAGCCGCTGACGTCATCGTAGGCACGCCCATGCCAAATCTTACGCATCTCACGTGAAATGCCAAATCTAACTCATCTCTCGTGAGATACCAAATCTCACTCATCTCGCGTGAGATGCCAAATCTCACTCATCTCGCGTGAGATGCCAAATCTCACTCATCTCGCATGAGATGCCACATCTCACTCATCTCGCGTGAGATGCCAAATCTCACTCATCTCGCGTGAGATGCCAAATCTAACTCATCTCGCGTGAGATGCCAAATCTCACTCATCTCGCGTGAGATGCCAAATCTAACTCATCTCGAGTGAGATGCCAAATCTCACTCATCTCGCGTGAGATGCCAAATCTCACTCATCTCGCGTGAGATGCCACATCTCACTCATCTCACGTGAGATGCCAAATCTCACTCATCTCACGTGAGATGCCAAATCTAACTCATCTCGCGTGAGATGCCAAATCTCACTCATCTCGCGTGGGATGGCAAATCTCACGCATCTCGCGTGAGATGACATATCTCACTCATCTCGCGTGAGATGCCAAATCTCACTCATCTTGCGTGAGATCCCAAATCTCACTCATCTCACGTGAAATGCCAAATCTCACTCATCTCACGTGAGATGCCAAATCTCATGCATCTCGCGTGAGATGCCAAATCTCACTCATGTCGCGTGAGATGCCAAATCTCACTCATCTCGCGTGAGATGCCAAATCTCACTCATCTCGCTTGAGATGCCAAATCTCACTCATCTCACGTGAGATGCCAAATCTCACTCATCTCGCGGGACATGCCAAATCTCACTCATCTCGTGTGAGATGACAAATCACACTCATCTTGCGTGAGATGCCAAATCTCACGCATGTCACATGAGATGCCTAATCTCACTCATCTCGCGTGAGATGCCAAATCTCACGCATCTCGCGTGAGATGTCTCACTCATCTCGCGTGAGATGCCAAATCTCACTCATCTCGCGTGAGATGCCAAATCTCACTCATCTCGCGTGAGATGCCAAATCTCACTCATCTCGCGTGAGATGCCACATCTCACTCATCTCGCGTGAGATGCCAAATATCACTCATCTCGCGTGAGATGACAAATCACACTCATCTCGCGTGAGATGCCAAATCTCACGCATGTCACGGGAGATGCCAAATCTCACTCATCTCGCGTGAGATGCCAAATCTAACTCATCTCGCGTGAGATGCCAAATCTCACTCATCTCGCGTGAGATGCCAAATCTAACTCATCTCGCGTGGGATGCCAAATCTCACGCATCTCGCGTGAGATGCTAAATCTCACTCATCCTGCGTGAGATGCCAAATCTCACTCATCTCGCGTGAGATGCCAAATCTCACTCATCTCGCGTGAGATGACAAATCACACTCATCTCACGTGAGATGCCAAATCTCACGCATGTCACGTGAGATGCCAAATCTCACTCATCTCGCGTGAGATGCCAAATCTAACTCATCTCGCATGAGATGCCAAATCTCACTCATCTCGCGTGAGATGCCAAATCTAACTCATCTCGCGTGAGATGCCGAATCTCACTCATCTCGCATGAGATGCCAAATCTCACTCATCTCGCGTGAGATGCCAAATCTCACTCATCTCGCGTGAGATGTCAAATCTCACTCATCTCGCGTGAGATGCCAAATCTAACTCATCTCGAGTGAGATGCCAAATCTCACTCATCTTGCGTGAGATGCCAAATCTAACTCATCTCGCGTGAGATGCCAAATCTCACTCATCTCGCGTGAGATGACAAATCACACTCATCTCGCGTGAGATGCCAAATCTCACGCATGTGACGTGAGATGCCAAATCTCACTCATCTCGCGTGAGATGCCAAATCTAACTCATCTCGCGTGAGATGCCAAATCTCACTCATCTCGCGTGAGATGCCAAATCTAACTCATCTCGCGTGGGATGCCAAATCTCACGCATCTCGCATGAGATGTCATATCTCACTCATCTCGTGTGAGATGCCAAATCTCACTCATCTCACGTGAGATGCCACATCTAACTCATCTCGTGTGAGATGCCAAATCACACTCATCTCGCGTGAGATGCCAAATCTCACTCATCTCGCGTGAGATGCCAAATCTCACTCATATCACGTGAGATGCCAAATCTCACTCATCTCGCGGGACATGCCAAATCTCACTCATCTCACGTGAGATGACAAATCACACTCATCTCGCGTGAGATGCCAAATCTCACTCATCTCGCATGAGATGCCAAATCTAACTCATCTCGAGTGAGATGCCAAATCTCACTCATCTCGCGTGAGATGCCAAATCTAACTCATCTCGCGTGAGATGCCAAATCTCACTCATCTCGCGTGAGATGACAAATCACACTCATCTCGCGTGAGATGACAAATCACACTCATCTCGCGTGAGATGACAAATCTCACGCATGTCACGTGAGATGCCAAATCTCACTCATCTCGCGTGAGATGCCAAATCTAACTCATCTCGCGTGAGATGCCAAATCTCACTCATCTCGCGTGAAATGCCAAATCTAACTCATCTCGCATGGGATGCCAAATCTCACGCATCTCGCGTGAGATGTCCTATCTCACTCATCTCGCGTGAGATGCCAAATCTCACTCATCTCGCGTGAGATGCCAAATCTCACACATCTCGCGTGAGATGCCAAATCTCACTGATCTCGCGTGAGATGCTAAATCTCACTCATCCTGCGTGAGATGCCAAATCTCACTCATCTCGCGTGAGATGACAAATCCCACTCATCTCGCGTGAGATGCCAAATAGTGAGCACGGGGAATTGGGCATGGCCGCTGACGTCATCGTAGGCACGCCCATGCCAAATCTCATTCATCTAACGTGAGAAGCCAAATCTCACTCATCTCGCGTGAGATGCCAAATCTAACTCATCTCGCGTGAGATGCCAAATCTCACTCATCTCGCGTGAGATGCCAAATAGTGATTACGGGGAACTGGGCGCGGCCGCTGACGTCATCGTAGGCACGCCCATGCCAAATCTCACGCATCTCACGTGAGATGCCAAATCTAACTCATCTCGCGTGAGATACCAAATCTCACTCATCTCGCGTGAGATGCCAAATCTAACTCATCTCGCGTGAGATGCCAAATCTCACTCATCTCGCGTGAGATGACAAATCACACTCATCTCGCGTGAGATGCCAAATCTCACGCATGTCACGTGAGATGCCAAATCTCACTCATCTCGCGTGAGATGCCAAATCTAACTCATCTCGCGTGAGATGCCAAATCTCACTCATCTCGCGTGAGATGCCAAATCTAACTCATCTCGCATGGGATGCCAAATCTCACGCATCTCGCGTGAGATGTCATATCTCACTCATCTCGCGTGCGATGCCAAATCTCACTCATCTCGCGTGAGATGACAAATCGCACTCATCTCGCGTGAGATGCCAAATAGTGAGCACGGGGAATTGGGCATGGCCGCTGACGTCATCGTAGGCACGCCCATGCCAAATCTCATTCATCTCACGTAAGAAGCCAAATCTCACTCATCTCGCGTGAGATGCCAAATCTCACTCATCTCGCGTGAGATGCCAAATCTCACTCATATAGCGTGAGATGCCACAGCTCACTCATCTCGCGTGAGATGCCAAATCTCACTCATCTCGCGTGATATGCCAAATCTCACTCATCTCACGTGAGATACCATATCTCTCTAATCTTGCGGGACATGCCAAATCTCACTCATCTCACGTGAGATGCCAAATCTCACTCATCTCGCGTGAGATGCCAAATCTCACTCATCTCGCGTGAGATGCCACATCTCACTCATCTCGCATGAGATGCCAAAACTCACTCATCTCGCGTGAGATGCCAAATCTAACTCATCTCACGTGAGATGCCAAATCTCACTCATCTCGCGTGAGATGCCAAATCTAACTCATCTCGCGTGAGATGTCATATCTCACTCATCTCGCGTGAGATGCCAAATCTCACTCATCTCGTGTGAGATGCCAAATCTCACTCATCTCGCGTGAGATGCCACATCTCACTCATCTCGCGTGAGATGCCAAATCTAACTCATCTCGCGTGGGATGCCAAATCTCACGCATCTCGCGTGAGACGTCATATCTCACTCATCTCGCGTGAGATGCCAAATCTCACTCATCTCGCGTGAGATGCCAAATAGTGATTACGGGGAACTGGACGTGGCCGCTGACGTCATTGTAGGCACGCCCATGCCAAATCTCACGTATCTCACGTGAGATGCCAAATCTAACTCATCTCGCGTGAGATACCAAATCTCACTCATCTCGCGTGAGATGCCAAATCTCACTCATCTCGCGTGAGATGCCAAATCTCACTCATCTCACGTGAGATGCCACATCTCACTTATCTCGCGTGAGATGCCAAATCTCACTCATCTCGCGTGAGATGCCAAATCAAACTCATCTCGCGTGAGATGCCAAATCTCACTCATCTCGCATGAGATGCCGAATCTCACTCATCTTGCGTGGGATGCCAAATCTCACTCATCTCGCGTGAGATGCCAAATCTCACTCATCTCACGTGAGATGCCAAATCTAACTCATCTCGCGTGAGATGCCAAATCTCACTCATCTCGCATGGGATGGCAAATCTCACGCATCTCGCGTGAGATGACATATCTCACTCATCTCGCGTGAGATGCCAAATCTCACTCATCTCGCGTGAGATGCCAAATCTCACTCATCTCGCGTGAGATGCCAAATCTCACTCATCTCACGTGAGATGCCAAATCTCACGCATCTCGCGTGAGATGCCATATCTCACTCATGTCGCGTGAGATGCCAAATCTAACTCATCTCGCGTGAGATGTCATATCTCACTCATCTCGCGTGAGATGCCAAATCTCACTCATCTCGCGTGAGATGCCAAATCTAACTCATCTCGCGTGGGATGCCAAATCTCACGCATCTCGCGTGAGACGTCATATCTCACTCATCTCGCGTGAGATGCAAAATCTCACTCATCTCGCGTGAGATACCAAATCTCACACATCTCGCGTGAGATGCCAAATCTCACTGATCTCGCGTGAGATGCTAAATCTCACTCATCCTGCGTGAGATGCCAAATCTCACTCATCTCTCGTGAGATGACAAATCGCACTCATCTCGCGTGAGATGCCAAATAGTGAGCACGGGGCATTGGGCATGGCCGCTGACGTCATCGTAGGCACGCCCATGCCAAATCTCATTCATCTCACGTGAGAAGCCAAATCTCACTCATCTCGAGTGAGATGCCAAATCTCACTCATCTCGCTCGCGTGAGATGCCAAATCTCACTCATCTCGTGTGAGATGCCAAATCTAACTCATCTCGCGTGAGATGCCAAATCTCACTCATCTCGCATGAGATGCCAAATCTCACTCATCTCGCGTGAGATGCCAAATCTCACTCATCTCGCGTGAGATGCCAAATCTAACTCATCTCGCGTGAGATGCCAAATCTCACTCATCTCGCGTGAGATGCCAAATAGTGATTACGGGGAACTGGGCGTGGCCGCTGACGTCATTGTAGGCACGCCCATGCCAAATCTCACGTATCTCACGTGAGATGCCAAATCTAACTCATCTCGCGTGAGATACCAAATCTCACTCATCTCGCGTGAGATGCCAAATCTCACTCATCTCGCGTGAGATGCCAAATCTCACTCATCTCACGTGAGATGCCACATCTCACTTATCTCGCGTGAGATGCCAAATCTCACTCATCTCGCGTGAGATGCCAAATCAAACTCATCTCGCGTGAGATGCCAAATCTCACTCATCTCGCGTGAGATGCCGAATCTCACTCATCTTGCGTGAGATGCCAAATCTCACTCATCTCGCGTGAGATGCCAAATCTCACTCATCTCACGTGAGATGCCAAATCTAACTCATCTCGCGTGAGATGCCAAATCTCACTCATCTCGCATGGGATGGCAAATCTCACGCCTCTCGCGTGAGATGACATATCTCACTCATCTCGCGTGAGATGCCAAATCTCACTCATCTCGCGTGAGATGCCAAATCTCACTCATCTCGCGTGAGATGCCAAATTTCACTCATCTCACGTGAGATGCCAAATCTCACTCATCTCGCGTGAGATGCCAAATTTCACTCATCTCACGTGAGATGCCAAATCTCACGCATCTCGCGTGAGATGCCATATCTCACTCATGTCGCGTGAGATGCCAAATCTCACTCATCTCGAGTGAGATGCCAAATCTCACTCATCTCGCGTGAGATGCCAAATCTCACTCATCTCACGTGAGATGCCAAATCTCACTTATCTCGCGTGAGATGCCAAATCTCACTCATCTCGCGTGAGATGCCAAATCTAACTCATCTCGCGTGAGATGCCAAATCTCACTCATCTCGCGTGAGATGCCAAATCTCACTCATCTCGCGTGAGATGCCAAATCTCACTCATCTCGCGTGAGATGCCAAATCTCACTCATCTCACGTGAGATGCCAAATCTAACTCATCTCGCGTGAGATGCCAAATCTCACTCATCTCGCGTGGGATGGCAAATCTCACGCATCTCGCGTGAGATGACATATCTCACTCATCTCGCGTGAGATGCCAAATCTCACTCATCTCGCGTGAGATGCCAAATCTCACTCATCTCACGTGAGATGCCAAATCTCACTCATCTCGCGGGACATGCTAAATCTCACTCATCTCGTGTGAGATGACAAATCACACTCATCTTGCGTGAGATGCCAAATCTCACGCATGTCACATGAGATGCCAAATCTCACTCATCTCGCGTGAGATGCCAAATCTCACGCATCTCGCGTGAGATGTCATATCTTACTCATCTCGCGTGAGATGCCAAATCTCACTCATCTCGCGTGAGATGCCAAATCTCACACATCTCGCGTGAGATGCCAAATCTCACTGATCTCGCGTGAGATGCTAAATATTACTCATCTCGCGTCAGATGCCAAATCTCACTCATCTCGCGTGAGATGACAAATCGCACTCATCTCGCGTGAGATGCCAAATAGTGAGCACGGGGAATTGGGCACGGCCGCTGACGTCATCGTAGGCACGCCCATGCCAAATCTCATTCTTCTCACGTGAGAAGCCAAATCTCACTCATCTCGCGTGAGATGCCAAATCTCACTCATCTCGCTCGCGTGAGATGCCAAATCTAACTCATCTCGCGTGAGATGCCAAATCTCACTCATCTCGCCTGAGATGCCAAATCTCACGCATCTTGCGCGAGATGCCAAATCTCACTCATCTCGCGTGAGATGCCAAATCTCACTCATCTCGCGTGAGATCCAAATCTCACTCATCTCGCGTGAGATGCCAAATCTCACTCATCTCACATGAGATGCCAAATCTCACTCATCTCGCGGGACATGCCAAATCTCACTCATCTCGCGTGAGATGACAAATCACACTCATCTCGCGTGAGATGCCAAATCTCACGCATGTCACGTGAGATGCCAAATCTCACTCATCTCGCGTGAGATGCCAAATCTAACTCATCTCGTTTGAGATGCCAAATCTCACTCATCTCGCGTGAGATGCCAAATCTAACTCATCTCGCGTGGGATGCCAAATCTCACGCATCTCGCGTGAGACGTCATATCTCACTCATCTCGCGTGAGATGCCAAATCTCACATATCTCGCGTGAGATGCTAAATCTCACTCATCCTGCGTGAGATGCCAAATCTCACTCATCTCGCGTGAGATGACAAATCGCACTCATCTCGCGTGAGATGCCAAATAGTGAGCACGGGGAATTGGGCATGGCCGTTGACGTCATCGTAGGCACGCCCATGCCAAATCTCATTCATCTCACGTGAGAAGCCAAATCTCACTCATCGTGCGTGAGATGCCAAATCTCACTCATCTCGCTCGCGTGAGATGCCAAATCTAACTCATCTCGCGTGAGATGCCAAATCTCACTCATCTCGCGTGAGATGCCAAATCTAACTCATCTCGCGTGAGATGCCAAATCTCACTCATCTCGCGTGAGATGCCAAATCTCACTCATCTCACGTGAGATGCCAAATCTCACTCATCTCGCGTGAGATGCCAAATCTAACTCATCTCGCGTGAGATGCCAAATCTCACTCATCTCGCGTGAGATGCCAAATAGTGATTACGGGGAACTGGGCGCAGCCGCTGACGTCATCGTAGGCACGCCCATGCCAAATCTTACGCATCTCACGTGAAATGCCAAATCTAACTCATCTCGCGTGAGATGCCAAATCTCACTCATCTCGCGTGAGATGCCAAATCTCACTCATCTCGCGTGAGATGCCACATCTCACTCATCTCGCGTGAGATGCCAAATCTCACGCATGTCACGTGAGATGCCAAATCTCACTCATCTCGCGTGAGATGCCAAATCTAACTCATCTCGTTTGAGATGCCAAATCTCACTCATCTCGCGTGAGATGCCAAATCTAACTCATCTCGCGTGGGATGCCAAATCTCACGCATCTCGCGTGAGACGTCATATCTCACTCATCTCGCGTGAGATGCCAAATCTCACATATCTCGCGTGAGATGCTAAATCTCACTCATCCTGCGTGAGATGCCAAATCTCACTCATCTCGCGTGAGATGACAAATCGCACTCATCTCGCGTGAGATGCCAAATAGTGAGCACGGGGAATTGGGCATGGCCGTTGACGTCATCGTAGGCACGCCCATGCCAAATCTCATTCATCTCACGTGAGAAGCCAAATCTCACTCATCGTGCGTGAGATGCCAAATCTCACTCATCTCGCTCGCGTGAGATGCCAAATCTAACTCATCTCGCGTGAGATGCCAAATCTCACTCATCTCGCGTGAGATGCCAAATCTAACTCATCTCGCGTGAGATGCCAAATCTCACTCATCTCGCGTGAGATGCCAAATCTCACTCATCTCACGTGAGATGCCAAATCTCACTCATCTCGCGTGAGATGCCAAATCTAACTCATCTCGCGTGAGATGCCAAATCTCACTCATCTCGCGTGAGATGCCAAATAGTGATTACGGGGAACTGGGCGCAGCCGCTGACGTCATCGTAGGCACGCCCATGCCAAATCTTACGCATCTCACGTGAAATGCCAAATCTAACTCATCTCGCGTGAGATGCCAAATCTCACTCATCTCGCGTGAGATGCCAAATCTCACTCATCTCGCGTGAGATGCCACATCTCACTCATCTCGCGTGAGATGCCAAATCTCACTCATCTCGCGTGAGATGCCAAATCTAACTCATCTCGCGTGAGATGCCAAATCTCACTCATCTCGCGTGAGATGCCAAATCTAACTCATCTCGCGTGAGATGCCAAATCTCACTCATCTCGCGTGGGATGGCAAATCTCACGCATCTCGCGTGAGATGACATATCTCACTCATCTCGCGTGAGATGCCAAATCTCACTCATCTCGCGTGAGATGCCAAATCTCACTCATCTCGCGTGAGATGCCAAATCTCACTCATCTCACGTGAGATGCCAAATCTCACGCATCTCGCGTGAGATGCCAAATCTCACTCATGTCGCGTGAGATGCCAAATCTCACTCATCTCGAGTGAGATGCCAAATCTCACTCATCTCGCGTGAGATGCCAAATCTCACTCATCTCACGTGAGATGCCAAATCTCACTTATCTCGCGTGAGATGCCAAATCTCACTCATCTCGCGTGAGATGCCAAATCTAACTCATCTCGCGTGAGATGCCAAATCTCACTCATCTCGCGTGAAATGCCAAATCTCACTCATCTCGCGTGAGATGCCAAATCTCACTCATCTCGCGTGAGATGCCAAATCTCACTCATCTCACGTGAGATGCCAAATCTAACTCATCTCGCGTGAGATGCCAAATCTCACTCATCTCGCGTGGGATGGCAAATCTCACGCATCTTGCGTGAGATGACATATCTCACTCATCTCGCGTGAGATGCCAAATCTCACTCATCTCGCGTGAGATGCCAAATCTCACTCATCTCACGTGAGATGCCAAATCTCACTCATCTCGCGGGACATGCTAAATCTCACTCATCTCGTGTGAGATGACAAATCACACTCATCTTGCGTGAGATGCCAAATCTCACGCATGTCACATGAGATGCCAAATCTCACTCATCTCGCGTGAGATGCCAAATCTCACGCATCTCGCGTGAGATGTCATATCTCACTCATCTCGCGTGAGATGCCAAATCTCACTCAACTCGCGTGAGATGCCAAATCTCACACATCTCGCGTGAGATGCCAAATCTCACTGATCTCGCGTGAGATGCTAAATCTCACTCATCTCGCGTCAGATGCCAAATCTCACTCATCTCGCGTGAGATGACAAATCGCACTCATCTCGCGTGAGATGCCAAATAGTGAGCACGGGGAATTGGGCACGGCCGCTGACGTCATCGTAGGCACGCCCATGCCAAATCTCATTCTTGTCACGTGAGAAGCCAAATCTCACTCATCTCGCGTGAGATGCCAAATCTCACTCATCTCGCTCGCGTGAGATGCCAAATCTAACTCATCTCGCGTGAGATGCCAAATCTCACTCATCTCGCCTGAGATGCCAAATCTCACGCATCTTGCGCGAGATGCCAAATCTCACTCATCTCGCGTGAGATGCCAAATCTCACTCATCTCGCGTGAGATCCAAATCTCACTCATCTCGCGTGAGATGCCAAATCTCACTCATCTCACATGAGATGCCAAATCTCACTCATCACGCGGGACATGCCAAATCTCACTCATCTCGCGTGAGATGACAAATCACACTCATCTCGCGTGAGATGCCAAATCTCACGCATGTCACGTGAGATGCCAAATCTCACTCATCTCGCGTGAGATGCCAAATCTAACTCATCTCGTGTGAGATGCCAAATCTCACTCATCTCGCGTGAGATGCGAAATCTAACTCATCTCGCGTGGGATGCCAAATCTCACGCATCTCGCGTGAGACGTCATATCTCACTCATCTCGCGTGAGATGCCAAATCTCACATATCTCGCGTGAGATGCTAAATCTCACTCATCCTGCGTGAGATGCCAAATCTCACTTATCTCGCGTGAGATGACAAATCGCACTCATCTCGCGTGAGATGCCAAATAGTGAGCACGGGGAATTGGGCATGGCCGCTGACGTCATCGTAGGCACGCCCATGCCAAATCTCATTCATCTCACGTGAGAAGCCAAATCTCACTCATCGTGCGTGAGATGCCAAATCTCACTCATCTCGCTCGCGTGAGATGCCAAATCTGACTCATCTCGCGTGAGATGCCAAATCTCACTCATCTCGCGTGAGATGCCAAATCTAACTCATCTCGCGTGAGATGCCAAATCTCACTCATCTCGCGTGAGATGCCAAATCTCACTCATCTCACGTGAGATGCCAAATCTCACTCATCTCGCGTGAGATGCCAAATCTAACTCATCTCGCGTGAGATGCCAAATCTCACTCATCTCGCGTGAGATGCCAAATAGTGATTACGGGGAACTGGGCGCAGCCGCTGACGTCATCGTAGGCACGCCCATGCCAAATCTTACGCATCTCACGTGAAATGCCAAATCTAACTCATCTCGCGTGAGATGCCAAATCTCACTCATCTCGCGTGAGATGCCAAATCTCACTCATCTCGCGTGAGATGCCACATCTCACTCATCTCGCGTGAGATGCCAAATCTCACTCATCTCGCGTGAGATGCCAAATCTAACTCATCTCGCGTGAGATGCCAAATCTCACTCATCCCGCGTGAGATGCCAAATCTAACTCATCTCGCGTGAGATGCCAAATCTCACTCATCTCGCGTGAGATGACAAATCACACTCATCTCGTGTGAGATGCCAAATCTTACGCATGTCACGGGAGATGCCAAATCTCACTCATCTCGCGTGAGATGCCAAATCTAACTCATCTCGCGTGAGATTCCAAATCTCACTCATCTCGCGTGAGATGCCAAATCTAACTCATCTCGCGTGGGATGCCAAATCTCACGCATCTCGCGTGAGATGTCATATCTCACTCATCTCACGTGAGATGCCAAATCTCAGTCATCTCGCGTGAGATGCCAAATCTCACACATCTCGCGTGAGATGCCAAATCTCACTGATCTCGCGTATGATGCTAAATCTCACTCATCCTGCGTGAGATGCCAAATCTCACTCATTTCGCGTGAGATACCAAATCTCACTCATCTCGCGTGAGATGACAAATCACACTCATCTCGCGTGAGATGCCAAATCTCACGCATGTCACGTGAGATGCCAAATCTCACTCATCTCGCGTGAGATGCCAAATCTAACTCATCTCGCGTGAGATGCCAAATCTCACTCATCTTGCGTGAGATGCCAAATCTAACTCATCTCGCGTGAGATGCCGAATCTCACTCATCTCGCGTGAGATGCCAAATCTCACTCATCTCGCGTGAGATGCCAAATCTCACTCATCTCGCGTGATATGTCAAATCTCACTCATCTCGCGTGAGATGCCAAATCTAACTCATCTCGAGTGAGATGCCAAATCTCACTCATCTCGCGTGAGATGCCAAATCTAACTCATCTCGTGTGAGATGCCAAATCTCACTCATCTCGCGTGAGATGACAAATCGCACTCATCTCGCATGAGATGCCAAATCTCACTCATCTTGCGTGAGATGCCAAATCTCACTCATCTCGCGTGAGATGCCAAATCTCACTCATCTCGCGTGGGATGCCAAATCTCACGCATCTCGCGTGAGACGTCATATCTCACTCATCTCGCGTGAGATGCAAAATCTCACTCATGTCTCGTGAGATACCAAATCTCACACATCTCGCGTGAGATGCCAAATCTCACTGATCTCGCGTGAGATGCTAAATCTCACTCATCCTGCAAGAGATGCCAAATCTCACTCATCTCGCGTGAGATGACAAATCGCACTCATCTCGCGTGAGATGCCAAATAGTGAGCACGGGGAATTGGGCATGGCCGCTGACGTCATCATAGGCACGCCCATGCCAAATCTCATTCATCTCACGTGAGAAGCCAAATCTCACTCATCTCGCGTGAGATGCCAAATCTCACTCATCTCGCTCGCGTGAGATGCCAAATCTAACTCATCTCGCATGAGATGCCAAATCTCACTCATCTCGCGTGAGATGCCAAATCTAACTCATCTCACGTGAGATGCCAAATCTCACTCATCTCGCGTGAGATGCCAAATCTCACTCATCTCGCGTGAGATGCCAAATCTCACTCATCTCACGTGAGATGCCAAATCTAACTCATCTCGCGTGAGATGCCAAATCTCACTCATCTCGCGTGGGATGCCAAATCTCACGCATCTCGAGTGAGACGTCATATCTCACTCATCTCGCGTGAGATGCAAAATCTCACTCATCTCGCGTGAGATACCAAATCTCACGCATCTCGCGTGAGATGCCAAATCTCACTGATCTCGCGTGAGATGCTAAATCTCACTCATCCTGCGTGAGATGCCAAATCTCACTCATCTCGCGTGAGATGACAAATCGCACTCATCTCGCGTGAGATGCCAAATAGTGAGCACGGGGAATTGGGCATGGCCGCTGACGTCATCGTAGGCACGCCCATGCCAAATCTCATTCATCTCACGTGAGAAGCCAAATCTCACTCATCTCGAGTGAGATGCCAAATCTCACTCATCTCGCTCGCGTGAGATGCCAAATCTCACTCATCTCGCGTGAGATGCCAAATCTAACTCATCTCGCGTGAGATGCCAAATCTCACTCATCTCGCATGAGATGCCAAATCTCACTCATCTCGCGTGAGATGCCAAATCTCACTCCTCTCGCGTGAGATGCCAAATCTAACTCATCTCGCGTGAGATGCCAAATCTCACTCATCTCGCGTGAGATGCCAAATAGTGATTACGGGGAACTGGGCGCGGCCGCTGACGTCATCGTAGGCACGCCCATGCCAAATCTCATGCATCTCACGTGAGATGCCAAATCTAACTCATCTCGCGTGAGATACCAAATCTCACTCATCTCGCGTGAGATGCCAAATCTCACTCATCTCGCGTGAGATGCCAAATCTCACTCATCTCGCGTGAGATGCCACATCTCACTTATCTCGCGTGAGATGCCAAATCTCACTCATCTCGCGTGAGATGCCAAATCAAACTCATCTCGCGTGAGATGCCAAATCTCACTCATCTCGCGTGAGATGCCGAATCTCACTCATCTCGGGTGAGATGCCAAATCTCACTCATCTCGCGTGAGATGCCAAATCTCACTCATCTCACGTGAGATGCCAAATCTAACTCATCTCGCGTGAGATGCCAAATCTCACTCATCTCGCGTGGGATGGCAAATCTCACGCATCTCGCGTGAGATGACATATCTCACTCATCTCGCGTGAGAGGCCAAATCTCACTCATCTCGCGTGAGATGCCAAATCTCACTCATCTCGCATGAGATGCCAAATCTCACTCATCTCCCGTGAGATGCCAAATCTCACGCATCTCGCGTGAGATGCCAAATCTCACTCATGTCGCGTGAGATGCCAAATCCCACTCGTATCGCGTGAGATGCCAAATCTCACTCATCTCGCGTGAGATGCCAAATCTCACTCATCTCACGTGAGATGCCAAATCTCACTTATCTCGCGTGAGATGCCAAATCTCACTCATCTCGCGTGAGATGCCAAATCTAACTCATCTCGCGTGAGATGCCAAATCTCACTCATCTTGCGTGAGATGCCAAATCTCACTCATCTCGCGTGAGATGCCAAATCTCACTCATCTCGCGTGAGATGCCAAATCTCACTCATCTCACGTGAGATGCCAAATCTAACTCATCTCGCGTGAGATGCCAAATCTCACTCATCTCGCCTGGGATGGCAAATCTCACGCATCTCGCGTGAGATGACATATCTCACTCATCTCGCATGAGATGCCAAATCTCACTCATCTCGCGTGAGATGCCAAATCTCACTCATCTCACGTGAGATGCCAAATCTCACTGATCTCGCGGGACATGCCAAATCTCACTCATCTCGTGTGAGATGACAAATCACACTCATCTTGTGTGAGATGCCAAATCTCACGCATGTTACATGAGATGCCAAATCTCACTCATCTCGCGTGAGATGCCAAATCTCACGCATCTCGCGTGAGATGTCATATCTCACTCATCTCGCGTGAGATGCCAAATCTCACTCATCTCGCGTGAGATGCCAAATCTCACACATCTCGCGTGAGATGCCAAATCTCACTCATCTCGCGTGAGATGCTAAATCTCACTCATCTCGCGTCAGATGCCAAATCTCACTCATCTCGCGTGAGATGACAAATCGCACTCATCTCGCGTGAGATGCCAAATAGTGAGCACGGGGAATTGGGCACGGCCGCTGACGTCATCGTAGGCACGCCCATGCCAAATCTCATTCTTCTCACGTGAGAAGCCAAATCTCACTCATCTCGCGTGAGATGCCAAATCTCACTCATCTCGCTCGCGTGAGATGCCAAATCTAACTCATCTCGCGTGAGATGCCAAATCTCACTCATCTCACGTGAGATGCCAAATCTCACGCATCTCGCGCGAGATGCCAAATCTCACTCATCTCGCGTGAGATGCCAAATCTCACTCATCTCGCGTGAGATCCAAATCTCACTCATATCGCGTGAGATGCCAAATCTCACTCATCTCACATGAGATGCCAAATCTCACTCATCTCGCGGGACATGCCAAATCTCACTCATCTCGCGTGAGATGACAAATCACACTCCTCTCACGTGAGATGCCAAATCTCACGCATGTCACGTGAGATGCCAAATCTCACTCATCTCGCGTGAGATGCCAAATCTAACTCATCTCGCGTGAGTTGCCAAATCTCACTCATCTCGCGTGAGATGCCAAATCTAACTCATCTCGCGTGGGATGCCAAATCTCACGCATCTCGCGTGAGACGTCATATCTCACTCATCTCGCGTGAGATGCAAAATCTCACTCATCTCGCGTGAGATACCAAATCTCACACATCTCGCGTGAGATGCCAAATCTCACTGATCTCGCGTGAGATGCTAAATCTCACTCATCCTGCGTGAGATGCCAAATCTCACTCATCTCGCGTGAGATGACAAATCGCACTCATCTCGCGTGAGATGCCAAATAGTGAGCACGGGGAATTGGGCATGGCCGCTGACGTCATCGTAGGCACGCCCATGCCAAATCTCATTCATCTCACGTGAGAAGCCAAATCTCACTCATCTCGCGTGAGATGCCAAATCTCACTCATCTCGCTCGCGTGAGATGCCAAATCTCACTCATCTCGCGTGAGATGCCAAATAGTGATTACGGGGAACTGGGCGCAGCCGCTGACGTCATCGTAGGCACGCCCATGCCAAATCTTACGCATCTCACGTGAAATGCCAAATCTAACTCATCTCTCGTGAGATACCAAATCTCACTCATCTCGCGTGAGATGCCAAATCTCACTCATCTCGCGTGAGATGCCAAATCTCACTCATCTCGCATGAGATGCCACATCTCACTCATCTCGCGTGAGATGCCAAATCTCACTCATCTCGCGTGAGATGCCAAATCTAACTCATCTCGCGTGAGATGCCAAATCTCACTCATCTCGCGTGAGATGCCAAATCTAACTCATCTCGAGTGAGATGCCAAATCTCACTCATCTCGCGTGAGATGCCAAATCTCACTCATCTCGCGTGAGATGCCACATCTCACTCATCTCACGTGAGATGCCAAATCTCACTCATCTCACGTGAGATGCCAAATCTAACTCATCTCGCGTGAGATGCCAAATCTCACTCATCTCGCGTGGGATGGCAAATCTCACGCATCTCGCGTGAGATGACATATCTCACTCATCTCGCGTGAGATGCCAAATCTCACTCATCTTGCGTGAGATCCCAAATCTCACTCATCTCACGTGAAATGCCAAATCTCACTCATCTCACGTGAGATGCCAAATCTCATGCATCTCGCGTGAGATGCCAAATCTCACTCATGTCGCGTGAGATGCCAAATCTCACTCATCTCGCGTGAGATGCCAAATCTCACTCATCTCGCTTGAGATGCCAAATCTCACTCATCTCACGTGAGATGCCAAATCTCACTCATCTCGCGGGACATGCCAAATCTCACTCATCTCGTGTGAGATGACAAATCACACTCATCTTGCGTGAGATGCCAAATCTCACGCATGTCACATGAGATGCCTAATCTCACTCATCTCGCGTGAGATGCCAAATCTCACGCATCTCGCGTGAGATGTCTCACTCATCTCGCGTGAGATGCCAAATCTCACTCATCTCGCGTGAGATGCCAAATCTCACTCATCTCGCGTGAGATGCCAAATCTCACTCATCTCGCGTGAGATGCCACATCTCACTCATCTCGCGTGAGATGCCAAATATCACTCATCTCGCGTGAGATGACAAATCACACTCATCTCGCGTGAGATGCCAAATCTCACGCATGTCACGGGAGATGCCAAATCTCACTCATCTCGCGTGAGATGCCAAATCTAACTCATCTCGCGTGAGATGCCAAATCTCACTCATCTCGCGTGAGATGCCAAATCTAACTCATCTCGCGTGGGATGCCAAATCTCACGCATCTCGCGTGAGATGCTAAATCTCACTCATCCTGCGTGAGATGCCAAATCTCACTCATCTCGCGTGAGATGCCAAATCTCACTCATCTCGCGTGAGATGACAAATCACACTCATCTCACGTGAGATGCCAAATCTCACGCATGTCACGTGAGATGCCAAATCTCACTCATCTCGCGTGAGATGCCAAATCTAACTCATCTCGCATGAGATGCCAAATCTCACTCATCTCGCGTGAGATGCCAAATCTAACTCATCTCGCGTGAGATGCCGAATCTCACTCATCTCGCATGAGATGCCAAATCTCACTCATCTCGCGTGAGATGCCAAATCTCACTCATCTCGCGTGAGATGTCAAATCTCACTCATCTCGCGTGAGATGCCAAATCTAACTCATCTCGAGTGAGATGCCAAATCTCACTCATCTTGCGTGAGATGCCAAATCTAACTCATCTCGCGTGAGATGCCAAATCTCACTCATCTCGCGTGAGATGACAAATCACACTCATCTCGCGTGAGATGCCAAATCTCACGCATGTGACGTGAGATGCCAAATCTCACTCATCTCGCGTGAGATGCCAAATCTAACTCATCTCGCGTGAGATGCCAAATCTCACTCATCTCGCGTGAGATGCCAAATCTAACTCATCTCGCGTGGGATGCCAAATCTCACGCATCTCGCATGAGATGTCATATCTCACTCATCTCGTGTGAGATGCCAAATCTCACTCATCTCACGTGAGATGCCACATCTAACTCATCTCGTGTGAGATGCCAAATCACACTCATCTCGCGTGAGATGCCAAATCTCACTCATCTCGCGTGAGATGCCAAATCTCACTCATATCACGTGAGATGCCAAATCTCACTCATCTCGCGGGACATGCCAAATCTCACTCATCTCACGTGAGATGACAAATCACACTCATCTCGCGTGAGATGCCAAATCTCACTCATCTCGCATGAGATGCCAAATCTAACTCATCTCGAGTGAGATGCCAAATCTCACTCATCTCGCGTGAGATGCCAAATCTAACTCATCTCGCGTGAGATGCCAAATCTCACTCATCTCGCGTGAGATGACAAATCACACTCATCTCGCGTGAGATGACAAATCACACTCATCTCGCGTGAGATGACAAATCTCACGCATGTCACGTGAGATGCCAAATCTCACTCATCTCGCGTGAGATGCCAAATCTAACTCATCTCGCGTGAGATGCCAAATCTCACTCATCTCGCGTGAAATGCCAAATCTAACTCATCTCGCGTGGGATGCCAAATCTCACGCATCTCGCGTGAGATGTCCTATCTCACTCATCTCGCGTGAGATGCCAAATCTCACTCATCTCGCGTGAGATGCCAAATCTCACACATCTCGCGTGAGATGCCAAATCTCACTGATCTCGCGTGAGATGCTAAATCTCACTCATCCTGCGTGAGATGCCAAATCTCACTCATCTCGCGTGAGATGACAAATCCCACTCATCTCGCGTGAGATGCCAAATAGTGAGCACGGGGAATTGGGCATGGCCGCTGACGTCATCGTAGGCACGCCCATGCCAAATCTCATTCATCTAACGTGAGAAGCCAAATCTCACTCATCTCGCGTGAGATGCCAAATCTAACTCATCTCGCGTGAGATGCCAAATCTCACTCATCTCGCGTGAGATGCCAAATAGTGATTACGGGGAACTGGGCGCGGCCGCTGACGTCATCGTAGGCACGCCCATGCCAAATCTCACGCATCTCACGTGAGATGCCAAATCTAACTCATCTCGCGTGAGATACCAAATCTCACTCATCTCGCGTGAGATGCCAAATCTAACTCATCTCGCGTGAGATGCCAAATCTCACTCATCTCGCGTGAGATGACAAATCACACTCATCTCGCGTGAGATGCCAAATCTCACGCATGTCACGTGAGATGCCAAATCTCACTCATCTCGCGTGAGATGCCAAATCTAACTCATCTCGCGTGAGATGCCAAATCTCACTCATCTCGCGTGAGATGCCAAATCTAACTCATCTCGCATGGGATGCCAAATCTCACGCATCTCGCGTGAGA
The DNA here is from genome assembly GCF_964261635.1 of Lissotriton helveticus. Taxonomy (NCBI): domain Eukaryota; kingdom Metazoa; phylum Chordata; class Amphibia; order Caudata; family Salamandridae; genus Lissotriton; species Lissotriton helveticus. Next base: position 709,316,207 of record NC_136073.1, read on the forward strand.
TGTCATATCTCACTCATCTCGCGTGCGATGCCAAATCTCACTCATCTCGCGTGAGATGACAAATCGCACTCATCTCGCGTGAGATGCCAAATAGTGAGCACGGGGAATTGGGCATGGCCGCTGACGTCATCGTAGGCACGCCCATGCCAAATCTCATTCATCTCACGTAAGAAGCCAAATCTCACTCATCTCGCGTGAGATGCCAAATCTCACTCATCTCGCGTGAGATGCCAAATCTCACTCATATCGCGTGAGATGCCACAGCTCACTCATCTCGCATGAGATGCCAAATCTCACTCATCTCGCGTGATATGCCAAATCTCACTCATCTCACGTGAGATACCATATCTCTCTAATCTTGCGGGACATGCCAAATCTCACTCATCTCACGTGAGATGCCAAATCTCACTCATCTCGCGTGAGATGCCAAATCTCACTCATCTCGCGTGAGATGCCACATCTCACTCATCTCGCATGAGATGCCAAAACTCACTCATCTCGCGTGAGATGCCAAATCTAACTCATCTCACGTGAGATGCCAAATCTCACTCATCTCGCGTGAGATGCCAAATCTAACTCATCTCGCGTGAGATGTCATATCTCACTCATCTCGCGTGAGATGCCAAATCTCACTCATCTCGTGTGAGATGCCAAATCTCACTCATCTCGCGTGAGATGCCACATCTCACTCATCTCGCGTGAGATGCCAAATCTAACTCATCTCGCGTGGGATGCCAAATCTCACGCATCTCGCGTGAGACGTCATATCTCACTCATCTCGCGTGAGATGCAAAATCTCACTAATCTCGCGTGAGATACCAAATCTCACACATCTCGCGTGAGATGCTAAATCTCACTGATCTCGCGTGAGATGCTAAATCTCACTCATCCTGCGTGAGATGCCAAATCTCACTCATCTCTCGTGAGATGACAAATCGCACTCATCTCGCGTGAGATGCCAAATAGTGAGCACGGGGAATTGGGCATGGCCGCTGACGTCATCGTAGGCACGCCCATGCCAAATCTCATTCATCTCACGTGAGAAGCCAAATCTCACTCATCTCGAGTGAGATGCCAAATCTCACTCATCTCGCTCGCGTGAGATGCCAAATCTCACTCATCTCGTGTGAGATGCCAAATCTAACTCATCTCGCGTGAGATGCCAAATCTCACTCATCTCGCATGAGATGCCAAATCTCACTCATCTCGCGTGAGATGCCAAATCTCACTCATCTCGCGTGAGATGCCAAATCTAACTCATCTCGCGTGAGATGCCAAATCTCACTCATCTCGCGTGAGATGCCAAATAGTGATTACGGGGAACTGGGCGCGGCCGCTGATGTCATTGTAGGCACGCCCATTCCAAATCTCACGTATCTCACGTGAGATGCCAAATCTAACTCATCTCGCGTGAGATACCAAATCTCACTCATCTCGCGTGAGATGCCAAATCTCACTCATCTCGCGTGAGATGCCAAATCTCACTCATCTCGCGTGAGATGCAAACATCTCACTTATCTCGCGTGAGATGCCAAATCTCACTCATCTCGCGTGAGATGCCAAATCAAACTCATCTCGCGTGAGATGCCAAATCTCACTCATCTCGCATGAGATGCCGAATCTCACTCATCTTGCGTGAGATGCCAAATCTCACTCATCTCGCGTGAGATGCCAAATCTCACTCATCTCACGTGAGATGCCAAATCTAACTCAACTCGCGTGAGATGCCAAATCTCACTCATCTCGTGTGGGATGGCAAATCTCACGCATCTCGCGTGAGATGACATATCTCACTCATCTCGCGTGAGATGCCAAATCTCACTCATCTCGCGTGAGATGCCAAATCTCACTCATCTCGCGTGAGATGCCAAATCTCACTCATCTCACGTGAGATGCCAAATCTCACGCATCTCGCGTGAGATGCCAAATCTCACTCATGTAGCGTGAGATGCCAAATCTCACTCATCTCGAGTGAGATGCCAAATCTCACTCATCTCGCGTGAGATGCCAAATCTCACTCATCTCACGTGAGATGCCAAATCTCACTTATCTCGCGTGAGATGCCAAATCTCACTCATCTCGCGTGAGATGCCAAATCTAACTCATCTCGCGTGAGATGCCAAATCTCACTCATCTCGCGTGAGATGCCAAATCTCACTCATCTCGCGTGAGATGCCAAATCTCACTCATCTCGCGTGAGATGCCAAATCTCACTCATCTCACGTGAGATGCCAAATCTAACTCATCTCGCGTGAGATGCCAAATCTCACTCATCTCGCGTGGGATGGCAAATCTCACGCATCTCGCATGAGATGACATATCTCACTCATCTCGCGTGAGATGCCAAATCTCACTCATCTCGCGTGAGATGCCAAATCTCACTCATCTCACGTGAGATGCCAAATCTCACTCATCTCGCGGGACATGCTAAATCTCACTCATCTCGTGTGAGATGACAAATCACACTCATCTTGCGTGAGATGCCAAATCTCACGCATGTCACATGAGATGCCAAATCTCACTCATCTCGCGTGAGATGCCAAATCTCACTCATCTCGCGTGAGATGCCAAATCTCACGCATCTCGCGTGAGATGTCATATCTCACTCATCTCGCGTGAGATGCCAAATCTCACTCATCTCGCATGAGATGCCAAATCTCACACATCTCACGTGAGATGCCAAATCTCACTGATCTCGCGTGAGATGCTAAATCTCACTCATCTCGCGTCAGATGCCAAATCTCACTCATCTCGCGTGAGATGACAAATCGCACTCATCTCGCGTGAGATGCCAAATAGTGAGCACGGGGAATTGGGCACGGCCGCTGACGTCATCGTAGGCACGCCCATGCCAAATCTCATTCTTCTCACGTGAGAAGCCAAATCTCACTCATCTCGCATGAGATGCCAAATCTCACTCATCTCGCTCGCGTGAGATGCCAAATCTAACTCATCTCGCGTGAGATGCCAAATCTCACTCATCTCGCGTGAGATGCCAAATCTCACGCATCTTGCGCGAGATGCCAAATCTCACTCATCTCGCGTGAGATGCCAAATCTCACTCATCTCGCGTGAGATCCAAATCTCACTCATCTCGCGTGAGATGCCAAATCTCACTCATCTCACATGAGATGCCAAATCTCACTCATCTCGCGAGACATGCCAAATCTCACTCATCTCGCGTGAGATGACAAATCACACTCATCTCGCGTGAGATGCCAAATCTCACGCATGTCACGTGAGATGCCAAATCTCACTCATCTCGCGTGAGATGCCAAATCTAACTCATCTCGCGTGAGATGCCAAATCTCACTCATCTCGCTTGAGATGCCAAATCTAACTCATCTCGCGTGGGATGCCAAATCTCACGCATCTCGCGTGAGACGTCATATCTCACTCATCTCGCGTGAGATGCCAAATCTCACATATCTCGCGTGAGATGCTAAATCTCACTCATCCTGCGTGAGATGCCAAATCTCACTCATCTCGCGTGAGATGACAAATCGCACTCATCTCGCGTGAGATGCCAAATAGTGAGCACGGGGAATTGGGCATGGCCGCTGACGTCATCGTAGGCACGCCCATGCCAAATCTCATTCATCTCACGTGAGAAGCCAAATCTCACTCATCGTGCGTGAGATGCCAAATCTCACTCATCTCGCTCGCGTGAGATGCCAAATCTAACTCATCTCGCGTGAGATGCCAAATCTCACTCATCTCGCGTGAGATGCCAAATCTAACTCATCTCGCGTGAGATGCCAAATCTCACTCATCTCGCGTGAGATGCCAAATCTCACTCATCTCGCGTGAGATGCCAAATCTCACTCATCTCGAGTGAGATGCCAAATCTAACTCCTCTCGCGTGAGATGCCAAATCTCACTCATCTCGCGTGAGATGCCAAATCTCACTCATCTCGCATGAGATGCCAAATAGTGATTACGGGGAACTGGGCGCAGCCGCTGACATCATCGTAGGCACGCCCATGCCAAATCTTACGCATCTCACGTGAAATGCCAAATCTAACTCATCTCGCGTGAGATGCCAAATCTCACTCATCTCGCGTGAGATGCCAAATCTCACTCATCTCGCGTGAGATGCCACATCTCACTCATCTCGCGTGAGATGCCAAATCTCACTCATCTCGCGTGAGATGCCAAATCTAACTCATCTCGCGTGAGATGCCAAATCTCACTCATCTCGCGTGAGATACCAAATCTAACTCATCTCGCGTGAGATGCCAAATCTCACTCATCTCGCGTGAGATGACAAATCACACTCATCTCGCGTGAGATGCCAAATCTCACGCATGTCACGGGAGATGCCAAATCTCACTCATCTCGCGTGAGATGCCAAATCTAACTCATCTCGCGTGAGATGACAAATCTAACTCATCTCGCGTGGGATGCCAAATCTCACACATCTCGCGTGAGATGTCATATCACACTCATCTCACGTGAGATGCCAAATCTCACACATCTCGCGTGAGATGCCAAATCTCACTGATCTCGCGTATGATGCTAAATCTCACTCATCCTGCGTGAGATGCCAAATTTCACTCATCTTGCGTGAGATACCAAATCTCACTCATCTTGCGTGAGATGACAAATCACACTCATCTCGCGTGAGATGCCAAATCTCACGCATGTCACGTGAGATGCCAAATCTCACTCATCTCGCGTGAGATGCCAAATCTAACTCATCTCGCGTGAGATGCCAAATCTCACGCATGTCACGGGAGATGCCAAATCTCACTCATCTCGCGTGAGATGCCAAATCTAACTCATCTCGCGTGAGATTCCAAATCTCACTCATCTCGCGTGAGATGCCAAATCTAACTCATCTCGCGTGGGATGCCAAATCTCACACATCTCGCGTGAGATGTCATATCACACTCATCTCACGTGAGATGCCAAATCTCACACATCTCGCGTGAGATGCCAAATCTCACTGATCTCGCGTATGATGCTAAATCTCACTGATCTCGCGTATGATGCTAAATCTCACTCATCCTGCGTGAGATGCCAAATCTCACTCATCTTGCGTGAGATACCAAATCTCACTCATCTTGCGTGAGATGACAAATCACACTCATCTCGCGTGAGATGCCAAATCTCACGCATGTCACGTGAGATGCCAAATCTCACTCATCTCGCGTGAGATGCCAAATCTAACTCATCTCGCGTGAGATGCCAAATCTCACTCATCTCGCGTGAGATGCCAAATCTAACTCATCTCGCGTGAGATGCCGAATCTCACTCATCTCGCGTGAGATGCCAAATCTCACTCATCTCGCGTGAGATGCCAAATCTCACTCATCTCGCGTGATATGTCAAATCTCACTCATCTCGCGTGAGATGCCAAATCTAACTCATCTCGAGTGAGATGCCAAATCTCACTCATCTCGCGTGAGATGCCAAATCTAACTCATCTCGTGTGAGATGCCAAATCTCACTCATCTCGCGTGAGATGACAAATCGCACTCATCTCGCATGAGATGCCAAATCTCACTCATCTTGCGTGAGATGCCAAATCTCACTCATCTCGCGTGAGATGCCAAATCTCACTCCTCTCGCGTGGGATGCCAAATCTCACTCATCTCGCGTTAGATGCAAAATCTCACTCATCTCGCGTGAGATACCAAATCTCACACATCTCGCGTGAGATGCCAAATCTCACTGATCTCGCGTGAGATGCTAAATCTCACTCATCCTGCGTGAGATGCCAAATCTCACTCATCTCGCGTGAGATGACAAATCGCACTCATCTCGCGTGAGATGCCAAATAGTGAGCACGGGGAATTGGGCATGGCCGCTGACGTCATCGTAGGCACGCCCATGCCAAATCTCATTCATCTCACGTGAGAAGCCAAATCTCACTCATCTCGCGTGAGATGCCAAATCTCACTCATCTCGCTCGCGTGAGATGCCAAATCTAACTCATCTCGCGTGAGATGCCAAATCTCACTCATCTCGCGTGAGATGCCAAATCTAACTCATCTCGCGTGAGATGCCAAATCTCACTCATCTCGCGTGAGATGCCAAATCTCACTCATCTCGCGTGAGATGCCAAATCTCACTCATCTCACGTGAGATGCCAAATCTACCTCATCTCGCGTGAGATGCCAAATCTCACTCATCTCGCGTGAGATGCCAAATAGTGATTACGGGGAACTGGGCGCAGCCGCTGACGTCATCGTAGGCACGCCCATGCCAAATCTTACGCATCTCACGTGAAATGCCAAATCTAACTCATCTCGCATGAGATACCAAATCTCACTCATCTCGCGTGAGATGCCAAATCTCACTCATCTCGCGTGAGATGCCAAATCTCACTCATCTCGCATGAGATGCCACATCTCACTCATCTCGCGTGAGATGCCAAATCTCACTCATCTCGCGTGAGATGCCAAATCTAACTCATCTCGCGTGAGATGCCAAATCTCACTCATCTCACGTGAGATGCCAAATCTAACTCATCTCGAGTGAGATGCCAAATCTCACTCATCTCGCGTTAGATGCCAAATCTCACTCATCTCGCGTGAGATGCCACATCTCACTCATCTCACGTGAGATGCCAAATCTCACTCATCTCACGTGAGATGCCAAATCTAACTCATCTCGCGTGAGATGCCAAATCTCACTCATCTCGCGTGGGATGGCAAATCTCACGCATCTCGCGTGAGATGACATATCTCACTCATCTCGCGTGAGATGCCAAATCTCACTCATCTTGCGTGAGATCCCAAATCTCACTCATCTCGCGTGAAATGCCAAATCTCACTCATCTCACGTGAGATGCCAAATCTCACGCATCTCGCGTGAGATGCCAAATCTCACTCATGTCGCGTGAGATGCCAAATCTCACTCATCTCGCGTGAGATGCCAAATCTCACTCATCTCGCTTGAGATGCCAAATCTCACTCATCTCACGTGAGATGCCAAATCTCACTCATCTCGCGGGACATGCCAAATCTCACTCATCTCGTGTGAGATGCCAAATATCACTTATCTCGCGTGAGATGACAAATCACACTCATCTCGCGTGAGATGCCAAATCTCACGCATGTCACGGGAGATGCCAAATCTCACTCATCTCGCGTGAGATGCCAAATCTAACTCATCTCGCGTGAGATGCCAAATCTCACTCATCTCGCGTGAGATGCCAAATCTCACTCATCTCGCGTGAGATGCCAAATCTCACTCATCTCGCGTGAGATGCCAAATCTCACTCATCTCGCGTGAGATGCCACATCTCACTCATCTCGCGTGAGATGCCAAATATCACTTATCTCGCGTGAGATGACAAATCACACTCATCTCGCGTGAGATGCCAAATCTCACGCATGTCACGGGAGATGCCAAATCTCACTCATCTCGCGTGAGATGCCAAATCTAACTCATCTCGCGTGAGATGCCAAATCTCACTCATCTCGCGTGAGATGCCAAATCTAACTCATCTCGCGTGGGATGCCAAATCTCACGCATCTCGCGTGAGATGTCATATCTCACTCATCTCGTGTGAGATGCCAAATCTCACTCATCTCGCGTGAGATGCCAAATCTCACACATCTCGCGTGAGATGCCAAATCTCACTGATCTCGCGTGAGATGCTAAATCTCACTCATCCTGCGTGAGATGCCAAATCTCACTCATCTCGCGTGAGATGACAAATCGCACTCATCTCACGTGAGATGCCAAATAGTGAGCACGGGGAATTGGGCATGGCCGCTGACGTCATCGTAGGCACGCCCATGCCAAATCTCATTCATCTAACGTGAGAAGCCAAATCTCACTCATCTCGCGTGAGATGCCAAATCTCACTCATCTCGCTCGCGTGAGATGCCAAATCCAACTCATCTCGCGTGAGATGCCAAATCTCACTCATCTCGCGTGAGATGCCAAATCTAACTCATCTCGCATGAGATGCCAAATCTCACTCATCTCGCGTGAGATGCCAAATCTCACTCATCTCGCGTGAGATGCCAAATCTCACTCATCTCGCGTGAGATGCCAAATCTAACTCATCTCGCGTGAGATGCAAAATCTCACTCATCTCGCGTGAGATGCCAAATAGTGATTACGGGGAACTGGGCGCGGCCGCTGACGTCATCGTAGGCACGCCCATGCCAAATCTCACGCATCTCACGAGAGATGCCAAATCTAACTCATCTCGCGTGAGATGCCAAATCTCACTCATCTCGCGTGAGATGACAAATCACACTCATCTCGCGTGAGATGCCAAATCTCACGCATGTCACGTGAGATGCCAAATCTCACTCATCTCGCGTGAGATGCCAAATCTAACTCATCTCGCGTGAGATGCCAAATCTCACTCATCTCGCGTGAGATGCCAAATCTAACTCATCTCGCGTGGAATGCCAAATCTCACGCATCTCGCATGAGATGTCATATCTCACTCATCTCGTGTGAGATGCCAAATCTCACTCATCTCACGTGAGATGCCACATCTAACTCATCTCGCGTGAGATGCCAAATCACACTCATCTCGCGTGAGATGCCAAATCTCACTCATCTCGCGTGAGATGCCAAATCTCACTCATATCACGTGAGATGCCAAATCTCACTCATCTCGTGGGACATGCCAAATCTCACTCATCTCACGTGAGATGACAAATCTCACTCATCTCGCGTGAGATGCCAAATCTAACTCATCTCGAGTGAGATGCCAAATCTCACTCATCTCGCGTGAGATGCCAAATCTAACTCATCTCGCGTGAGATGCCAAATCTCACTCATCTCGCGTGAGATGCCAAATAGTGATTACGGGGAACTGGGCGCGGCCGCTGACGTCATCGTAGGCACGCCCATGCCAAATCTCACGCATCTCATGTGAGATGCCAAATCTCACTCATCTCGCGTGAGATGCCAAATCTAACTCATCTCGAGTGACATGCCAAATCTCACTCATCTCGCGTGAGATGCCAAATCTCACTCATCTCGCGTGAGATGCCACATCTCACTCATCTCACGTGAGATGCCAAATCTCACTCATCTCACGTGAGATGCCAAATCTAACTCATCTCGCGTGAGATGCCAAATCTCACTCATCTCGCGTGGGATGGCAAATCTCACGCATCTCGCGTGAGATGACACATCTCACTCATCTCGCGTGAGATGCCAAATCTCACTCATCTTGCGTGAGATCCCAAATCTCACTCATCTCGTGTGAAATGCCAAATCTCACTCATCTCACGTGAGATGCCAAATCTCACGCATCTCGCGTGAGATGCCAAATCTCACTCATGTCGCGTGAGATGCCAAATCTCACTCATCTCGCGTGAATTGCCAAATCTCACTCATCTCGCTTGAGATGCCAAATCTCACTCATCTCACGTGAGATGCCAAATCTCACTCATCTCGCGGGACATGCCAAATCTCACTCATCTCGTGTGAGATGACAAATCACACTCATCTTGCGTGAGATGCCAAATCTCACGCATGTCACATGAGATGCCTAATCTCACTCATCTTGCGTGAGATGCCAAATCTCACGCATCTCGCGTGAGATGTCTCACTCATCTCGCGTGAGATGCCAAATCTCACTCATCTCGCGTGAGATGCCAAATCTCACTCATCTCGCGTGAGATGCCAAATCTCACTCATCTCGCGTGAGATGCCACATCTCACTCATCTCGCGTGAGATGCCAAATATCACTTATCTCGCGTGAGATGACAAATCACACTCATCTCGCGTGAGATGCCAAATCTCACGCATGTCACGGGAGATGCCAAATCTCACTCATCTCGCGTGAGATGCCAAATCTAACTCATCTCGCGTGAGATGCCAAATCTCACTCATCTCGCGTGAGATGCCAAATCTAACTCATCTCGCGTGGGTGCCAAATCTCACGCATCTCGCGTGAGATGTCATATCTCACTTATCTCGTGTGAGATGCCAAATCTCACTCATCTCGCGTGAGATGCCAAATCTCACACATCTCGCGTGAGATGCCAAATCTCACTGATCTCGCGTGAGATGCTAAATCTCACTCATCCTGCGTGAGATGCCAAATCTCACTCATCTCGCGTGAGATGACAAATCGCACTCATCTCGCGTGAGATGCCAAATAGTGAGCACGGGGAATTGGGCATGGCCGCTGACGTCATCGTAGGCACGCCCATGCCAAATCTCATTCATCTAACGTGAGAAGCCAAATCTCACTCATCTCGCGTGAGATGCCAAATCTCACTCATCTCGCTCGCGTGAGATGCCAAATCCAACTCATCTCGCGTGAGATGCCAAATCTCACTCATCTCGCGTGAGATGCCAAATCTAACTCATCTCGCATGAGATGCCAAATCTCACTCATCTCGCGTGAGATGCCAAATCTCACTCATCTCGCGTGAGATGCCAAATCTCACTCATCTCGCGTGAGATGCCAAATCTAACTCATCTCGCGTGAGATGCCAAATCTCACTCATCTCGCGTGAGATGCCAAATAGTGATTACGGGGAACTGGGCGCGGCCGCTGACGTCATCGTAGGCACGCCCATGCCAAATCTCACGCATCTCACGAGAGATGCCAAATCTAACTCATCTCGCGTGAGATACCAAATCTCACTCATCTCGCGTGAGATGCCAAATCTCACTCATCTCGCGTGAGATGCCAAATCTCACTCATCTCGCGTGAGATTGCAAATCTCACTCATCTCGCGTGAGATGCCAAATCTAATCATCTCGCGTGGGATGCCAAATCTCACGCATCTCGCGTGAGATGTCATATCTCACTCATCTCGCGTGAGATGCCAAATCTCACTCATCTCGCGTGAGATGCCAAATCTCACTCATCTCGCGTGAGATGCCAAATCTCACTCATCTCACGTGAGATGCCAAATCTAACTCATCTCGCGTGAGATGCCAAATCACACTCATCTCGCGTGAGATGGCAAATCTCACTCATCTCGCGGGACATGCCAAATCTCACTCATCTCGTGTGAGATGACAAATCACACTCATCTTGCGTGAGATGCCAAATCTCACGCATGTCACATGAGATGCCAAATCTCACTCATCTCGCGTGAGATGCCAAATCTCACGCATCTCGCGTGAGATGTCATATCTCACTCATCTCGCGTGAGATGCCAAATCTCACTCATCTCGCGTGAGATGCCAAATCTCACACATCTCGCGTGAGATGCCAAATCTCACTGATCTCGCGTGAGATGCTAAATCTCACTCATCTCGCGTGAGATGCCAAATCTCACTCATCTCGCGTGAGATGACAAATCGCACTCATCTCGTGTGAGATGCCAAATAGTGAGCATGGGGAATTGGGCACGGCCGCTGACGTCATTGTAGGCACGCCCATGCCAAATCTCATTCTTCTCACGTAAGAAGCCAAACCTCACTCATCTCGCGTGAGATGCCAAATCTCACTCATCTCGCTCGCGTGAGATGCCAAATCTAACTCATCTCACGTGAGATGCCAAATCTCACTCATCTCGCGTGAGATGCCAAATCTAACTCATCTCGCGTGAGATGCCAAATCTCACTCATCTCGCGTGAGATGCCAAATCTCACTCATCTCGCGTGAGATGCCAAATCTCACTCATCTCGCGTGAGATGCCACATCTCACTCATCTCGCGTGAGATGTCAAATCTCACTTATCTCGCGTGAGATGCCAAATCTAACTCATCTCGAGTGAGATGCCAAATCTCACTCATCTCGCGTGAGATGCCAAATCTAACTCATCTCGCGTGAGATGCCAAATCTCACTCATCTCGCGTGAGATGACAAATCACACTCATCTCGCGTGAGATGCCAAATCTCACGCATGTCACGGGAGATGCCAAATCTCACTCATCTCGCGTGAGATGCCAAATCTAACTCATCTCGCGTGAGATGCCAAATCTCACTCATCTCGCGTGAGATGCCAAATCTAACTCATCTCGCGTGGGATGTTAAATCTCACGCATCTCGCGTGAGATGTCATATCTCACTCATCTCGCGTGAGATGCCAAATCTCACTCATCTCGCGTGAGATGCCAACTCTCACACATCTCGCGTGAGATGCCAAATCTCACTGATCTCGCTTGAGATGCTAAATCTCACTCATCCTGCGTGAGATGCCAAATCTCACTCATCTCGCGTGAGATGCCAAATCTCACTCATCTCGCGTGAGATGACAAATCACACTCATCTCGCGTGAGATGCCAAATCTCACGCATGTCACGTGAGATGCCAAATCTCACTCATCTCGCGTGAGATGCCAAATCTAACTCATCTCGCGTGAGATGCCAAATCTCACTCCTCTCGCATGAGATGCCAAATCTAACTCATCTCGCGTGAGATACCGAATCTCACTCATCTCGCGTGAGATGCCAAATCTCAATCATCTCGCGTGAGATGCCAAATCTCACTCATCTCGCGTGAGATGTCAAATCTCACTCATCTCGCGTGAGATGCCAAATCTAACTCATCTCGAGTGAGATGCCAAATCTCACTCATCTCGCGTGAGATGCCAAATCTAACTCATCTCGCGTGAGATGCCAAATCTCACTCATCTCGCATGAGATGACAAATCACACTCATCTCGCGTGAGATGCCAAATCTCACGCATGTCACGTGAGATGCCAAATCTAACTCATCTCGCGTGAGATGCCAAATCACACTCATCTCGTGTGAGATGCCAAATCTCACTCATCTCGCGGGACATGCCAAATCTCACTCATCTCATGTGAGATGACAAATCACACTCATCTTGCGTGAGATGCCAAATCTCACGCATGTCACATGAGATGCCAAATCTCACTCATCTCGCATGAGATGCCAAATCTCACGCATCTCGCGTGAGATGTCATATCTCACTCATCTCGCGTGAGATGCCAAATCTCACTCATCTCGCGTGAGATGCCAAATCTCACACATCTCGCGTGAGATGCCAAATCTCACTGATCTCGCGTGAGATGCTAAATCTCACTCATCTCGCGTGAGATGCCAAATCTCACTCATCTCGCGTGAGATGACAAATCGCACTCATCTCGCGTGAGATGCCAAATAGTGAGCACGGGGAATTGGGCACGGCCGCTGACGTCATTGTAGGCACGCCCATGCCAAATCTCATTCTTCTCACGTGAGAAGCCAAACCTCACTCATCTCGCGTGAGATGCCAAATCTCACTCATCTCGCTCGCGTGAGATGCCAAATCTAACTCATCTCACGTGAGATGCCAAATCTCACTCATCTCGCGTGAGATGCCAAATCTAACTCATCTCGCGTGAGATGCCAAATCTCACTCATCTCGCGTGAGATGCCAAATCTCACTCATCTCGCGTGAGATGCCAAATCTCACTCATCTCGCGTGAGATGCCACATCTCACTCATCTCGCGTGAGATGTCAAATCTCACTTATCTCGCGTGAAATGCCAAATCTAACTCATCTCGAGTGAGATGCCAAATCTCACTCATCTCGCGTGAGATGCCAAATCTAACTCATCTCGCGTGAGATGCCAAATCTCACTCATCTCGCGTGGGATGACAAATCACACTCATCTCGCGTGAGATGCCAAATCTCACGCATGTCACGGGAGATGCCAAATCTCACTCATCTCGCGTGAGATGCCAAATCTAACTCATTTCGCGTGAGATGCCAAATCTCACTCATCTCGCGTGAGATGCCAAATCTAACTCATCTCGCGTGGTATCCCAAATCTCACGCATCTCGCGTGAGATGTCATATCTCACTCATCTCGCGTGAGATGCCAAATCTCACTCATCTCGCGTGAGATGCCAACTCTCACACATCTCGCGTGAGATGCCAAATCTCACTGATCTCGTGTGAGATGCTAAATCTCACTCATCCTGCGTGAGATGCCAAATCTCACTCATCTCGCGTGAGATGCCAAATCTCACTCATCTCGCGTGAGATGACATATCACACTCATCTCGCGTGAGATGCCAAATCTCACGCATGTCACGTGAGATGCCAAATCTCACTCATCTCGCGTGAGATGCCAAATCTAACTCATCTCGCGTGAGATGCCAAATCTCACTCATCTCGCGTGAGATGCCAAATCTAACTCATCTCGCGTGAGATGCCGAATCTCACTCATCTCGCGTGAGATGCCAAATCTCACTCATCTCGCGTGAGATGCCAAATCTCACTCATCTCACGTGAGATGTCAAATCTCACTCATCTCGCGTGAGATGCCAAATCTAACTCATCTCGAGTGAGATGCCAAATCTCACTCATCTCGCGGAAGATGCCAAATCTAACTCATCTCGCGTGAGATGCCAAATCTCACTCATCTCGCATGAGATGACAAATCACACTCATCTCGCGTGAGATGCCAAATCTCACGCATGTCACGTGAGATGCCAAATCTCACTCATCTCGCGTGAGATGCCAAATCTAACTCATCTCGCGTGAGATGCCAAATCTCACTTATCTCGCGTGAGATGCCAAATCTAACTCATCTCGCGTGGGATGCCAAATCTCACGCATCTCGCATGAGATTTCATATCTCACTCATCTCGCGTGAGATGCCAAATCTCACTCATCTCGCGTGAGATGCCAAATCTCACACATCTCGAGTGAGATGCCAAATCTCACTGATCTCACGTGAGATGCTACGTCTCACTCATCCTGCGTGAGATGCCAAATCTCACTCATCTCGCGTGAGATGACAAATCGCACTCATCTCGCGTGAGATGCCAAATAGTGAGCACGGGGAATTGGGCATGGCCGCTGACGTCATCGTAGGCACGCCCATGCCAAATCTCATTCATCTCACGTGAGAAGCCAAGTCTCACTCATCTCGCGTGAGATGCCAAATCTCACTCATCTCGCATGAGATGCCAAATCTCACTCATCTCGCGTAAGATGCAACATCTCACTCATCTCGCGTGAGATGCCAAATCTCACTCATCTCGCGTGATATGCCAAATCTCACTCATCTCGCGTGAGATACCATATCTCACTCATCTTGCGGGACATGCCAAATCTCACTCATCTCACGTGAGTTGCCAAATCTCACTCATCTCGCGTGAGATGCCAAATCTCACTCATCTCGCGTGAGATGCCACATCTCACTCATCTCGCATGAGATGCCAAAACTCACTCATCTCGCATGAGATGCCAAATCTAACTCATCTCACGTGAGATGCCAAATCTCACTCATCTCGCGTGAGATGCCAAATCTAACTCATCTCGCGTGAGATGTCATATCTCACTCATCTCGCGTGAGATGCCAAATCTCACTCATCTCGTGTGAGATGCCACATCTCACTCATCTCGCGTGAGATGCCAAATCTAACTCATCTCGCGTGGGATGCCAAATCTCACGCATCTCGCGTGAGACGTCATATCTCACTCATCTCGCGTGAGATGCAAAATCTCACTCATCTCGCGTGAGATACCAAATCTCACACATCTCGCGTGAGATGCCAAATCTCACTGATCTCGCGTGAGATGCTAAATCTCACTCATCCTGCGTGAGATGCCAAATCTCACTCATCTCGCGTGAGATGACAAATCGCACTCATCTCGCGTGAGATGCCAAATAGTGAGCACGGGGAATTGGGCATGGCCGCTGACGTCATCGTAGGCACGCCCATGCCAAATCTCATTCATCTCACGTGAGAAGCCAAATCTCACTCATCTCGAGTGAGATGCCAAATCTCACTCATCTCGCTCGCGTGAGATGCCAAATCTCACTCATCTCGTGTGAGATGCCAAATCTAACTCATCTCGCGTGAGATGCCAAATCTCACTCATCTCGCATGAGATGCCAAATCTCACTCATCTCGCGTGAGATGCCAAATCTCACTCATCTCGTGTGAGATGCCAAATCTAATTCATCTCGCGTGAGATGCCAAATCTCACTCATCTCGCGTGAGATGCCAAATAGTGATTACGGGGAACTGGGCGCGGCCGCTGACGTCATCGTAGGCACGCCCATGCCAAATCTCACGCATCTCACGTGAGATGCCAAATCTAACTCATCTCGCGTGAGATACCAAATCTCACTCATCTCGCGTGAGATACCATATCTCACTCATCTTGCGGGACATGCCAAATCTCACTCATCTCACGTGAGATGCCAAATCTCACTCATCTCGCGTGAGATGCCAAATCTCACTCATCTCGCGTGAGATGCCACATCTCACTCATCTCGCATGAGATGCCAAAACTCACTCATCTCGCGTGAGATGCCAAATCTAACTCATCTCACGTGAGATGCCAAATCTCACTCATCTCGCGTGAGATGCCAAATCTAACTCATCTCGCGTGAGATGTCATATCTCACTCATCTCGCGTGAGATGCCAAATCTCACTCATCTCATGTGAGATGCCAAATCTCACTCATCTCGCGTGAGATGCCACATCTCACTCATCTCGCGTGAGATGCCAAATCTAACTCATCTCGCGTGGGATGCCAAATCTCACGCATCTCGCGTGAGACGTCATATCTCACTCATCTCGCGTGAGATGCAAAATCTCACTCATCTCGCGTGAGATACCAAATCTCACACATCTCGCGTGAGATGCCAAATCTCACTGATCTCGCGTGAGATGCTAAATCTCACTCATCCTGCGTGAGATGCCAAATCTCACTCATCTCGCGTGAGATGACAAATCGCACTCATCTCGCGTGAGATGCCAAATAGTGAGCACGGGGAATTGGGCATGGCCGCTGACGTCATCGTAGGCACGCCCATGCCAAATCTCATTCATCTCACGTGAGAAGCCAAATCTCACTCATCTTGAGTGAGATGCCAAATCTCACTCATCTCGCTCGCGTGAGATGCCAAATCTCACTCATCTCGTGTGAGATGCCAATTCTAACTCATCTCGCGTGAGATGCCAAATCTCACTCATCTCGCTTGAGATGCCAAATCTCACTCATCTCGCGTGAGATGCCAAATCTCACTCATCTCGCGTGAGATACCAAATCTAATTCATCTCGCGTGAGATGCCAAATCTCACTCATCTCGCGTGAGATGCCAAATAGTGATTACGGGGAACTGGGCGCGGCCGCTGACGTCATCGTAGGCACGCCCATGCCAAATCTCACGCATCTCACGTGAGATGCCAAATCTAACTCATCTCGCGTGAGATACCAAATCTCACTCATCTCGCGTGAGATGCCAAATCTCACTCATCTCGCGTGAGATGCCAAATCTCACTCATCTTGCGTGAGATGCCACATCTCACTTATCTCGCATGAGATGCCAAATCTCACTCATCTCGCGTGAGATGCCAAATCAAACTCATCTCGCGTGAGATGTCAAATCTCACTCATCTCGCGTGAGATGCCAAATCTAACTCATCTCAAGTGAGATGCCAAATCTCACTCATCTCGCGTGAGATGCCAAATCTAACTCATCTCGCGTGAGATGCCAAATCTCACTCATCTCGCGTGAGATGACAAATCACACTCATCTCGCGTGAGATGCCAAATCTCACGCATGTCACGTGAGATGCCAAATCTCACTCATCTCGCGTGAGATGCCAAATCTAACTCATCTCGCGTGAGATGCCAAATCTCACTCATCTCGCGTGAGATGCCAAATCTAACTCATCTCGCGTGGGATGCCAAATCTCACGCATCTCGCGTGAGATGTCATATCTCACTCATCTCGCGTGAGATGCCAAATCTCACTCATCTCGCGTGAGATGACAAATCTCACTCATCTCGCGTGAGATGACAAATCGCACTCATCTCGCGTGAGATGCCAAATAGTGAGCACGGGGAATTGGGCATGGCCGCTGACGTCATCGTAGGCACGCCCATGCCAAATCTCATTCATCTCACGTGAGAAGCCAAATCTCACTCATCTCGAGTGAGATGCCAAATCTCACTCATCTCGCTCGCGTGAGATGCCAAATCTCACTCATCTCGTGTGAGATGCCAAATCTAACTCATCTCGCGTGAGATGCCAAATCTCACTCATCTCGCATGAGAAGCCAAATCTCACTCATCTCACGTGAGATGCCAAATCTCACTCATCTCGCGTGAGATGGCAAATCTAATTCATCTCGCGTGAGATGCCAAATCTCACTCATCTCGCGTGAGATGCCAAATAGTGATTACGGGGAACTGGGCACGGCCGCTGACGTCATCGTAGGCACGCCCATGCCAAATCTCACGCATCTCACGTGAGATGCCAAATCTAACTCATCTCGCGTGAGATACCAAATCTCACTCATCTCGCGTGAGATGTCAAATCTCACTCATCTCGCGTGAGATGCCAAATCTAACTCATCTCAAGTGAGATGCCAAATCTCACTCATCTCGCGTGAGATGCCAAATTTAACTCATCTCGCGTGAGATGCCAAATCTCACTCATCTCGCGTGAGATGACAAATCACACTCATCTCGCGTGAGATGCCAAATCTCACCCATGTCACGTGAGATGCCAAATCTCACTCATCTCGCGTGAGATGCCAAATCTAACTCATCTCGCGTGAGATGCCAAATCTCACTCATCTCGCGTGAGATGCCAAATCTAACTCATCTCGCGTGGGATGCCAAATCTCACGCATCTCGCGTGAGATGTCATATCTCACTCATCTCGCGTGAGATGCCAAATCTCACTCATCTCGCGTGCGATGCCAAATCTCACACATCTCGCGTGAGATGCCAAATCTCACTGATCTCGCGTGAGATGCTAAATCTCACTCATCCTGCGTGAGATGCCAAATCTCACTCATCTCGCGTGAGATGACAAATCACACTCATCTCGCGTGAGATGCCAAATAGTGAGCACGGGGAATTGGGCATGGCCGCTGACGTCATCGTAGGCACGCCCATGCCAAATCTCAATCATCTAACGTGAGAAGCCAAATCTCACTCATCTCGCGTGAGATGCCAAATCTCACTCATCTCGCTCGCGTGAGATGCCAAATCTAACTCATCTCGCGTGAGATGCCAAATCTCACTCATCTCGCGTGAGATGCCAAATCTAACTCATCTCGCATGAGATGCCAAATCTCACTCATCTCGCGTGAGATGCCAAATCTCACTCATCTCGCATAAGATGCCAAATCTCACTCATCTCGCGTGAGATGCCAAATCTAACTCATCTCGCGTGAGATGCCAAATCTCACTAATCTCGCGTGAGATGCCAAATAGTGATTACGGGGAACTGGGCGCGGCCACTGACGTCATCGTAGGCACGCCCATGCCAAATCTCACGCATCTCACGAGAGATGCCAAATCTAACTCATCTCGCGTGAGATACCAAATCTCACTCATCTCGCGTGAGATGCCAAATCTCACTCATCTCGCGTGAGATGCCAAATCTCACTCATCTCACGTGAGATGCCACATCTCACGCATGTCACGTGAGATGCCAAATCTCACTCATCTCGCGTGAGATGCCAAATCTAACTCATCTCGCGTGAGATTGCATATCTCACTCATCTCACGTGAGATGCCAAATCTAATCATCTCGCGTGGGATGCCAAATCTCACGCATCTCGCGTGAGATGTCATATCTCACTCATCTCGCGTGAGATGCCAAATCTCACTCATCTCGCGTGAGATGCCAAATCTCACTCATCTCGCGTGAGATACCAAATCTCACTCATCTCACGTGAGATGCCAAATCTAACTCATCTCGCGTGAGATGCCAAATCACACTCATCTCGCGTGAGATGCCAAATCTCACTCATCTCGCGGGACATGCCAAATCTCACTCATCTCGTGTGAGATGACAAATCACACTCATCTTGCGTGAGATGCCAAATCTCACGCATGTCACATGAGATGCCAAATCTCACTCATCTCGCGTGAGATGCCAAATCTCACGCATCTCACGTGAGATGTCATATCTCACTCATCTCGCGTGAGATGCCAAATCTCACTCATCTCGCGTGAGATGCCAAATCTCACACATCTCGCGTGAGATGCCAAATCTCACTGATCTCGCGTGAGATGCTAAATCTCACTCATCTCGCGTGAGATGCCAAATCTCACTCATCTCGCGTGAGATGACAAATCGCACTCATCTCGCGTGAGATGCCAAATAGTGAGCACGGGGAATTGGGCACGGCCGCTGACGTCATCGTAGGCACGCCCATGCCAAATCTCATTCTTCTCACGTGAGAAGCCAAACCTCACTCATCTCGCGTGAGATGCCAAATCTCACTCATCTCGCTCGCGTGAGATGCCAAATCTCACTCATCTCGCGTGAGATGCTAAATCTAACTCATCTCGCATGAGATGCCAAATCTCACTCATCTCGCGTGAGATGCCAAATCTCACTCATCTCGCATAAGATGCCAAATCTCACTCATCTCGCGTGAGATACCAAATCTCACTCATCTCGCGTGAGATGCCAAATCTCACTCATCTCGCGTGAGATACCAAATCTCACTCATCTCGCGTGAGATGCCAAATCTCACTCATCTCACGTGAGATGCCACATCTCACGCATGTCACGTGAGATGCCAAATCTCACTCATCTCGCGTGAGATGCCAAATCTAACTCATCTCGCGTGAGATTGCATATCTCACTCATCTCACGTGAGATGCCAAATCTAATCATCTCGCGTGGGATGCCAAATCTCACGCATCTCGCGTGAGATGTCATATCTCACTCATCTCGCGTGAGATGCCAAATCTCACTCATCTCGCGTGAGATGCCAAATCTCACTCATCTCGCGTGAGATACCAAATCTCACTCATCTCACGTGAGATGCCAAATCTAACTCATCTCGCGTGAGATGCCAAATCACACTCATCTCGCGTGAGATGCCAAATCTCACTCATCTCGCGGGACATGCCAAATCTCACTCATCTCGTGTGAGATGACAAATCACACTCATCTTGCGTGAGATGCCAAATCTCACGCATGTCACATGAGATGCCAAATCTCACTCATCTCGCGTGAGATGCCAAATCTCACGCATCTCACGTGAGATGTCATATCTCACTCATCTCACGTGAGATGCCAAATCTCACTCATCTCGCGTGAGATGCCAAATCTCACACATCTCGCGTGAGATGCCAAATCTCACTGATCTCGCGTGAGATGCTAAATCTCACTCATCTCGCGTGAGATGCCAAATCTCACTCATCTCGCGTGAGATGACAAATCGCACTCATCTCGCGTGAGATGCCAAATAGTGAGCACGGGGAATTGGGCACGGCCGCTGACGTCATCGTAGGCACGCCCATGCCAAATCTCATTCTTCTCACGTGAGAAGCCAAACCTCACTCATCTCGCGTGAGATGCCAAATCTCACTCATCTCGCTCGCGTGAGATGCCAAATCTAACTCATCTCGCGTGAGATGCCAAATCTCACTCATCTCGCGTGAGATGCTAAATCTAACTCATCTCGCGTGAGATGCCAAATCCCACTCATCTCGCGTGAGATGCCAAATCTCACTCATCTCGCGTGAGATGCCAAATCTCACTCATCTCGCGTGAGATGCCAAATCTCACTCATCTCGCGTGAGATGCCAGATAGTGATTACGGGGAACTGGGCGCGGCCGCTGACGTCATCGTAGGCACGCCCATGCCAAATCTCACGCATCTCACGTGAGATGCCAAATCTAACTCATCTCGCGTGAGATACCAAATCTCACTCATCTCGCGTGAGATGCCAAATCTCACGCATGTCACATGAGATGCCAAATCTCACTCATCTCGCGTGAGATGCCAAATCTCATGCATCTCGCGTGAGATGTCATATCTCACTCATCTTGCGTGAGATGCCAAATCTCACTCATCTCGCGTGAGATGCCAAATCTCACACATCTCGCGTGAGATGCCAAATCTCACTGATCTCGCGTGAGATGCTAAATCTCACTCATCTCGCGTCAGATGCCAAATCTCACTCATCTCGCGTGAGATGACAAATCGCACTCATCTCGCGTGAGATGCCAAATAGTGAGCACGGGGAATTGGGCACGGCCGCTGACGTCATCGTAGGCACGCCCATGCCAAATCTCATTCTTCTCACGTGAGAAGCCAAATCTCACTCATCTCGCGTGAGATGCCAAATCTCACTCATCTCGCTCGCGTGAGATGCCAAATCTAACTCATCTCGCGTGAGATGCCAAATCTCACTCATCTCGCGTGAGATGCCAAATCTCACGCATCTCGCGCGAGATGCCAACTCTCACTCATCTCGCGTGAGATGCCAAATCTCAGTCATCTCGCGTGAGATCCAAATCTCACTCATCTCGCGTGAGATGCCAAATCTCACTCATCTCACATGAGATGCCAAATCTTACTCATCTCGCGGGACATGCCAAATCTCACTCATCTCGCGTGAGATGACAAATCACACTCCTCTCGCGTGAGATGCCAAATCTCACGCATGTCACGTGAGATGCCAAATCTCACTCATCTCGCGTGAGATGCCAAATCTAACTCATCTCGCGTGAGTTGCCAAATCTCACTCATCTCGCGTGAGATGCCAAATCTCACTCATCTCGCGTGAGATGCCAAATCTAACTCATCTCACGTGGGATGCCAAATCTCACGCATCTCGCGTGAGACGTCATATCTCACTCATCTCGCGTGAGATACAAAATCTCACTCATGTCGCATGAGATACCAAATCTCACACATCTCGCGTGAGATGCCAAATCTCACTGATCTCGCGTGAGATGCTAAATCTCACTCATCCTGCGTGAGATGCCAAATCTCACTCATCTCGCGTGAGATGACAAATCGCACTCATCTCGCGTGAGATGCCAAATAGTGAGCATGGGGAATTGGGCATGGCCGCTGACGTCATCGTAGGCACGCCCATGCCAAATCTCATTCATCTCACGTGAGAAGCCAAATCTCACTCATCTCGCGTGAGATGCCAAATCTCACTCATCTCGCTCGCGTGAGATGCCAAATCTAACTCATCTCGCGTGAGATGCCAAATCTCACTCATCTCGCGTGAGATGCCAAATCTAACTCATCTCGCGTGAGATGCCAAATCTCACTCATCTCGCGTGAGATGCCAAATCTCACTCATCTCGCGTGAGATGCCAAATCTCACTCATCTCGCGTGAGATGCCAAATCTCACTCATCTCGCGTGAGATGCCAAATCTCACTCATCTCGCGTGAGATGCCAAATCTCACTCATCTCGCGTGAGATGCCAAATCTCACTCATCTCGCGTGAGATGCCAAATCTCACTCATCTCGCGTGAGATGCCAGATAGTGATTACGGGGAACTGGGCGCGGCCGCTGACGTCATCGTAGGCACGCCCATGCCAAATCTCACGCATCTCACGTGAGATGCCAAATCTAACTCATCTCGCGTGAGATACCAAATCTCACTCATCTCGCGTGAGATGCCAAATCTCACGCATGTCACATGAGATGCCAAATCTCACTCATCTCGCGTGAGATGCCAAATCTCATGCATCTCGCGTGAGATGTCATATCTCACTCATCTTGCGTGAGATGCCAAATCTCACTCATCTCGCGTGAGATGCCAAATCTCACACATCTCGCGTGAGATGCCAAATCTCACTGATCTCGCGTGAGATGCTAAATCTCACTCATCTCGCGTCAGATGCCAAATCTCACTCATCTCGCATGAGATGACAAATCGCACTCATCTCGCGTGAGATGCCAAATAGTGAGCACGGGGAATTGGGCACGGCCGCTGACGTCATCGTAGGCACGCCCATGCCAAATCTCATTCTTCTCACGTGAGAAGCCAAATCTCACTCATCTCGCGTGAGATGCCAAATCTCACTCATCTCGCTCGCGTGAGATGCCAAATCTAACTCATCTCGCGTGAGATGCCAAATCTCACTCATCTCGCGTGAGATGCCAAATCTCACGCATCTCGCGCGAGATGCCAACTCTCACTCATCTCGCGTGAGATGCCAAATCTCAGTCATCTCGCGTGAGATCCAAATCTCACTCATCTCGCGTGAGATGCCAAATCTCACTCATCTCACATGAGATGCCAAATCTTACTCATCTCGCGGGACATGCCAAATCTCACTCATCTCGCGTGAGATGACAAATCACACTCCTCTCGCGTGAGATGCCAAATCTCACGCATGTCACGTGAGATGCCAAATCTCACTCATCTCGCGTGAGATGCCAAATCTAACTCATCTCGCGTGAGTTGCCAAATCTCACTCATCTCGCGTGAGATGCCAAATCTAACTCATCTCACGTGGGATGCCAAATCTCACGCATCTCGCGTGAGACGTCATATCTCACTCATCTCGCGTGAGATACAAAATCTCACTCATGTCGCGTGAGATACCAAATCTCACACATCTCGCGTGAGATGCCAAATCTCACTGATCTCGCGTGAGATGCTAAATCTCACTCATCCTGCGTGAGATGCCAAATCTCACTCATCTCGCGTGAGATGACAAATCGCACTCATCTCGCGTGAGATGCCAAATAGTGAGCATGGGGAATTGGGCATGGCCGCTGACGTCATCGTAGGCACGCCCATGCCAAATCTCATTCATCTCACGTGAGAAGCCAAATCTCACTCATCTCGCGTGAGATGCCAAATCTCACTCATCTCGCTCGCGTGAGATGCCAAATCTAACTCATCTCGCGTGAGATGCCAAATCTCACTCATCTCGCGTGAGATGCCAAATCTAACTCATCTCGCGTGAGATGCCAAATCTCACTCATCTCGCGTGAGATGCCAAATCTCACTCATCTCGCGTGAGATGCCAAATCTCACTCATCTCGCGTGAGATGCCAAATCTCACTCATCTCGCGTGAGATGCCAAATCTCACTCATCTCGCGTGAGATGTCAAATCTCACTCATCTCGCGTGAGATGCCAAATCTAACTCATCTCGAGTGAGATGCCAAATCTCACTCATCTCGCGTGAGATGCCAAATCTAACTCATCTCGCGTGAGATGCCAAATCTCACTCATCTCGCATGAGATGACAAATCACACTCATCTCGCGTGAGATGCCAAATCTCACGCATGTCACGTGAGATGCCAAATCTCACTCATCTCGCGTGAGATGCCAAATCTAACTCATCTCGCGTGAGATGCCAAATCTCACTTATCTCACGTGAGATGCCAAATCTAACTCATCTCGTGTGGGATGCCAAATCTCACGCATCTCGCATGAGATGTCATATCTCACTCATCTAGCGTGAGATGCCAAATCTCACTCATCTCGCGTGAGATGCCAAATCTCACACATCTCGCGTGAGATGCCAAATCTCACTGATCTCGCGTGAGATGCTAAATCTCACTCATCCTGCGTGAGATGCCAAATTTCACTCATCTCGCGTGAGATGACAAATCGCACTCATCTCGCGTGAGATGCCAAATAGTGAGCACGGGGAATTGGGCATGGCCGCTGACATCATTGTAGGCACGTCCATGCCAAATCTCATTCATCTCACGTGAGAAGCCAAATCTCACTCATCTCGCGTGAGATGCCAAATCTCACTCATCTCGCATGAGATGCCAAATCTCACTCATCTCGCGTGAGATGCCACATCTCACTCATCTCGCATGAGATGCCAAATCTCACTCATCTCGCGTGATATGCCAAATCTCACTCATCTCGCGTGAGATACCATATCTCACTCATCTTGCGGGACATGCCAAATCTCACTCATCTCACGTGAGATGCCAAATCTCACTCATCTCGCGTGAGATGCCAAATCTCACTCATCTCGCGTGAGATGCCACATCTCACTCATCTCGCATGAGATGCCAAAACTCACTCATCTCGCGTGAGATGCCAAATCTAACTCATCTCACGTGAAATGCCAAATCTCACTCATCTCGCGTGAGATGCCAAATCTCACTCATCTCGCGTGAGATGCCAAATCTCACTCATCTCGCTCGCGTGAGATGCCAAATCTAACTCATCTCGCGTGAGATGCCAAATCTCACTCATCTCGCGTGAGATGCCAAATCTAACTCATCTCGCGTGAGATGCCAAATCTCACTCATCTCGCGTGAGATGCCAAATCTCACTCATCTCGCGTGAGATGCCAAATCTCACTCATCTCGCGTGAGATGCCAAATCTCACTCATCTCGCGTGAGATGCCAAATCTCACTCATCTCGCGTGAGATGTCAAATCTCACTCATCTCGCGTGAGATGCCAAATCTAACTCATCTCGAGTGAGATGCCAAATCTCACTCATCTCGCGTGAGATGCCAAATCTAACTCATCTCGCGTGAGATGCCAAATCTCATTCATCTCGCATGAGATGACAAATCACACTCATCTCGCGTGAGATGCCAAATCTCACGCATGTCACGTGAGATGCCAAATCTCACTTATCTCGCGTGAGATGCCAAATCTAACTCATCTCGCGTGAGATGCCAAATCTCACTTATCTCGCGTGAGATGCCAAATCTAACTCATCTCGCGTGGGATGCCAAATCTCACGCATCTCGCATGAGAAGTCATATCTCACTCATCTCGCGTGAGATGCCAAATCTCACTCATCTCGCGTGAGATGCCAAATCTCACACATCTCGCGTGAGATGCCAAATCTCACTGATCTCGCGTGAGATGCCAAATTTCACTCATCTCGCGTGAGATGACAAATCGCACTCATCTCGCGTGAGATGCCAAATAGTGAGCACGGGGAATTGGGCATGGCCGCTGACGTCATCGTAGGCACGCCCATGCCAAATCTCATTCATCTCACGTGAGAAGCCAAATCTCACTCATCTCGCGTGAGATGCCAAATCTCACTCATCTCGCGTGAGATGCCAAATCTCACTCATCTCGCGTGAGATGCCACATCTCACTCATCTCGCATGAGATGCCAAATCTCACTCATCTCGCGTGATATGCCAAATCTCACTCATCTCGCGTGAGATACCATATCTCACTCATCTTGCGGGACATGCCAAATCTCACTCATCTCACGTGAGATGCCAAATCTCACTCATCTCGCGTGAGATGCCAAATCTCACTCATCTCGCGTGAGATGCCACATCTCACTCATCTCGCATGAGATGCCAAAACTCACTCATCTCGCGTGAGATGCCAAATCTAACTCATCTCACGTGAAATGCCAAATCTCACTCATCTCGCGTGAGATGCCAAATCTAACTCATCTCGCGTGAGATGCCAAATAGTGAGCACGGGGAATTGGGCACGGCCGCTGACGTCATCGTAGGCACGCCCATGCCAAATCTCATTCTTCTCACGTGAGAAGCCAAATCTCACTCATCTCGCGTGAGATGCCAAATCTCACTCATCTCGCTCGCGTGAGATGCCAAATCTAACTCATCTCGCGTGAGATGCCAAATCTCACTCATCTCGCGTGAGATGCCAAATCTCACGCATCTCGCGCGAGATGCCAACTCTCACTCATCTCGCGTGAGATGCCAAATCTCAGTCATCTCGCGTGAGATCCAAATCTCACTCATCTCGCGTGAGATGCCAAATCTCACTCATCTCACATGAGATGCCAAATCTTACTCATCTCGCGGGACATGCCAAATCTCACTCATCTCGCGTGAGATGACAAATCACACTCCTCTCGCGTGAGATGCCAAATCTCACGCATGTCACGTGAGATGCCAAATCTCACTCATCTCGCGTGAGATGCCAAATCTAACTCATCTCGCGTGAGTTGCCAAATCTCACTCATCTCGCGTGAGATGCCAAATCTAACTCATCTCACGTGGGATGCCAAATCTCACGCATCTCGCGTGAGACGTCATATCTCACTCATCTCGCGTGAGATACAAAATCTCACTCATGTCGCGTGAGATACCAAATCTCACACATCTCGCGTGAGATGCCAAATCTCACTGATCTCGCGTGAGATGCTAAATCTCACTCATCCTGCGTGAGATGCCAAATCTCACTCATCTCGCGTGAGATGACAAATCGCACTCATCTCGCGTGAGATGCCAAATAGTGAGCATGGGGAATTGGGCATGGCCGCTGACGTCATCGTAGGCACGCCCATGCCAAATCTCATTCATCTCACGTGAGAAGCCAAATCTCACTCATCTCGCGTGAGATGCCAAATCTCACTCATCTCGCTCGCGTGAGATGCCAAATCTAACTCATCTCGCGTGAGATGCCAAATCTCACTCATCTCGCGTGAGATGCCAAATCTAACTCATCTCGCGTGAGATGCCAAATCTCACTCATCTCGCGTGAGATGCCAAATCTCACTCATCTCGCGTGAGATGCCAAATCTCACTCATCTCGCGTGAGATGCCAAATCTCACTCATCTCGCGTGAGATGCCAAATCTCACTCATCTCGCGTGAGATGTCAAATCTCACTCATCTCGCGTGAGATGCCAAATCTAACTCATCTCGAGTGAGATGCCAAATCTCACTCATCTCGCGTGAGATGCCAAATCTAACTCATCGCGCGTGAGATGCCAAATCTCACTCATCTCGCATGAGATGACAAATCACACTCATCTCGCGTGAGATGCCAAATCTCACGCATGTCACGTGAGATGCCAAATCTCACTCATCTCGCGTGAGATGCCAAATCTAACTCATCTCGCGTGAGATGCCAAATCTCACTTATCTCACGTGAGATGCCAAATCTAACTCATCTCGTGTGGGATGCCAAATCTCACGCATCTCGCATGAGATGTCATATCTCACTCATCTAGCGTGAGATGCCAAATCTCACTCATCTCGCGTGAGATGCCAAATCTCACACATCTCGCGTGAGATGCCAAATCTCACTGATCTCGCGTGAGATGCTAAATCTCACTCATCCTGCGTGAGATGCCAAATTTCACTCATCTCGCGTGAGATGACAAATCGCACTCATCTCGCGTGAGATGCCAAATAGTGAGCACGGGGAATTGGGCATGGCCGCTGACATCATTGTAGGCACGTCCATGCCAAATCTCATTCATCTCACGTGAGAAGCCAAATCTCACTCATCTCGCGTGAGATGCCAAATCTCACTCATCTCGCGTGAGATGCCAAATCTCACTCATCTCGCGTGAGATGCCACATCTCACTCATCTCGCATGAGATGCCAAATCTCACTCATCTCGCGTGATATGCCAAATCTCACTCATCTCGCGTGAGATACCATATCTCACTCATCTTGCGGGACATGCCAAATCTCACTCATCTCACGTGAGATGCCAAATCTCACTCATCTCGCGTGAGAAGCCAAATCTCACTCATCTCGAGTGATATGCCAAATCTCACTCATCTCGCGTGAGATACCATATCTCACTCATCTTGCGGGACATGCCAAATCTCACTCATCTCACGTGAGATGCCAAATCTCATTCATCTCACGTGAGAAGCCAAATCTCACTCATCTCGAGTGAGATGCCAAATCTCACTCATCTCGCTCGCGTGAGATGCCAAATCTCACTCATCTCGTGTGAGATGCCAAATCTAACTCATCTCGCGTGAGATGCCAAATCTCACTCATCTCGCATGAGATGCCAAATCTCACTCATCTCGCGTGAGATGCCAAATCTCACTCATCTCGCGTGAGATGCCAAATCTAATTCATCTCGCGTGAGATGCCAAATCTCACTCATCTCGCGTGAGATGCCAAATAGTGATTACGGGGAACTGGGCGCGGCCGCTGACGTCATCGTAGGCACGCCCATGCCAAATCTCACGCATCTCACGTGAGATGCCAAATCTAACTCATCTCGCGTGAGATACCAAATCTCACTCATCTCGCGTGAGATACCATATCTCACTCATCTTGCGGGACATGCCAAATCTCACTCATCTCACGTGAGATGCCAAATCTCACTCATCTCGCGTGAGATGCCAAATCTCACTCATCTCGCGTGAGATGCCACATCTCACTCATCTCGCATGAGATGCCAAAACTCACTCATCTCGCGTGAGATGCCAAATCTAACTCATCTCACGTGAGATGCCAAATCTCACTCATCTCGCGTGAGATGCCAAATCTAACTCATCTCGCGTGAGATGTCATATCTCACTCATCTCGCGTGAGATGCCAAATCTCACTCATCTCATGTGAGATGCCAAATCTCACTCATCTCGCGTGAGATGCCACATCTCACTCATCTCGCGTGAGATGCCAAATCTAACTCATCTCGCGTGGGATGCCAAATCTCACGCATCTCGCGTGAGACGTCATATCTCACTCATCTCGCGTGAGATGCAAAATCTCACTCATCTCGCGTGAGATACCAAATCTCACACATCTCGCGTGAGATGCCAAATCTCACTGATCTCGCGTGAGATGCTAAATCTCACTCATCCTGCGTGAGATGCCAAATCTCACTCATCTCGCGTGAGATGACAAATCGCACTCATCTCGCGTGAGATGCCAAATAGTGAGCACGGGGAATTGGGCATGGCCGCTGACGTCATCGTAGGCACGCCCATGCCAAATCTCATTCATCTCACGTGAGAAGCCAAATCTCACTCATCTTGAGTGAGATGCCAAATCTCACTCATCTCGCTCGCGTGAGATGCCAAATCTCACTCATCTCGTGTGAGATGCCAATTCTAACTCATCTCGCGTGAGATGCCAAATCTCACTCATCTCGCTTGAGATGCCAAATCTCACTCATCTCGCGTGAGATGCCAAATCTCACTCATCTCGCGTGAGATACCAAATCTAATTCATCTCGCGTGAGATGCCAAATCTCACTCATCTCGCGTGAGATGCCAAATAGTGATTACGGGGAACTGGGCGCGGCCGCTGACGTCATCGTAGGCACGCCCATGCCAAATCTCACGCATCTCACGTGAGATGCCAAATCTAACTCATCTCGCGTGAGATACCAAATCTCACTCATCTCGCGTGAGATGCCAAATCTCACTCATCTCGCGTGAGATGCCAAATCTCACTCATCTTGCGTGAGATGCCACATCTCACTTATCTCGCATGAGATGCCAAATCTCACTCATCTCGCGTGAGATGCCAAATCAAACTCATCTCGCGTGAGATGTCAAATCTCACTCATCTCGCGTGAGATGCCAAATCTAACTCATCTCAAGTGAGATGCCAAATCTCACTCATCTCGCGTGAGATGCCAAATCTAACTCATCTCGCGTGAGATGCCAAATCTCACTCATCTCGCGTGAGATGACAAATCACACTCATCTCGCGTGAGATGCCAAATCTCACGCATGTCACGTGAGATGCCAAATCTCACTCATCTCGCGTGAGATGCCAAATCTAACTCATCTCGCGTGAGATGCCAAATCTCACTCATCTCGCGTGAGATGCCAAATCTAACTCATCTCGCGTGGGATGCCAAATCTCACGCATCTCGCGTGAGATGTCATATCTCACTCATCTCGCGTGAGATGCCAAATCTCACTCATCTCGCGTGAGATGACAAATCTCACTCATCTCGCGTGAGATGACAAATCGCACTCATCTCGCGTGAGATGCCAAATAGTGAGCACGGGGAATTGGGCATGGCCGCTGACGTCATCGTAGGCACGCCCATGCCAAATCTCATTCATCTCACGTGAGAAGCCAAATCTCACTCATCTCGAGTGAGATGCCAAATCTCACTCATCTCGCTCGCGTGAGATGCCAAATCTCACTCATCTCGTGTGAGATGCCAAATCTAACTCATCTCGCGTGAGATGCCAAATCTCACTCATCTCGCATGAGAAGCCAAATCTCACTCATCTCACGTGAGATGCCAAATCTCACTCATCTCGCGTGAGATGGCAAATCTAATTCATCTCGCGTGAGATGCCAAATCTCACTCATCTCGCGTGAGATGCCAAATAGTGATTACGGGGAACTGGGCACGGCCGCTGACGTCATCGTAGGCACGCCCATGCCAAATCTCACGCATCTCACGTGAGATGCCAAATCTAACTCATCTCGCGTGAGATACCAAATCTCACTCATCTCGCGTGAGATGTCAAATCTCACTCATCTCGCGTGAGATGCCAAATCTAACTCATCTCAAGTGAGATGCCAAATCTCACTCATCTCGCGTGAGATGCCAAATTTAACTCATCTCGCGTGAGATGCCAAATCTCACTCATCTCGCGTGAGATGACAAATCACACTCATCTCGCGTGAGATGCCAAATCTCACCCATGTCACGTGAGATGCCAAATCTCACTCATCTCGCGTGAGATGCCAAATCTAACTCATCTCGCGTGAGATGCCAAATCTCACTCATCTCGCGTGAGATGCCAAATCTAACTCATCTCGCGTGGGATGCCAAATCTCACGCATCTCGCGTGAGATGTCATATCTCACTCATCTCGCGTGAGATGCCAAATCTCACTCATCTCGCGTGCGATGCCAAATCTCACACATCTCGCGTGAGATGCCAAATCTCACTGATCTCGCGTGAGATGCTAAATCTCACTCATCCTGCGTGAGATGCCAAATCTCACTCATCTCGCGTGAGATGACAAATCACACTCATCTCGCGTGAGATGCCAAATAGTGAGCACGGGGAATTGGGCATGGCCGCTGACGTCATCGTAGGCACGCCCATGCCAAATCTCAATCATCTAACGTGAGAAGCCAAATCTCACTCATCTCGCGTGAGATGCCAAATCTCACTCATCTCGCTCGCGTGAGATGCCAAATCTAACTCATCTCGCGTGAGATGCCAAATCTCACTCATCTCGCGTGAGATGCCAAATCTAACTCATCTCGCATGAGATGCCAAATCTCACTCATCTCGCGTGAGATGCCAAATCTCACTCATCTCGCATAAGATGCCAAATCTCACTCATCTCGCGTGAGATGCCAAATCTAACTCATCTCGCGTGAGATGCCAAATCTCACTAATCTCGCGTGAGATGCCAAATAGTGATTACGGGGAACTGGGCGCGGCCACTGACGTCATCGTAGGCACGCCCATGCCAAATCTCACGCATCTCACGAGAGATGCCAAATCTAACTCATCTCGCGTGAGATACCAAATCTCACTCATCTCGCGTGAGATGCCAAATCTCACTCATCTCGCGTGAGATGCCAAATCTCACTCATCTCACGTGAGATGCCACATCTCACGCATGTCACGTGAGATGCCAAATCTCACTCATCTCGCGTGAGATGCCAAATCTAACTCATCTCGCGTGAGATTGCATATCTCACTCATCTCACGTGAGATGCCAAATCTAATCATCTCGCGTGGGATGCCAAATCTCACGCATCTCGCGTGAGATGTCATATCTCACTCATCTCGCGTGAGATGCCAAATCTCACTCATCTCGCGTGAGATGCCAAATCTCACTCATCTCGCGTGAGATACCAAATCTCACTCATCTCACGTGAGATGCCAAATCTAACTCATCTCGCGTGAGATGCCAAATCACACTCATCTCGCGTGAGATGCCAAATCTCACTCATCTCGCGGGACATGCCAAATCTCACTCATCTCGTGTGAGATGACAAATCACACTCATCTTGCGTGAGATGCCAAATCTCACGCATGTCACATGAGATGCCAAATCTCACTCATCTCGCGTGAGATGCCAAATCTCACGCATCTCACGTGAGATGTCATATCTCACTCATCTCGCGTGAGATGCCAAATCTCACTCATCTCGCGTGAGATGCCAAATCTCACACATCTCGCGTGAGATGCCAAATCTCACTGATCTCGCGTGAGATGCTAAATCTCACTCATCTCGCGTGAGATGCCAAATCTCACTCATCTCGCGTGAGATGACAAATCGCACTCATCTCGCGTGAGATGCCAAATAGTGAGCACGGGGAATTGGGCACGGCCGCTGACGTCATCGTAGGCACGCCCATGCCAAATCTCATTCTTCTCACGTGAGAAGCCAAACCTCACTCATCTCGCGTGAGATGCCAAATCTCACTCATCTCGCTCGCGTGAGATGCCAAATCTTACTCATCTCGCGTGAGATGCCAAATCTAACTCATCTCGCATGAGATGCCAAATCTCACTCATCTCGCGTGAGATGCCAAATCTCACTCATCTCGCATAAGATGCCAAATCTCACTCATCTCGCGTGAGATACCAAATCTCACTCATCTCGCGTGAGATGCCAAATCTCACTCATCTCGCGTGAGATACCAAATCTCACTCATCTCGCGTGAGATGCCAAATCTCACTCATCTCACGTGAGATGCCACATCTCACGCATGTCACGTGAGATGCCAAATCTCACTCATCTCGCGTGAGATGCCAAATCTAACTCATCTCGTGTGAGATTGCATATCTCACTCATCTCACGTGAGATGCCAAATCTAATCATCTCGCGTGGGATGCCAAATCTCACGCATCTCGCGTGAGATGTCATATCTCACTCATCTCGCGTGAGATGCCAAATCTCACTCATCTCGCGTGAGATGCCAAATCTCACTCATCTCGCGTGAGATACCAAATCTCACTCATCTCACGTGAGATGCCAAATCTAACTCATCTCGCGTGAGATGCCAAATCACACTCATCTCGCGTGAGATGCCAAATCTCACTCATCTCGCGGGACATGCCAAATCTCACTCATCTCGTGTGAGATGACAAATCACACTCATCTTGCGTGAGATGCCAAATCTCACGCATGTCACATGAGATGCCAAATCTCACTCATCTCGCGTGAGATGCCAAATCTCACGCATCTCACGTGAGATGTCATATCTCACTCATCTCGCGTGAGATGCCAAATCTCACTCATCTCGCGTGAGATGCCAAATCTCACACATCTCGCGTGAGATGCCAAATCTCACTGATCTCGCGTGAGATGCTAAATCTCACTCATCTCGCGTGAGATGCCAAATCTCACTCATCTCGCGTGAGATGACAAATCGCACTCATCTCGCGTGAGATGCCAAATAGTGAGCACGGGGAATTGGGCACGGCCGCTGACGTCATCGTAGGCACGCCCATGCCAAATCTCATTCTTCTCACGTGAGAAGCCAAACCTCACTCATCTCGCGTGAGATGCCAAATCTCACTCATCTCGCTCGCGTGAGATGCCAAATCTAACTCATCTCGCGTGAGATGCCAAATCTCACTCATCTCGCGTGAGATGCTAAATCTAACTCATCTCGCGTGAGATGCCAAATCCCACTCATCTCGCGTGAGATGCCAAATCTCACTCATCTCGCGTGAGATGCCAAATCTCACTCATCTCGCGTGAGATGCCAAATCTCACTCATCTCGCGTGAGATGCCAGATAGTGATTACGGGGAACTGGGCGCGGCCGCTGACGTCATCGTAGGCACGCCCATGCCAAATCTCACGCATCTCACGTGAGATGCCAAATCTAACTCATCTCGCGTGAGATACCAAATCTCACTCATCTCGCGTGAGATGCCAAATCTCACGCATGTCACATGAGATGCCAAATCTCACTCATCTCGCGTGAGATGCCAAATCTCATGCATCTCGCGTGAGATGTCATATCTCACTCATCTTGCGTGAGATGCCAAATCTCACTCATCTCGCGTGAGATGCCAAATCTCACACATCTCGCGTGAGATGCCAAATCTCACTGATCTCGCGTGAGATGCTAAATCTCACTCATCTCGCGTCAGATGCCAAATCTCACTCATCTCGCGTGAGATGACAAATCGCACTCATCTCGCGTGAGATGCCAAATAGTGAGCACGGGGAATTGGGCACGGCCGCTGACGTCATCGTAGGCACGCCCATGCCAAATCTCATTCTTCTCACGTGAGAAGCCAAATCTCACTCATCTCGCGTGAGATGCCAAATCTCACTCATCTCGCTCGCGTGAGATGCCAAATCTAACTCATCTCGCGTGAGATGCCAAATCTCACTCATCTCGCGTGAGATGCCAAATCTCACGCATCTCGCGCGAGATGCCAACTCTCACTCATCTCGCGTGAGATGCCAAATCTCAGTCATCTCGCGTGAGATCCAAATCTCACTCATCTCGCGTGAGATGCCAAATCTCACTCATCTCACATGAGATGCCAAATCTTACTCATCTCGCGGGACATGCCAAATCTCACTCATCTCGCGTGAGATGACAAATCACACTCCTCTCGCGTGAGATGCCAAATCTCACGCATGTCACGTGAGATGCCAAATCTCACTCATCTCGCGTGAGATGCCAAATCTAACTCATCTCGCGTGAGTTGCCAAATCTCACTCATCTCGCGTGAGATGCCAAATCTCACTCATCTCGCGTGAGATGCCAAATCTAACTCATCTCACGTGGGATGCCAAATCTCACGCATCTCGCGTGAGACGTCATATCTCACTCATCTCGCGTGAGATACAAAATCTCACTCATGTCGCATGAGATACCAAATCTCACACATCTCGCGTGAGATGCCAAATCTCACTGATCTCGCGTGAGATGCTAAATCTCACTCATCCTGCGTGAGATGCCAAATCTCACTCATCTCGCGTGAGATGACAAATCGCACTCATCTCGCGTGAGATGCCAAATAGTGAGCATGGGGAATTGGGCATGGCCGCTGACGTCATCGTAGGCACGCCCATGCCAAATCTCATTCATCTCACGTGAGAAGCCAAATCTCACTCATCTCGCGTGAGATGCCAAATCTCACTCATCTCGCTCGCGTGAGATGCCAAATCTAACTCATCTCGCGTGAGATGCCAAATCTCACTCATCTCGCGTGAGATGCCAAATCTAACTCATCTCGCGTGAGATGCCAAATCTCACTCATCTCGCGTGAGATGCCAAATCTCACTCATCTCGCGTGAGATGCCAAATCTCACTCATCTCGCGTGAGATGCCAAATCTCACTCATCTCGCGTGAGATGCCAAATCTCACTCATCTCGCGTGAGATGCCAAATCTCACTCATCTCGCGTGAGATGCCAGATAGTGATTACGGGGAACTGGGCGCGGCCGCTGACGTCATCGTAGGCACGCCCATGCCAAATCTCACGCATCTCACGTGAGATGCCAAATCTAACTCATCTCGCGTGAGATACCAAATCTCACTCATCTCGCGTGAGATGCCAAATCTCACGCATGTCACATGAGATGCCAAATCTCACTCATCTCGCGTGAGATGCCAAATCTCATGCATCTCGCGTGAGATGTCATATCTCACTCATCTTGCGTGAGATGCCAAATCTCACTCATCTCGCGTGAGATGCCAAATCTCACACATCTCGCGTGAGATGCCAAATCTCACTGATCTCGCGTGAGATGCTAAATCTCACTCATCTCGCGTCAGATGCCAAATCTCACTCATCTCGCATGAGATGACAAATCGCACTCATCTCGCGTGAGATGCCAAATAGTGAGCACGGGGAATTGGGCACGGCCGCTGACGTCATCGTAGGCACGCCCATGCCAAATCTCATTCTTCTCACGTGAGAAGCCAAATCTCACTCATCTCGCGTGAGATGCCAAATCTCACTCATCTCGCTCGCGTGAGATGCCAAATCTAACTCATCTCGCGTGAGATGCCAAATCTCACTCATCTCGCGTGAGATGCCAAATCTCACGCATCTCGCGCGAGATGCCAACTCTCACTCATCTCGCGTGAGATGCCAAATCTCAGTCATCTCGCGTGAGATCCAAATCTCACTCATCTCGCGTGAGATGCCAAATCTCACTCATCTCACATGAGATGCCAAATCTTACTCATCTCGCGGGACATGCCAAATCTCACTCATCTCGCGTGAGATGACAAATCACACTCCTCTCGCGTGAGATGCCAAATCTCACGCATGTCACGTGAGATGCCAAATCTCACTCATCTCGCGTGAGATGCCAAATCTAACTCATCTCGCGTGAGTTGCCAAATCTCACTCATCTCGCGTGAGATGCCAAATCTAACTCATCTCACGTGGGATGCCAAATCTCACGCATCTCGCGTGAGACGTCATATCTCACTCATCTCGCGTGAGATACAAAATCTCACTCATGTCGCGTGAGATACCAAATCTCACACATCTCGCGTGAGATGCCAAATCTCACTGATCTCGCGTGAGATGCTAAATCTCACTCATCCTGCGTGAGATGCCAAATCTCACTCATCTCGCGTGAGATGACAAATCGCACTCATCTCGCGTGAGATGCCAAATAGTGAGCATGGGGAATTGGGCATGGCCGCTGACGTCATCGTAGGCACGCCCATGCCAAATCTCATTCATCTCACGTGAGAAGCCAAATCTCACTCATCTCGCGTGAGATGCCAAATCTCACTCATCTCGCTCGCGTGAGATGCCAAATCTAACTCATCTCGCGTGAGATGCCAAATCTCACTCATCTCGCGTGAGATGCCAAATCTAACTCATCTCGCGTGAGATGCCAAATCTCACTCATCTCGCGTGAGATGCCAAATCTCACTCATCTCGCGTGAGATGCCAAATCTCACTCATCTCGCGTGAGATGCCAAATCTCACTCATCTCGCGTGAGATGCCAAATCTCACTCATCTCGCGTGAGATGTCAAATCTCACTCATCTCGCGTGAGATGCCAAATCTAACTCATCTCGAGTGAGATGCCAAATCTCACTCATCTCGCGTGAGATGCCAAATCTAACTCATCTCGCGTGAGATGCCAAATCTCACTCATCTCGCATGAGATGACAAATCACACTCATCTCGCGTGAGATGCCAAATCTCACGCATGTCACGTGAGATGCCAAATCTCACTCATCTCGCGTGAGATGCCAAATCTAACTCATCTCGCGTGAGATGCCAAATCTCACTTATCTCACGTGAGATGCCAAATCTAACTCATCTCGTGTGGGATGCCAAATCT
Source organism: Lissotriton helveticus (assembly GCF_964261635.1). Taxonomy (NCBI): domain Eukaryota; kingdom Metazoa; phylum Chordata; class Amphibia; order Caudata; family Salamandridae; genus Lissotriton; species Lissotriton helveticus. The sequence continues at coordinate 709,354,781 of NC_136073.1, forward strand.
CACGCATCTCGCATGAGATGTCATATCTCACTCATCTAGCGTGAGATGCCAAATCTCACTCATCTCGCGTGAGATGCCAAATCTCACACATCTCGCGTGAGATGCCAAATCTCACTGATCTCGCGTGAGATGCTAAATCTCACTCATCCTGCGTGAGATGCCAAATTTCACTCATCTCGCGTGAGATGACAAATCGCACTCATCTCGCGTGAGATGCCAAATAGTGAGCACGGGGAATTGGGCATGGCCGCTGACATCATTGTAGGCACGTCCATGCCAAATCTCATTCATCTCACGTGAGAAGCCAAATCTCACTCATCTCGCGTGAGATGCCAAATCTCACTCATCTCGCGTGAGATGCCAAATCTCACTCATCTCGCGTGAGATGCCACATCTCACTCATCTCGCATGAGATGCCAAATCTCACTCATCTCGCGTGATATGCCAAATCTCACTCATCTCGCGTGAGATACCATATCTCACTCATCTTGCGGGACATGCCAAATCTCACTCATCTCACGTGAGATGCCAAATCTCACTCATCTCGCGTGAGATGCCAAATCTCACTCATCTCGCGTGAGATGCCACATCTCACTCATCTCGCATGAGATGCCAAAACTCACTCATCTCGCGTGAGATGCCAAATCTAACTCATCTCACGTGAAATGCCAAATCTCACTCATCTCGCGTGAGATGCCAAATCTCACTCATCTCGCGTGAGATGCCAAATCTCACTCATCTCGCTCGCGTGAGATGCCAAATCTAACTCATCTCGCGTGAGATGCCAAATCTCACTCATCTCGCGTGAGATGCCAAATCTAACTCATCTCGCGTGAGATGCCAAATCTCACTCATCTCGCGTGAGATGCCAAATCTCACTCATCTCGCGTGAGATGCCAAATCTCACTCATCTCGCGTGAGATGCCAAATCTCACTCATCTCGCGTGAGATGCCAAATCTCACTCATCTCGCGTGAGATGTCAAATCTCACTCATCTCGCGTGAGATGCCAAATCTAACTCATCTCGAGTGAGATGCCAAATCTCACTCATCTCGCGTGAGATGCCAAATCTAACTCATCTCGCGTGAGATGCCAAATCTCATTCATCTCGCATGAGATGACAAATCACACTCATCTCGCGTGAGATGCCAAATCTCACGCATGTCACGTGAGATGCCAAATCTCACTTATCTCGCGTGAGATGCCAAATCTAACTCATCTCGCGTGAGATGCCAAATCTCACTTATCTCGCGTGAGATGCCAAATCTAACTCATCTCGCGTGGGATGCCAAATCTCACGCATCTCGCATGAGAAGTCATATCTCACTCATCTCGCGTGAGATGCCAAATCTCACTCATCTCGCGTGAGATGCCAAATCTCACACATCTCGCGTGAGATGCCAAATCTCACTGATCTCGCGTGAGATGCCAAATTTCACTCATCTCGCGTGAGATGACAAATCGCACTCATCTCGCGTGAGATGCCAAATAGTGAGCACGGGGAATTGGGCATGGCCGCTGACGTCATCGTAGGCACGCCCATGCCAAATCTCATTCATCTCACGTGAGAAGCCAAATCTCACTCATCTCGCGTGAGATGCCAAATCTCACTCATCTCGCGTGAGATGCCAAATCTCACTCATCTCGCGTGAGATGCCACATCTCACTCATCTCGCATGAGATGCCAAATCTCACTCATCTCGCGTGATATGCCAAATCTCACTCATCTCGCGTGAGATACCATATCTCACTCATCTTGCGGGACATGCCAAATCTCACTCATCTCACGTGAGATGCCAAATCTCACTCATCTCGCGTGAGATGCCAAATCTCACTCATCTCGCGTGAGATGCCACATCTCACTCATCTCGCATGAGATGCCAAAACTCACTCATCTCGCGTGAGATGCCAAATCTAACTCATCTCACGTGAAATGCCAAATCTCACTCATCTCGCGTGAGATGCCAAATCTAACTCATCTCGCGTGAGATGCCAAATAGTGAGCACGGGGAATTGGGCACGGCCGCTGACGTCATCGTAGGCACGCCCATGCCAAATCTCATTCTTCTCACGTGAGAAGCCAAATCTCACTCATCTCGCGTGAGATGCCAAATCTCACTCATCTCGCTCGCGTGAGATGCCAAATCTAACTCATCTCGCGTGAGATGCCAAATCTCACTCATCTCGCGTGAGATGCCAAATCTCACGCATCTCGCGCGAGATGCCAACTCTCACTCATCTCGCGTGAGATGCCAAATCTCAGTCATCTCGCGTGAGATCCAAATCTCACTCATCTCGCGTGAGATGCCAAATCTCACTCATCTCACATGAGATGCCAAATCTTACTCATCTCGCGGGACATGCCAAATCTCACTCATCTCGCGTGAGATGACAAATCACACTCCTCTCGCGTGAGATGCCAAATTTCACGCATGTCACGTGAGATGCCAAATCTCACTCATCTCGCGTGAGATGCCAAATCTAACTCATCTCGCGTGAGTTGCCAAATCTCACTCATCTCGCGTGAGATGCCAAATCTAACTCATCTCACGTGGGATGCCAAATCTCACGCATCTCGCGTGAGACGTCATATCTCACTCATCTCGCGTGAGATACAAAATCTCACTCATGTCGCGTGAGATACCAAATCTCACACATCTCGCGTGAGATGCCAAATCTCACTGATCTCGCGTGAGATGCTAAATCTCACTCATCCTGCGTGAGATGCCAAATCTCACTCATCTCGCGTGAGATGACAAATCGCACTCATCTCGCGTGAGATGCCAAATAGTGAGCATGGGGAATTGGGCATGGCCGCTGACGTCATCGTAGGCACGCCCATGCCAAATCTCATTCATCTCACGTGAGAAGCCAAATCTCACTCATCTCGCGTGAGATGCCAAATCTCACTCATCTCGCTCGCGTGAGATGCCAAATCTAACTCATCTCGCGTGAGATGCCAAATCTCACTCATCTCGCGTGAGATGCCAAATCTAACTCATCTCGCGTGAGATGCCAAATCTCACTCATCTCGCGTGAGATGCCAAATCTCACTCATCTCGCGTGAGATGCCAAATCTCACTCATCTCGCGTGAGATGCCAAATCTCACTCATCTCGCGTGAGATGCCAAATCTCACTCATCTCGCGTGAGATGTCAAATCTCACTCATCTCGCGTGAGATGCCAAATCTAACTCATCTCGAGTGAGATGCCAAATCTCACTCATCTCGCGTGAGATGCCAAATCTAACTCATCTCGCGTGAGATGCCAAATCTCACTCATCTCGCATGAGATGACAAATCACACTCATCTCGCGTGAGATGCCAAATCTCACGCATGTCACGTGAGATGCCAAATCTCACTCATCTCGCGTGAGATGCCAAATCTAACTCATCTCGCGTGAGATGCCAAATCTCACTTATCTCACGTGAGATGCCAAATCTAACTCATCTCGTGTGGGATGCCAAATCTCACGCATCTCGCATGAGATGTCATATCTCACTCATCTAGCGTGAGATGCCAAATCTCACTCATCTCGCGTGAGATGCCAAATCTCACACATCTCGCGTGAGATGCCAAATCTCACTGATCTCGCGTGAGATGCTAAATCTCACTCATCCTGCGTGAGATGCCAAATTTCACTCATCTCGCGTGAGATGACAAATCGCACTCATCTCGCGTGAGATGCCAAATAGTGAGCACGGGGAATTGGGCATGGCCGCTGACATCATTGTAGGCACGTCCATGCCAAATCTCATTCATCTCACGTGAGAAGCCAAATCTCACTCATCTCGCGTGAGATGCCAAATCTCACTCATCTCGCGTGAGATGCCAAATCTCACTCATCTCGCGTGAGATGCCACATCTCACTCATCTCGCATGAGATGCCAAATCTCACTCATCTCGCGTGATATGCCAAATCTCACTCATCTCGCGTGAGATACCATATCTCACTCATCTTGCGGGACATGCCAAATCTCACTCATCTCACGTGAGATGCCAAATCTCACTCATCTCGCGTGAGATGCCAAATCTCACTCATCTCGCGTGAGATGCCACATCTCACTCATCTCGCATGAGATGCCAAAACTCACTCATCTCGCGTGAGATGCCAAATCTAACTCATCTCACGTGAAATGCCAAATCTCACTCATCTCGCGTGAGATGCCAAATCTCACTCATCTCGCGTGAGATGCCAAATCTCACTCATCTCGCTCGCGTGAGATGCCAAATCTAACTCATCTCGCGTGAGATGCCAAATCTCACTCATCTCGCGTGAGATGCCAAATCTAACTCATCTCGCGTGAGATGCCAAATCTCACTCATCTCGCGTGAGATGCCAAATCTCACTCATCTCGCGTGAGATGCCAAATCTCACTCATCTCGCGTGAGATGCCAAATCTCACTCATCTCGCGTGAGATGCCAAATCTCACTTATCTCGCGTGAGATGCCAAATCTAACTCATCTCGCGTGAGATGCCAAATCTCACTTATCTCGCGTGAGATGCCAAATCTAACTCATCTCGCGTGGGATGCCAAATCTCACGCATCTCGCATGAGAAGTCATATCTCACTCATCTCGCGTGAGATGCCAAATCTCACTCATCTCGCGTGAGATGCCAAATCTCACACATCTCGCGTGAGATGCCAAATCTCACTGATCTCGCGTGAGATGCCAAATTTCACTCATCTCGCGTGAGATGACAAATCGCACTCATCTCGCGTGAGATGCCAAATAGTGAGCACGGGGAATTGGGCATGGCCGCTGACGTCATCGTAGGCACGCCCATGCCAAATCTCATTCATCTCACGTGAGAAGCCAAATCTCACTCATCTCGCGTGAGATGCCAAATCTCACTCATCTCGCGTGAGATGCCAAATCTCACTCATCTCGCGTGAGATGCCACATCTCACTCATCTCGCATGAGATGCCAAATCTCACTCATCTCGCGTGATATGCCAAATCTCACTCATCTCGCGTGAGATACCATATCTCACTCATCTTGCGGGACATGCCAAATCTCACTCATCTCACGTGAGATGCCAAATCTCACTCATCTCGCGTGAGATGCCAAATCTCACTCATCTCGCGTGAGATGCCACATCTCACTCATCTCGCATGAGATGCCAAAACTCACTCATCTCGCGTGAGATGCCAAATCTAACTCATCTCACGTGAAATGCCAAATCTCACTCATCTCGCGTGAGATGCCAAATCTAACTCATCTCGCGTGAGATGTCATATCTCACTCATCTCGCGTGAGATGCCAAATCTCACTCATCTCGTGTGAGATGCCAAATCTCACTCATCTCGCGTGAGATGCCACATCTCACTCATCTCGCGTGAGATGCCAAATCTAACTCATCTCGCGTGGGATGCCAAATCTCACGCATCTCGCGTGAGACGTCATATCTCACTCATCTCGCGTGAGATGCAAAATCTCACTCATCTCGCGTGAGATACCAAATCTCACTCATCTCACGTGAGATGCCAAATCTAACTCATCTCGCGTGAGATGCCAAATCTCACTCATCTCGCGTGGGATGGCAAATCTCACGCATCTCGCGTGAGATGACATATCTCACTCATCTCGCGTGAGATGCCAAATCTCACTCATCTCGCGTGAGATGCCAAATCTCACTCATCTCGCGTGAGATGCCAAATCTCACTCATCTCACGTGAGATGCCAAATCTCACGCATCTCGCGTGAGATGCCAAATCTAACTCATCTCGCGTGAGATGCCAAATCTCACTCATCTCGCGTGAGATGCCAAATCTCACTCATCTCGCGTGAGATGCCAAATCTCACTCATCTCGCGTGAGATGCCAAATCTCACTCATCTCGCGTGAGATGCCAAATCTCACTCATCTCGCGTGAGATGTCAAATCTCACTCATCTCGCGTGAGATGCCAAATCTAACTCATCTCGAGTGAGATGCCAAATCTCACTCATCTCGCGTGAGATGCCAAATCTAACTCATCTCGCGTGAGATGCCAAATCTCATTCATCTTGCATGAGATGACAAATCACACTCATCTCGCGTGAGATGCCAAATCTCACGCATGTCACGTGAGATGCCAAATCTCACTCATCTCGCGTGAGATGCCAAATCTAACTCATCTCGCGTGAGATGCCAAATCTCACTTATCTCGCGTGAGATGCCAAATCTAACTCATCTCGCGTGGGATGCCAAATCTCACGCATCTCGCATGAGAAGTCATATCTCACTCATCTCGCGTGAGATGCCAAATCTCACTCATCTCGCGTGAGATGCCAAATCTCACACATCTCGCGTGAGATGCCAAATCTCACTGATCTCGCGTGAGATGCTAAATCTCACTCATCCTGCGTGAGATGCCAAATTTCACTCATCTCGCGTGAGATGACAAATCGCACTCATCTCGCGTGAGATGCCAAATAGTGAGCACGGGGAATTGGGCATGGCCGCTGACGTCATCGTAGGCACGCCCATGCCAAATCTCATTCATCTCACGTGAGAAGCCAAATCTCACTCATCTCGCGTGAGATGCCAAATCTCACTCATCTCGCGTGAGATGCCAAATCTCACTCATCTCGCGTGAGATGCCACATCTCACTCATCTCGCATGAGATGCCAAATCTCACTCATCTCGCGTGATATGCCAAATCTCACTCATCTCGCGTGAGATACCATATCTCACTCATCTTGCGGGACATGCCAAATCTCACTCATCTCACGTGAGATGCCAAATCTCACTCATCTCGCGTGAGATGCCAAATCTCACTCATCTCGCGTGAGATGCCACATCTCACTCATCTCGCATGAGATGCCAAAACTCACTCATCTCGCGTGAGATGCCAAATCTAACTCATCTCACGTGAAATGCCAAATCTCACTCATCTCGCGTGAGATGCCAAATCTAACTCATCTCGCGTGAGATGTCATATCTCACTCATCTCGCGTGAGATGCCAAATCTCACTCATCTCGTGTGAGATGCCAAATCTCACTCATCTCGCGTGAGATGCCACATCTCACTCATCTCGCGTGAGATGCCAAATCTAACTCATCTCGCGTGGGATGCCAAATCTCACGCATCTCGCGTGAGACGTCATATCTCACTCATCTCGCGTGAGATGCAAAATCTCACTCATCTCACGTGAGATACCAAATCTCACTCATCTCACGTGAGATGCCAAATCTAACTCATCTCGCGTGAGATGCCAAATCTCACTCATCTCGCGTGGGATGGCAAATCTCACGCATCTCGCGTGAGATGACATATCTCACTCATCTCGCGTGAGATGCCAAATCTCACTCATCTCGCGTGAGATGCCAAATCTCACTCATCTCGCGTGAGATGCCAAATCTCACTCATCTCACGTGAGATGCCAAATCTCACGCATCTCGCGTGAGATGCCAAATCTCACTCATGTCGCGTGAGATGCCAAATCTCACTCATCTCGTGTGAGATGCCAAATCTCACTCATCTCGCGTGAGATGCCAAATCTCACTTATCTCGCGTGAGATGCCAAATCTCACGCATCTCGCGTGAGATGACATATCTCACTCATCTCGCGTGAGATGCCAAATCTCACTCATCTCGCGTGAGATGCCAAATCTCACTCATCTCGCGTGAGATGCCAAATCTCACTCATCTCACGTGAGATGCCAAATCTCACGCATCTCGCGTGAGATGCCAAATCTCACTCATGTCGCGTGAGATGCCAAATCTCACTCATCTCGTGTGAGATGCCAAATCTCACTCATCTCGCGTGAGATGCCAAATCTCACTTATCTCGCGTGAGATGCCAAATCTCACTCATCTCGCGTGAGATGCCAAATCTAACTCATCTCGCGTGAGATGCCAAATCTCACTCATCTCGCGTGAGATGCCAAATCTCACTCATCTCACGTGAGATGCCAAATCTCACTCATCTCTCGTGAGATGCCAAATCTCACTCATCTCGCGTGAGATGCCAAATCTCACTCATCTCGCGTGAGATGCCACATCTCACTCATCTCGCGTGAGATGCCAAATCTCACTCATCTCGCGTGATATGCCAAATCTCACTCATCTCGCATGAGATACCATATCTCATTCATCTTGCGGGACATGCCAAATCTCACTCATCTCACGTGAGATGCCAAATCTCACTCATCTCGCGTGAGATGCCAAATCTCACTCATCTCGCGTGAGATGCCACATCTCACTCATCTTGCATGAGATGCCAAAACTCACTCATCTCGCGTGAAATGCCAAATCTAACTCATCTCACGTGAGATGCCAAATCTCACTCATCTCACGTGAGATGCCAAATCTAACTCATCTCGCGTGAGATGTCATATCTCACTCATCTCGCGTGAGATGCCAAATCTCACTCATCTCGCATGAGATGCCAAATCTCACTCATCTCGCGTGAGATGCCAAATCTAACTCATCTCGCGTGAGATGCCAAATCTCACTCATCTCGCGTGAGATGCCAAATCTCACTCATCTCACGTGAGATGCCAAATCTCACTCATCTCTCGTGAGATGCCAAATCTCACTCATCTCGCGTGAGATGCCAAATCTCACTCATCTCGCGTGAGATGCCACATCTCACTCATCTCGTGTGAGATGCCAAATCTCACTCATCTCGCGTGATATGCCAAATCTCACTCATCTCGCATGAGATACCATATCTCATTCATCTTGCGGGACATGCCAAATCTCACTCATCTCACGTGAGATGCCAAATCTCACTCATCTCGCGTGAGATGCCAAATCTCACTCATCTCGCGTGAGATGCCACATCTCACTCATCTCGCATGAGATGCCAAAACTCACTCATCTCGCGTGAGATGCCAAATCTAACTCATCTCACGTGAGATGCCAAATCTCACTCATCTCACGTGAGATGCCAAATCTAACTCATCTCGCGTGAGATGTCATATCTCACTCATCTCGCGTGAGATGCCAAATCTCACTCATCTCGCATGAGATGCCAAATCTCACTCATCTCGCGTGAGATGCCAAATCTCACTCATCTCGCGTGAGATGCCAAATCTAATTCATCTCGCGTGAGATGCCAAATCTCACTCATCTCGCGTGAGATGCCAAATAGTGATTACGGGGAACTGGGCGCGGCCGCTGACGTCATCGTAGGCACGCCCATGCCAAATCTCTCGCATCTCACGTGAGATGCCAAATCTAACTCATCTCGCGTGAGATACCAAATCTCACTCATCTCGCGTGAGATGCCAAATCTCACTCATCTCGCGTGAGATGCCAAATCTCACTCATCTCGTGTGAGATGCCACATCTCACTTATCTCGCGTGAGATGCCAAATCTCACTCATCTCGCGTGAGATGCCAAATCAAACTCATCTCACGTGAGATGTCAAATCTCACTCATCTCGCGTGAGATGCCAAATCTAACTCATCTCAAGTGAGATGCCAAATCTCACTCATCTCGCGTGAGATGCCAAATCTAACTCATCTCGCGTGAGATGCCAAATCTCACTGATCTCGCGTGAGATGCTAAATCTCACTCATCCTGCGTGAGATGCCAAATTTCACTCATCTCGCGTGAGATGACAAATCGCACTCATCTCGCGTGAGATGCCAAATAGTGAGCACGGGGAATTGGGCATGGCCGCTGACATCATTGTAGGCACGTCCATGCCAAATCTCATTCATCTCACGTGAGAAGCCAAATCTCACTCATCTCGCGTGAGATGCCAAATCTCACTCATCTCGCGTGAGATGCCAAATCTCACTCATCTCGCGTGAGATGCCACATCTCACTCATCTCGCATGAGATGCCAAATCTCACTCATCTCGCGTGATATGCCAAATCTCACTCATCTCGCGTGAGATACCATATCTCACTCATCTTGCGGGACATGCCAAATCTCACTCATCTCACGTGAGATGCCAAATCTCACTCATCTCGCGTGAGATGCCAAATCTCACTCATCTCGCGTGAGATGCCACATCTCACTCATCTCGCATGAGATGCCAAAACTCACTCATCTCGCGTGAGATGCCAAATCTAACTCATCTCACGTGAAATGCCAAATCTCACTCATCTCGCGTGAGATGCCAAATCTCACTCATCTCGCGTGAGATGCCAAATCTCACTCATCTCGCTCGCGTGAGATGCCAAATCTAACTCATCTCGCGTGAGATGCCAAATCTCACTCATCTCGCGTGAGATGCCAAATCTAACTCATCTCGCGTGAGATGCCAAATCTCACTCATCTCGCGTGAGATGCCAAATCTCACTCATCTCGCGTGAGATGCCAAATCTCACTCATCTCGCGTGAGATGCCAAATCTCACTCATCTCGCGTGAGATGCCAAATCTCACTCATCTCGCGTGAGATGTCAAATCTCACTCATCTCGCGTGAGATGCCAAATCTAACTCATCTCGAGTGAGATGCCAAATCTCACTCATCTCGCGTGAGATGCCAAATCTAACTCATCTCGCGTGAGATGCCAAATCTCATTCATCTCGCATGAGATGACAAATCACACTCATCTCGCGTGAGATGCCAAATCTCACGCATGTCACGTGAGATGCCAAATCTCACTTATCTCGCGTGAGATGCCAAATCTAACTCATCTCGCGTGAGATGCCAAATCTCACTTATCTCGCGTGAGATGCCAAATCTAACTCATCTCGCGTGGGATGCCAAATCTCACGCATCTCGCATGAGAAGTCATATCTCACTCATCTCGCGTGAGATGCCAAATCTCACTCATCTCGCGTGAGATGCCAAATCTCACACATCTCGCGTGAGATGCCAAATCTCACTGATCTCGCGTGAGATGCCAAATTTCACTCATCTCGCGTGAGATGACAAATCGCACTCATCTCGCGTGAGATGCCAAATAGTGAGCACGGGGAATTGGGCATGGCCGCTGACGTCATCGTAGGCACGCCCATGCCAAATCTCATTCATCTCACGTGAGAAGCCAAATCTCACTCATCTCGCGTGAGATGCCAAATCTCACTCATCTCGCGTGAGATGCCAAATCTCACTCATCTCGCGTGAGATGCCACATCTCACTCATCTCGCATGAGATGCCAAATCTCACTCATCTCGCGTGATATGCCAAATCTCACTCATCTCGCGTGAGATACCATATCTCACTCATCTTGCGGGACATGCCAAATCTCACTCATCTCACGTGAGATGCCAAATCTCACTCATCTCGCGTGAGATGCCAAATCTCACTCATCTCGCGTGAGATGCCACATCTCACTCATCTCGCATGAGATGCCAAAACTCACTCATCTCGCGTGAGATGCCAAATCTAACTCATCTCACGTGAAATGCCAAATCTCACTCATCTCGCGTGAGATGCCAAATCTAACTCATCTCGCGTGAGATGCCAAATAGTGAGCACGGGGAATTGGGCACGGCCGCTGACGTCATCGTAGGCACGCCCATGCCAAATCTCATTCTTCTCACGTGAGAAGCCAAATCTCACTCATCTCGCGTGAGATGCCAAATCTCACTCATCTCGCTCGCGTGAGATGCCAAATCTAACTCATCTCGCGTGAGATGCCAAATCTCACTCATCTCGCGTGAGATGCCAAATCTCACGCATCTCGCGCGAGATGCCAACTCTCACTCATCTCGCGTGAGATGCCAAATCTCAGTCATCTCGCGTGAGATCCAAATCTCACTCATCTCGCGTGAGATGCCAAATCTCACTCATCTCACATGAGATGCCAAATCTTACTCATCTCGCGGGACATGCCAAATCTCACTCATCTCGCGTGAGATGACAAATCACACTCCTCTCGCGTGAGATGCCAAATCTCACGCATGTCACGTGAGATGCCAAATCTCACTCATCTCGCGTGAGATGCCAAATCTAACTCATCTCGCGTGAGTTGCCAAATCTCACTCATCTCGCGTGAGATGCCAAATCTAACTCATCTCACGTGGGATGCCAAATCTCACGCATCTCGCGTGAGACGTCATATCTCACTCATCTCGCGTGAGATACAAAATCTCACTCATGTCGCGTGAGATACCAAATCTCACACATCTCGCGTGAGATGCCAAATCTCACTGATCTCGCGTGAGATGCTAAATCTCACTCATCCTGCGTGAGATGCCAAATCTCACTCATCTCGCGTGAGATGACAAATCGCACTCATCTCGCGTGAGATGCCAAATAGTGAGCATGGGGAATTGGGCATGGCCGCTGACGTCATCGTAGGCACGCCCATGCCAAATCTCATTCATCTCACGTGAGAAGCCAAATCTCACTCATCTCGCGTGAGATGCCAAATCTCACTCATCTCGCTCGCGTGAGATGCCAAATCTAACTCATCTCGCGTGAGATGCCAAATCTCACTCATCTCGCGTGAGATGCCAAATCTAACTCATCTCGCGTGAGATGCCAAATCTCACTCATCTCGCGTGAGATGCCAAATCTCACTCATCTCGCGTGAGATGCCAAATCTCACTCATCTCGCGTGAGATGCCAAATCTCACTCATCTCGCGTGAGATGCCAAATCTCACTCATCTCGCGTGAGATGTCAAATCTCACTCATCTCGCGTGAGATGCCAAATCTAACTCATCTCGAGTGAGATGCCAAATCTCACTCATCTCGCGTGAGATGCCAAATCTAACTCATCTCGCGTGAGATGCCAAATCTCACTCATCTCGCATGAGATGACAAATCACACTCATCTCGCGTGAGATGCCAAATCTCACGCATGTCACGTGAGATGCCAAATCTCACTCATCTCGCGTGAGATGCCAAATCTAACTCATCTCGCGTGAGATGCCAAATCTCACTTATCTCACGTGAGATGCCAAATCTAACTCATCTCGTGTGGGATGCCAAATCTCACGCATCTCGCATGAGATGTCATATCTCACTCATCTAGCGTGAGATGCCAAATCTCACTCATCTCGCGTGAGATGCCAAATCTCACACATCTCGCGTGAGATGCCAAATCTCACTGATCTCGCGTGAGATGCTAAATCTCACTCATCCTGCGTGAGATGCCAAATTTCACTCATCTCGCGTGAGATGACAAATCGCACTCATCTCGCGTGAGATGCCAAATAGTGAGCACGGGGAATTGGGCATGGCCGCTGACATCATTGTAGGCACGTCCATGCCAAATCTCATTCATCTCACGTGAGAAGCCAAATCTCACTCATCTCGCGTGAGATGCCAAATCTCACTCATCTCGCGTGAGATGCCAAATCTCACTCATCTCGCGTGAGATGCCACATCTCACTCATCTCGCATGAGATGCCAAATCTCACTCATCTCGCGTGATATGCCAAATCTCACTCATCTCGCGTGAGATACCATATCTCACTCATCTTGCGGGACATGCCAAATCTCACTCATCTCACGTGAGATGCCAAATCTCACTCATCTCGCGTGAGATGCCAAATCTCACTCATCTCGCGTGAGATGCCACATCTCACTCATCTCGCATGAGATGCCAAAACTCACTCATCTCGCGTGAGATGCCAAATCTAACTCATCTCACGTGAAATGCCAAATCTCACTCATCTCGCGTGAGATGCCAAATCTCACTCATCTCGCGTGAGATGCCAAATCTCACTCATCTCGCTCGCGTGAGATGCCAAATCTAACTCATCTCGCGTGAGATGCCAAATCTCACTCATCTCGCGTGAGATGCCAAATCTAACTCATCTCGCGTGAGATGCCAAATCTCACTCATCTCGCGTGAGATGCCAAATCTCACTCATCTCGCGTGAGATGCCAAATCTCACTCATCTCGCGTGAGATGCCAAATCTCACTCATCTCGCGTGAGATGCCAAATCTCACTTATCTCGCGTGAGATGCCAAATCTAACTCATCTCGCGTGAGATGCCAAATCTCACTTATCTCGCGTGAGATGCCAAATCTAACTCATCTCGCGTGGGATGCCAAATCTCACGCATCTCGCATGAGAAGTCATATCTCACTCATCTCGCGTGAGATGCCAAATCTCACTCATCTCGCGTGAGATGCCAAATCTCACACATCTCGCGTGAGATGCCAAATCTCACTGATCTCGCGTGAGATGCCAAATTTCACTCATCTCGCGTGAGATGACAAATCGCACTCATCTCGCGTGAGATGCCAAATAGTGAGCACGGGGAATTGGGCATGGCCGCTGACGTCATCGTAGGCACGCCCATGCCAAATCTCATTCATCTCACGTGAGAAGCCAAATCTCACTCATCTCGCGTGAGATGCCAAATCTCACTCATCTCGCGTGAGATGCCAAATCTCACTCATCTCGCGTGAGATGCCACATCTCACTCATCTCGCATGAGATGCCAAATCTCACTCATCTCGCGTGATATGCCAAATCTCACTCATCTCGCGTGAGATACCATATCTCACTCATCTTGCGGGACATGCCAAATCTCACTCATCTCACGTGAGATGCCAAATCTCACTCATCTCGCGTGAGATGCCAAATCTCACTCATCTCGCGTGAGATGCCACATCTCACTCATCTCGCATGAGATGCCAAAACTCACTCATCTCGCGTGAGATGCCAAATCTAACTCATCTCACGTGAAATGCCAAATCTCACTCATCTCGCGTGAGATGCCAAATCTAACTCATCTCGCGTGAGATGTCATATCTCACTCATCTCGCGTGAGATGCCAAATCTCACTCATCTCGTGTGAGATGCCAAATCTCACTCATCTCGCGTGAGATGCCACATCTCACTCATCTCGCGTGAGATGCCAAATCTAACTCATCTCGCGTGGGATGCCAAATCTCACGCATCTCGCGTGAGACGTCATATCTCACTCATCTCGCGTGAGATGCAAAATCTCACTCATCTCGCGTGAGATACCAAATCTCACTCATCTCACGTGAGATGCCAAATCTAACTCATCTCGCGTGAGATGCCAAATCTCACTCATCTCGCGTGGGATGGCAAATCTCACGCATCTCGCGTGAGATGACATATCTCACTCATCTCGCGTGAGATGCCAAATCTCACTCATCTCGCGTGAGATGCCAAATCTCACTCATCTCGCGTGAGATGCCAAATCTCACTCATCTCACGTGAGATGCCAAATCTCACGCATCTCGCGTGAGATGCCAAATCTAACTCATCTCGCGTGAGATGCCAA
Organism: Lissotriton helveticus; assembly: GCF_964261635.1. Taxonomy (NCBI): domain Eukaryota; kingdom Metazoa; phylum Chordata; class Amphibia; order Caudata; family Salamandridae; genus Lissotriton; species Lissotriton helveticus. The sequence continues at coordinate 709,369,899 of NC_136073.1, forward strand.
ATCTCACTCATCTCGCGTGAGATGCCAAATCTCACTCATCTCGCGTGAGATGCCAAATCTCACTCATCTCGCGTGAGATGCCAAATCTCACTCATCTCGCGTGAGATGCCAAATCTCACTCATCTCGCGTGAGATGTCAAATCTCACTCATCTCGCGTGAGATGCCAAATCTAACTCATCTCGAGTGAGATGCCAAATCTCACTCATCTCGCGTGAGATGCCAAATCTAACTCATCTCGCGTGAGATGCCAAATCTCATTCATCTTGCATGAGATGACAAATCACACTCATCTCGCGTGAGATGCCAAATCTCACGCATGTCACGTGAGATGCCAAATCTCACTCATCTCGCGTGAGATGCCAAATCTAACTCATCTCGCGTGAGATGCCAAATCTCACTTATCTCGCGTGAGATGCCAAATCTAACTCATCTCGCGTGGGATGCCAAATCTCACGCATCTCGCATGAGAAGTCATATCTCACTCATCTCGCGTGAGATGCCAAATCTCACTCATCTCGCGTGAGATGCCAAATCTCACACATCTCGCGTGAGATGCCAAATCTCACTGATCTCGCGTGAGATGCTAAATCTCACTCATCCTGCGTGAGATGCCAAATTTCACTCATCTCGCGTGAGATGACAAATCGCACTCATCTCGCGTGAGATGCCAAATAGTGAGCACGGGGAATTGGGCATGGCCGCTGACGTCATCGTAGGCACGCCCATGCCAAATCTCATTCATCTCACGTGAGAAGCCAAATCTCACTCATCTCGCGTGAGATGCCAAATCTCACTCATCTCGCGTGAGATGCCAAATCTCACTCATCTCGCGTGAGATGCCACATCTCACTCATCTCGCATGAGATGCCAAATCTCACTCATCTCGCGTGATATGCCAAATCTCACTCATCTCGCGTGAGATACCATATCTCACTCATCTTGCGGGACATGCCAAATCTCACTCATCTCACGTGAGATGCCAAATCTCACTCATCTCGCGTGAGATGCCAAATCTCACTCATCTCGCGTGAGATGCCACATCTCACTCATCTCGCATGAGATGCCAAAACTCACTCATCTCGCGTGAGATGCCAAATCTAACTCATCTCACGTGAAATGCCAAATCTCACTCATCTCGCGTGAGATGCCAAATCTAACTCATCTCGCGTGAGATGTCATATCTCACTCATCTCGCGTGAGATGCCAAATCTCACTCATCTCGTGTGAGATGCCAAATCTCACTCATCTCGCGTGAGATGCCACATCTCACTCATCTCGCGTGAGATGCCAAATCTAACTCATCTCGCGTGGGATGCCAAATCTCACGCATCTCGCGTGAGACGTCATATCTCACTCATCTCGCGTGAGATGCAAAATCTCACTCATCTCACGTGAGATACCAAATCTCACTCATCTCACGTGAGATGCCAAATCTAACTCATCTCGCGTGAGATGCCAAATCTCACTCATCTCGCGTGGGATGGCAAATCTCACGCATCTCGCGTGAGATGACATATCTCACTCATCTCGCGTGAGATGCCAAATCTCACTCATCTCGCGTGAGATGCCAAATCTCACTCATCTCGCGTGAGATGCCAAATCTCACTCATCTCACGTGAGATGCCAAATCTCACGCATCTCGCGTGAGATGCCAAATCTCACTCATGTCGCGTGAGATGCCAAATCTCACTCATCTCGTGTGAGATGCCAAATCTCACTCATCTCGCGTGAGATGCCAAATCTCACTTATCTCGCGTGAGATGCCAAATCTCACGCATCTCGCGTGAGATGACATATCTCACTCATCTCGCGTGAGATGCCAAATCTCACTCATCTCGCGTGAGATGCCAAATCTCACTCATCTCGCGTGAGATGCCAAATCTCACTCATCTCACGTGAGATGCCAAATCTCACGCATCTCGCGTGAGATGCCAAATCTCACTCATGTCGCGTGAGATGCCAAATCTCACTCATCTCGTGTGAGATGCCAAATCTCACTCATCTCGCGTGAGATGCCAAATCTCACTTATCTCGCGTGAGATGCCAAATCTCACTCATCTCGCGTGAGATGCCAAATCTAACTCATCTCGCGTGAGATGCCAAATCTCACTCATCTCGCGTGAGATGCCAAATCTCACTCATCTCACGTGAGATGCCAAATCTCACTCATCTCTCGTGAGATGCCAAATCTCACTCATCTCGCGTGAGATGCCAAATCTCACTCATCTCGCGTGAGATGCCACATCTCACTCATCTCGCGTGAGATGCCAAATCTCACTCATCTCGCGTGATATGCCAAATCTCACTCATCTCGCATGAGATACCATATCTCATTCATCTTGCGGGACATGCCAAATCTCACTCATCTCACGTGAGATGCCAAATCTCACTCATCTCGCGTGAGATGCCAAATCTCACTCATCTCGCGTGAGATGCCACATCTCACTCATCTTGCATGAGATGCCAAAACTCACTCATCTCGCGTGAAATGCCAAATCTAACTCATCTCACGTGAGATGCCAAATCTCACTCATCTCACGTGAGATGCCAAATCTAACTCATCTCGCGTGAGATGTCATATCTCACTCATCTCGCGTGAGATGCCAAATCTCACTCATCTCGCATGAGATGCCAAATCTCACTCATCTCGCGTGAGATGCCAAATCTAACTCATCTCGCGTGAGATGCCAAATCTCACTCATCTCGCGTGAGATGCCAAATCTCACTCATCTCACGTGAGATGCCAAATCTCACTCATCTCTCGTGAGATGCCAAATCTCACTCATCTCGCGTGAGATGCCAAATCTCACTCATCTCGCGTGAGATGCCACATCTCACTCATCTCGTGTGAGATGCCAAATCTCACTCATCTCGCGTGATATGCCAAATCTCACTCATCTCGCATGAGATACCATATCTCATTCATCTTGCGGGACATGCCAAATCTCACTCATCTCACGTGAGATGCCAAATCTCACTCATCTCGCGTGAGATGCCAAATCTCACTCATCTCGCGTGAGATGCCACATCTCACTCATCTCGCATGAGATGCCAAAACTCACTCATCTCGCGTGAGATGCCAAATCTAACTCATCTCACGTGAGATGCCAAATCTCACTCATCTCACGTGAGATGCCAAATCTAACTCATCTCGCGTGAGATGTCATATCTCACTCATCTCGCGTGAGATGCCAAATCTCACTCATCTCGCATGAGATGCCAAATCTCACTCATCTCGCGTGAGATGCCAAATCTCACTCATCTCGCGTGAGATGCCAAATCTAATTCATCTCGCGTGAGATGCCAAATCTCACTCATCTCGCGTGAGATGCCAAATAGTGATTACGGGGAACTGGGCGCGGCCGCTGACGTCATCGTAGGCACGCCCATGCCAAATCTCTCGCATCTCACGTGAGATGCCAAATCTAACTCATCTCGCGTGAGATACCAAATCTCACTCATCTCGCGTGAGATGCCAAATCTCACTCATCTCGCGTGAGATGCCAAATCTCACTCATCTCGTGTGAGATGCCACATCTCACTTATCTCGCGTGAGATGCCAAATCTCACTCATCTCGCGTGAGATGCCAAATCAAACTCATCTCACGTGAGATGTCAAATCTCACTCATCTCGCGTGAGATGCCAAATCTAACTCATCTCAAGTGAGATGCCAAATCTCACTCATCTCGCGTGAGATGCCAAATCTAACTCATCTCGCGTGAGATGCCAAATCTCACTCATCTCGCGTGAGATGACAAATCTCACACATCTCGCGTGAGATGCCAAATCTCACTGATCTCGCGTGAGATGCTAAATCTCACTCATCCTGCGTGACATGCCAAATCTCACTCATCTCGCGTGAGATGACAAATCGCACTCATCTCGCGTGAGATGCCAAATAGTGAGCACGGGGAATTGGGCATGGCCGCTGACGTCATCGTAGGCACGCCCATGCCAAATCTCAATCATCTAACGTGAGAAGCCAAATCTCACTCATCTCGCGTGAGATGCCAAATCTCACTCATCTCGCTCGCGTGAGATGCCAAATCTAACTCATCTCGCGTGAGATGCCAAATCTCACTCATCTCGCGTGAGATGCCAAATCTAACTCATCTCGCATGAGATGCCAAATCTCACTCATCTCGCGTGAGATGACAAATCTCACTCATCTCGCATAAGATGCCAAATCTCACTCATCTCGCGTGAGATGCCAAATCTAACTCATCTCGCGTGAGATGCCAAATCTCACTCATCTCGCGTGAGATGCCAAATAGTGATTATGGGGAACTGGGCGCGGCCGCTGACGTCATCGTAGGCACGCCCATGCCAAATCTCACGCATCTCACAAGAGATGCCAAATCTAACTCATCTCGCGTTAGATACCAAATCTCACTCATCTCGCGTGAGATGCCAAATCTCACTCATCTCGCGTGAGATGCCAAATCTCACTCATCTCGCGTTAGATGCCACATCTCACGCATGTCACGTGAGATGCCAAATCTCACTCATCTCGCGTGAGATGCCAAATCTAACTCATCTCGCGTGAGATTGCATATCTCACTCATCTCGCGTGAGATGCCAAATCAAATCATCTCGCGTGGGATGCCAAATCTCACGCATCTCGTGTGAGATGTCATATCTCACTCATCTCGCGTGAGATGCCAAATCTCACTCATCTCGCGTGAGATGCCAAATCTCACTCATCTCGCGTGAGATGCCAAATCTCACTCATCTCACGTGAGATGCCAAATCTAACTCATCTCGCGTGAGATGCCAAATCTCACTCATCTCGCGTGAGATGCCAAATCTCACTCATCTCGCGTTAGATGCCACATCTCACGCATGTCACGTGAGATGCCAAATCTCACTCATCTCGCGTGAGATGCCAAATCTAACTCATCTCGCGTGAGATTGCATATCTCACTCATCTCGCGTGAGATGCCAAATCTAATCATCTCGCGTGGGATGCCAAATCTCACGCATCTCGTGTGAGATGTCATATCTCACTCATCTCGCGTGAGATGCCAAATCTCACTCATCTCGCGTGAGATGCCAAATCTCACTCATCTCGCGTGAGATGCCAAATCTCACTCATCTCACGTGAGATGCCAAATCTAACTCATCTCGCGTGAGATGCCAAATCACACTCATCTCGCGTGAGATGCCAAATCTCACTCATCTCGCGGGACATGCCAAATCTCACTCATCTCGTGTGAGATGACAAATCACACTCATCTTGCGTGAGATGCCAAATCTCACGCATGTCACATGAGATGCCAAATCTCACTCATCTCGCGTGAGATGCCAAATCTCAAGCATCTCACGTGAGATGTCATATCTCACTCATCTCGCGTGAGATGCCAAATCTCACTCATCTCGCGTGAGATGCCAAATCTCACACATCTCGCGTGAGATGCCAAATCTCACTGATCTCGCGTGAGATGCTAAATCTCACTCATCTCGCGTGAGATGCCAAATCTCACTCATCTCGCGTGAGATGACAAATCGCACTCATCTCGCGTGGGATGCCAAATAGTGAGCACGGGGAATTGGGCACGGCCGCTGACGTCATCGTAGGCACGCCAATGCCAAATCTCATTCTTCTCACGTGAGAAGCCAAACCTCACTCATCTCGCGTGAGATGCCAAATCTCACTCATCTCGCTCGCGTGAGATGCCAAATCTAACTCATCTCGCGTGAGATGCCAAATCTCACTCATCTCGCGTGAGATGCCAAATCTAACTCATCTCGCGTGAGATGCCAAATCTCACTCATCTCGCGTGAGATGCCAAATCTCACTCATCTCGCGTGAGATGCCAAATCTCACTCATCTCGCGTGAGATGCCAAATCTCACTCATCTCGCGTGAGATGCCAAATAGTGATTACGGGGAACTGGGCGCGGCCGCTGACGTCATCGTAGGCACGCCCATGCTAAATCTCACGCATCTCACGTGAGATGCCAAATCTCACTCATCTCGCGTGAGATACCAAATCTCACTCATCTCGCGTGAGATGCCAAATCTCACTCATCTCGCGTGAGATGCCATATCTCACTCATCTCGCGTGAGATGCCAAATCTCACTCATCTCGCGTGAGATGCCAAATCTCACTCATCTCGCGTGAGATGCCAAATCTAACTCATCTCGCGTGAGATGCCAAATCTCACGCATCTCGCGTGAGATGTCATATCTCACTCATCTCACGTGAGATGCCAAATCTCACTCATCTTGCGTGAGATGACAAATCTCACACATCTCGCGTGAGATGCCAAATCTCACTGATCTCGCGTGAGATGCTAAATCTCACTCATCCTGCGTGACATGCCAAATCTCACTCATCTCGCGTGAGATGACAAATCGCACTCATCTCGCGTGAGATGCCAAATAGTGAGCACGGGGAATTGGGCATGGCCGCTGACGTCATCGTAGGCACGCCCATGCCAAATCTCAATCATCTAACGTGAGAAGCCAAATCTCACTCATCTCGCGTGAGATGCCAAATCTCACTCATCTCGCTCGCGTGAGATGCCAAATCTAACTCATCTCGCGTGAGATGCCAAATCTCACTCATCTCGCGTGAGATGCCAAATCTAACTCATCTCGCATGAGATGCCAAATCTCACTCATCTCGCGTGAGATGCCAAATCTCACTCATCTCGCATAAGATGCCAAATCTCACTCATATCGCGTGAGATGCCAAATCTAACTCATCTCGCGTGAGATGCCAAATCTCACTCATCTCGCGTGAGATGCCAAATAGTGATTACGGGGAACTGGGCGCGGCCGCTGACGTCATCGTAGGCACGCCCATGCCAAATCTCACGCATCTCACGAGAGATGCCAAATCTAACTCATCTCGCGTGAGATACCAAATCTCACTCATCTCGCGTGAGATGCCAAATCTCACTCATCTCGCGTGAGATGCCAAATCTCACTCATCTCGCGTTAGATGCCACATCTCACGCATGTCACGTGAGATGCCAAATCTCACTCATCTCGCGTGAGATGCCAAATCTAACTCATCTCGCGTGAGATTGCATATCTCACTCATCTCGCGTGAGATGCCAAATCTAATCATCTCGCGTGGGATGCCAAATCTCACGCATCTCGTGTGAGATGTCATATCTCACTCATCTCGCGTGAGATGCCAAATCTCACTCATCTCGCGTGAGATGCCAAATCTCACTCATCTCGCGTGAGATGCCAAATCTCACTCATCTCACGTGAGATGCCAAATCTAACTCATCTCGCGTGAGATGCCAAATCACACTCATCTCGCGTGAGATGCCAAATCTCACTCATCTCGCGGGACATGCCAAATCTCACTCATCTCGTGTGAGATGACAAATCACACTCATCTTGCGTGAGATGCCAAATCTCACGCATGTCACATGAGATGCCAAATCTCACTCATCTCGCGTGAGATGCCAAATCTCACGCATCTCACGTGAGATGTCATATCTCACTCATCTCGCGTGAGATGCTAAATCTCACTCATCTTGCGTGAGATGCCAAATCTCACTCATCTCGCGTGAGATGACAAATCGCACTCATCTCGCGTGAGATGCCAAATAGTGAGCACGGGGAATTGGGCACGGCCGCTGACGTCATCGTAGGCACGCCAATGCCAAATCTCATTCTTCTCACGTGAGAAGCCAAACCTCACTCATCTCGCGTGAGATGCTAAATCTCACTCATCTCGCTCGCGTGAGATGCCAAATCTAACTCATCTCGCGTGAGATGCCAAATCTCACTCATCTCGCGTGAGATGCCAAATCTAACTCATCTCGCGTGAGATGCCAAATCTCACTCATCTCGCGTGAGATGCCAAATCTCACTCATCTCGCGTGAGATGCCAAATCTCACTCATCTCGCGTGAGATGCCAAATCTCACTCATCTCGCGTGAGATGCCAAATAGTGATTACGGGGAACTGGGCGCGGCCGCTGACGTCATCGTAGGCACGCCCATGCCAAATCTCACGCATCTCACGTGAGATGCCAAATCTAACTCATCTCGCGTGAGATACCAAATCTCACTCATCTCGCGTGAGATGCCAAATCTCACGCATGTCACATGAGATGCCATATCTCACTCATCTTGCGTGAGATGCCAAATCTCACTCATCTCGCGTGAGATGCCAAATCTCACTCATCTCGCGTGAGATGCCAAATCTCACACATCTCGCGTGAGATGCCAAATCTCACTGATCTCGCGTGAGATGCTAAATCTCACTCATCTCGCGTCAGATGCCAAATCTCACTCATCTCGCGTGAGATGCCAAATCTAACTCATCTCACGTGAGATGCCAAATCTCACTCATCTCCCGTGAGATGCCAAATCTAACTCATCTCGCGTGAGATGTCATATCTCACTCATCTCGCGTGAGATGCCAAATCTCACTCATCTCGTGTGAGATGCCAAATCTCACTCATCTCGCGTGAGATGCCACATCTCACTCATCTCGCGTGAGATGCCAAATCTAACTCATCTCGCGTGGGATGCCAAATCTCACGCATCTCGCATGAGATGTCATATCTCACTCATCTCGCGTGAGATGCCAAATCTCACTCATCTCGCGTGAGATGCCAAATCTCACACATCTCGCGTGAGATGCCAAATCTCACTGATCTCGCGTGAGATGCTAAATCTCACTCATCCTGCGTGAGATGCCAAATTTCACTCATCTCGCGTGAGATGACAAATCGCACTCATCTCGCGTGAGATGCCAAATAGTGAGCACGGGGAATTGGGCATGGCCGCTGACGTCATCGTAGGCACGCCCATGCCAAATCTCATTCATCTCACGTGAGAAGCCAAATCTCACTCATCTCGCGTGAGATGCCACATCTCACTCATCTCGCATGAGATGCCAAAACTCACTCATCTCGCGTGAGATGCCAAATCTAACTCATCTCACGTGAGATGCCAAATCTCACTCATCTCACGTGAGATGCCAAATCTAACTCATCTCGCGTGAGATGTCATATCTCACTCATCTCGCGTGAGATGCCAAATCTCACTCATCTCGCGTGAGATGCCAAATCTCACTCATCTCGCATGAGATGCCAAATCTCACTCATCTCGCGTGAGATGCCAAATCTCACTCATCTCACGTGAGATGCCAAATCTAATTCATCTCGCGTGAGATGCCAAATCTCACTCATCTCGCGTGAGATGCCAAATAGTGATTACGGGGAACTGGGCGCGGCCGCTGACGTCATCGTAGGCACGCCCATGCCAAATCTCACGCATCTCACGTGAGATGCCAAATCTAACTCATCTCGCGTGAGATACCAAATCTCACTCATCTCGCGTGAGATGCCAAATCTCACTCATCTCGCGTGAGATGCCAAATCTCACTCATCTCGCGTGAGATGCCACATCTCACTTATCTCGCGTGAGATGCCAAATCAAACTCATCTCACGTGAGATGCCAAATCAAACTCATCTCACGTGAGATGTCAAATCTCACTCATCTCGCGTGAGATGCCAAATCTAACTCATCTCAAGTGAGATGCCAAATCTCACTCATCTCGCGTGAGATGCCAAATCTAACTCATCTCGCGTGAGATGCCAAATCTCACTCATCTCGCGTGAGATGACAAATCACACTCATCTCGCGTGAGATGCCAAATCTCACGCATGTCACGTGAGATGCCAAATCTCACTCATCTCGCGTGAGATGCCAAATCTAACTCATCTCGCGTGGGATGCCAAATCTCACGCATCTCGCGTGAGATGTCATATCTCACTCATCTCGCGTGAGATGCCAAATCTCACTCATCTCGCTCGCGTGAGATGCCAAATCTAACTCATCTCGCGTGAGATGCCAAATCTCACTCATCTCGCGTGAGATGCCAAATCTAACTCATCTCGCGTGAGATGCCAAATCTCACTCATCTCGCGTGAGATGCCAAATCTCACTCATCTCGCGTGAGATGCCAAATCTCACTCATCTCACGTGAGATGCCAAATCTACCTCATCTCGCGTGAGATGCCAAATCTCACTCATCTCGCGTGAGATGCCAAATAGTGATTACGGGGAACTGGGCGCAGCCGCTGACGTCATCGTAGGCACGCCCATGCCAAATCTTACGCATCTCACGTGAAATGCCAAATCTAACTCATCTCGCGTGAGATACCAAATCTCACTCATCTCGCGTGAGATGCCAAATCTCACTCATCTCGCGTGAGATGCCAAATCTCACTCATCTCGCATGAGATGCCACATCTCACTCATCTCGCGTGAGATGCCAAATCTCACTCATCTCGCGTGAGATGCCAAATCTAACTCATCTCGCGTGAGATGCCAAATCTCACTCATCTCGCGTGAGATGCCAAATCTAACTCATCTCGAGTGAGATGCCAAATCTCACTCATCTCGCGTGAGATGCCAAATCTCACTCATCTCGCGTGAGATGCCACATCTCACTCATCTCACGTGAGATGCCAAATCTCACTCATCTCACGTGAGATGCCAAATCTAACTCATCTCGCGTGAGATGCCAAATCTCACTCATCTCGCGTGGGATGGCAAATCTCACGCATCTCGCGTGAGATGACATATCTCACTCATCTCGCGTGAGATGCCAAATCTCACTCATCTTGCGTGAGATCCCAAATCTCACTCATCTCGCGTGAAATGCCAAATCTCACTCATCTCACGTGAGATGCCAAATCTCACGCATCTCGCGTGAGATGCCAAATCTCACTCATGTCGCGTGAGATGCCAAATCTCACTCATCTCGCGTGAGATGCCAAATCTCACTCATCTCACTTGAGATGCCAAATCTCACTCATCTCACGTGAGATGCCAAATCTCACTCATCTCGCGGGACATGCCAAATCTCACTCATCTCGTGTGAGATGACAAATCACACTCATCTTGCGTGAGATGCCAAATCTCACGCATGTCACATGAGATGCCTAATCTCACTCATCTTGCGTGAGATGCCAAATCTCACGCATCTCGCGTGAGATGTCTCACTCATCTCGCGTGAGATGCCAAATCTCACTCATCTCGCGTGAGATGCCAAATCTCACTCATCTCGCGTGAGATGCCAAATCTCACTCATCTCGCGTGAGATGCCACATCTCACTCATCTCGCGTGAGATGCCAAATATCACTTATCTCGCGTGAGATGACAAATCACATTCATCTCGCGTGAGATGCCAAATCTCACGCATGTCACGGGAGATGCCAAATCTCACTCATCTCGCGTGAGATGCCAAATCTAACTCATCTCGCGTGAGATGCCAAATCTCACTCATCTCGCGTGAGATGCCAAATCTAACTCATCTCGCGTGGGATGCCAAATCTCACGCATCTCGCGTGAGATGTCATATCTCACTCATCTCGTGTGAGATGCCAAATCTCACTCATCTCGCGTGAGATGCCAAATCTCACACATCTCGCGTGAGATGTCATATCTCACTCATCTCGCGTGAGATGCCAAATCTAACTCATCTCGCGTGAGATGTCATATCTCACTCATCTCGCGTGAGATGCCAAATCTCACTCATCTCGCGTGAGATGCCAAATCTCACTCATCTCGCATGAGATGCCAAATCTCACTCATCTCGCGTGAGATGCCAAATCTCACTCATCTCGCGTGAGATGCCAAATCTAATTCATCTCGCGTGAGATGCCAAATCTCACTCATCTCGCGTGAGATGCCAAATAGTGATTACGGGGAACTGGGCGCGGCCGCTGACGTCATCGTAGGCACACCCATGCCAAATCTCACGCATCTCACGTGAGATGCCAAATCTAACTCATCTCGCGTGAGATACCAAATCTCACTCATCTCGCGTGAGATGCCAAATCTCACTCATCTCGCGTGAGATGCCAAATCTCACTCATCTCGCGTGAGATGCCACATCTCACTTATCTCGCGTGAGATGCCAAATCTCACTCATCTCGCGTGAGATGCCAAATCAAACTCATCTCACGTGAGATGTCAAATCTCACTCATCTCGCGTGAGATGCCAAATCTAACTCATCTCAAGTGAGATGCCAAATCTCACTCATCTCGCGTGAGATGCCAAATCTAACTCATCTCGCGTGAGATGCCAAATCTCACTCATCTCGCGTGAGATGACAAATCACACTCATCTCGCGTGAGATGCCAAATCTCACGCATGTCACGTGAGATGCCAAATCTCACTCATCTCGCGTGAGATGCCAAATCTAACTCATCTCGCGTGGGATGCCAAATCTCACGCATCTCGCGTGAGATGTCATATCTCACTCATCTCGCGTGAGATGCCAAATCTCACTCATCTCGCGTGAGATGCCAAATCTCACACATCTCGCGTGAGATGCCAAATCTCACTGATCTCGCGTGAGATGCTAAATCTCACTCATCCTGCGTGACATGCCAAATCTCACTCATCTCGCGTGAGATGACAAATCGCACTCATCTCGCGTGAGATGCCAAATAGTGAGCACGGGGAATTGGGCATGGCCGCTGACGTCATCGTAGGCACGCCCATGCCAAATCTCAATCATCTAACGTGAGAAGCCAAATCTCACTCATCTCGCGTGAGATGCCAAATCTCACTCATCTCGCTCGCGTGAGATGCCAAATCTAACTCATCTCGCGTGAGATGCCAAATCTCACTCATCTCGCGTGAGATGCCAAATCTAACTCATCTCGCATGAGATGCCAAATCTCACTCATCTCGCGTGAGATGCCAAATTTCACTCATCTCGCATAAGATGCCAAATCTCACTCATCTCGCGTGAGATGCCAAATCTAACTCATCTCGCGTGAGATGCCAAATCTCACTCATCTCGCGTGAGATGCCAAATAGTGATTACGGGGAACTGGGCGCGGCCGCTGACGTCATCGTAGGCACGCCCATGCCAAATCTCACGCATCTCACGAGAGATGCCAAATCTAACTCATCTCGCGTTAGATACCAAATCTCACTCATCTCGCGTGAGATGCCAAATCTCACTCATCTCGCGTGAGATGCCAAATCTCACTCATCTCGCGTTAGATGCCACATCTCACGCATGTCACGTGAGATGCCAAATCTCACTCATCTCGCGTGAGATGCCAAATCTAACTCATCTCGCGTGAGATTGCATATCTCACTCATCTCGCGTGAGATGCCAAATCAAATCATCTCGCGTGGGATGCCAAATCTCACGCATCTCGTGTGAGATGTCATATCTCACTCATCTCGCGTGAGATGCCAAATCTCACTCATCTCGCGTGAGATGCCAAATCTCACTCATCTCGCGTGAGATGCCAAATCTCACTCATCTCACGTGAGATGCCAAATCTAACTCATCTCGCGTGAGATGCCAAATCTCACTCATCTCGCGTGAGATGCCAAATCTCACTCATCTCGCGTTAGATGCCACATCTCACGCATGTCACGTGAGATGCCAAATCTCACTCATCTCGCGTGAGATGCCAAATCTAACTCATCTCGCGTGAGATTGCATATCTCACTCATCTCGCGTGAGATGCCAAATCTAATCATCTCGCGTGGGATGCCAAATCTCACGCATCTCGTGTGAGATGTCATATCTCACTCATCTCGCGTGAGATGCCAAATCTCACTCATCTCGCGTGAGATGCCAAATCTCACTCATCTCGCGTGAGATGCCAAATCTCACTCATCTCACGTGAGATGCCAAATCTAACTCATCTCGCGTGAGATGCCAAATCACACTCATCTCGCGTGAGATGCCAAATCTCACTCATCTCGCGGGACATGCCAAATCTCAATCATCTCGTGTGAGATGACAAATCACACTCATCTTGCGTGAGATGCCAAATCTCACGCATGTCACATGAGATGCCAAATCTCACTCATCTCGCGTGAGATGCCAAATCTCAAGCATCTCACGTGAGATGTCATATCTCACTCATCTCGCGTGAGATGCCAAATCTCACTCATCTCGCCTGAGATGCCAAATCTCACACATCTCGCGTGAGATGCCAAATCTCACTGATCTCGCGTGAGATGCTAAATCTCACTCATCTCGCGTGAGATGCCAAATCTCACTCATCTCGCGTGAGATGACAAATCGCACTCATCTCGCGTGAGATGCCAAATAGTGAGCACGGGGAATTGGGCACGGCCGCTGACGTCATCGTAGGCACGCCAATGCCAAATCTCATTCTTCTCACGTGAGAAGCCAAACCTCACTCATCTCGCGTGAGATGCCAAATCTCACTCATCTCGCTCGCGTGAGATGCCAAATCTTACTCATCTTGCGTGAGATGCCAAATCTCACTCATCTCGCGTGAGATGCCAAATCTAACTCATCTCGCGTGAGATGCCAAATCTCACTCATCTCGCGTGAGATGCCAAATCTCACTCATCTTGCGTGAGATGCCAAATCTCACTCATCTCGCGTGAGATGCCAAATCTCACTCATCTCGCGTGAGATGCCAAATAGTGATTACGGGGAACTGGGCGCGGCCGCTGACGTCATCGTAGGCACGCCCATGCCAAATCTCACGCATCTCACGTGAGATGCCAAATCTCACTCATCTCGCGTGAGATACCAAATCTCACTCATCTCGCGTGAGATGCCAAATCTCACTCATCTCGCGTGAGATGCCATATCTCACTCATCTTGCGTGAGATGCCAAATCTCACTCATCTCGCGTGAAATGCCAAATCTCACTCATCTCGCGTGAGATGCCAAATCTAACTCATCTCGCGTGAGATGCCAAATCTCACGCATCTCGCGTGAGATGTCATATCTCACTCATCTCGCGTGAGATGCCAAATCTCACTGATCTCGCGTGAGATGCTAAATCTCACTCATCCTGCGTGACATGCCAAATCTCACTCATTTCGCGTGAGATGACAAATCGCACTCATCTCGCGTGAGATGCCAAATAGTGAGCACGGGGAATTGGGCATGGCCGCTGACGTCATCGTAGGCACGCCCATGCCAAATCTCAATCATCTAACGTGAGAAGCCAAATCTCACTCATCTCGCGTGAGATGCCAAATCTCACTCATCTCGCTCGCGTGAGATGCCAAATCTAACTCATCTCGCGTGAGATGCCAAATCTCACTCATCTCGCGTGAGATGCCAAATCTAACTCATCTCGCATGAGATGCCAAATCTCACTCATCTCGCGTGAGATGCCAAATCTCACTCATCTCGCATAAGATGCCAAATCTCACTCATATCGCGTGAGATGCCAAATCTAACTCATCTCGCGTGAGATGCCAAATCTCACTCATCTCGCGTGAGATGCCAAATAGTGATTACGGGGAACTGGGCGCGGCCGCTGACGTCATCGTAGGCACGCCCATGCCAAATCTCACGCATCTCACGAGAGATGCCAAATCTAACTCATCTCGCGTGAGATACCAAATCTCACTCATCTCGCGTGAGATGCCAAATCTCACTCATCTCGCGTGAGATGCCAAATCTCACTCATCTCGCGTTAGATGCCACATCTCACGCATGTCACGTGAGATGCCAAATCTCACTCATCTCGCGTGAGATGCCAAATCTAACTCATCTCGCGTGAGATTGCATATCTCACTCATCTCGCGTGAGATGCCAAATCTAATCATCTCGCGTGGGATGCCAAATCTCACGCATCTCGTGTGAGATGTCATATCTCACTCATCTCGCGTGAGATGCCAAATCTCACTCATCTCGCGTGAGATGCCAAATCTCACTCATCTCGCGTGAGATGCCAAATCTCGCACATC
This sequence comes from Lissotriton helveticus, assembly GCF_964261635.1. Lineage (NCBI taxonomy): Eukaryota > Metazoa > Chordata > Amphibia > Caudata > Salamandridae > Lissotriton > Lissotriton helveticus. The sequence continues at coordinate 709,385,608 of NC_136073.1, forward strand.
TCGCGTGAGATGCCAAATCTCACTGATCTCGCGTGAGATGCTAAATCTCACTCATCTCGCGTGAGATGCCAAATCTCACTCATCTCGCGTGAGATGACAAATCGCACTCATCTCGCGTGAGATGCCAAATAGTGAGCACGGGGAATTGGGCACGGCCGCTGACGTCATCGTAGGCACGCCAATGCCAAATCTCATTCTTCTCACGTGAGAAGCCAAACCTCACTCATCTCGCGTGAGATGCCAAATCTCACTCATCTCGCTCGCGTGAGATGCCAAATCTAACTCATCTCGCGTGAGATGCCAAATCTCACTCATCTCGCGTGAGATGCCAAATCTAACTTATCTCGCGTGAGATGCCAAATCTCACTCATCTCGCGTGAGATGCCAAATCTCACTCATCTCGCGTGAGATGCCAAATCTCACTCATCTCGCGTGAGATGCCAAATCTCACTCATCTCGCGTGAGATGCCAAATAGTGATTACGGGGAACTGGGCGCGGCCGCTGACGTCATCGTAGGCACGCCCATGCCAAATCTCACGCATCTCACGTGAGATGCCAAATCTCACTCATCTCGCGTGAGATACCAAATCTCACTCATCTCGCGTGAGATGCCAAATCTCACTCATCTCGCGTGAGATGCCATATCTCACTCATCTCGCGTGAGATGCCAAATCTCACTCATCTCGCGTGAGATGCCAAATCTCACTCATCTCGCGTGAGATGCCAAATCTAACTCATCTCGCGTGAGATGCCAAATCTCACGCATCTCGCGTGAGATGTCATATCTCACTCATCTCGCGTGAGATGCCAAATCTCACTCATCTTGCGTGAGATGACAAATCTCACACATCTCGCGTGAGATGCCAAATCTCACTGATCTCGCGTGAGATGCTAAATCTCACTCATCCTGCGTGACATGCCAAATCTCACTCATCTCGCGTGAGATGACAAATCGCACTCATCTCGCGTGAGATGCCAAATAGTGAGCACGGGGAATTGGGAATGGCCGCTGACGTCATCGTAGGCACGCCCATGCCAAATCTCAATCATCTAACGTGAGAAGCCAAATCTCACTCATCTCGCGTGAGATGCCAAATCTCACTCATCTCGCTCGCGTGAGATGCCAAATCTAACTCATCTCGCGTGAGATGCCAAATCTCACTCATCTCGCGTGAGATGCCAAATCTAACTCATCTCGCATGAGATGCCAAATCTCACTCATCTCGCGTGAGATGCCAAATCTCACTCATCTCGCATAAGATGCCAAATCTCACTCATATCGCGTGAGATGCCAAATCTAACTCATCTCGCGTGAGATGCCAAATCTCACTCATCTCGCGTGAGATGCCAAATAGTGATTACGGGGAACTGGGCGCGGCCGCTGACGTCATCGTAGGCACGCCCATGCCAAATCTCACGCATCTCACGAGAGATGCCAAATCTAACTCATCTCGCGTGAGATACCAAATCTCACTCATCTCGCGTGAGATGCCAAATCTCACTCATCTCGCTTGAGATGCCAAATCTCACTCATCTCGCGTTAGATGCCACATCTCACGCATGTCACGTGAGATGCCAAATCTCACTCATCTCGCGTGAGATGCCAAATCTAACTCATCTCACGTGAGATTGCATATCTCACTCATCTCGCGTGAGATGCCAAATCTAATCATCTCGCGTGGGATGCCAAATCTCACGCATCTCGTGTGAGATGTCATATCTCACTCATCTCGCGTGAGATGCCAAATCTCACTCATCTCGCGTGAGATGCCAAATCTCACTCATCTCGCGTGAGATGCCAAATCTCACTCATCTCACGTGAGATGCCAAATCTAACTCATCTCGCGTGAGATGCCAAATCACACTCATCTCGCGTGAGATGCCAAATCTCACTCATCTCGCGGGACATGCCAAATCTCACTCATCTCGTGTGAGATGACAAATCACACTCATCTTGCGTGAGATGCCAAATCTCACGCATGTCACATGAGATGCCAAATCTCACTCATCTCGCGTGAGATGCCAAATCTCACGCATCTCACGTGAGATGTCACATCTCACTCATCTCGCGTGAGATGCTAAATCTCACTCATCTCGCGTGAGATGCCAAATCTCACTCATCTCGCGTGAGATGACAAATCGCACTCATCTCGCGTGAGATGCCAAATAGTGAGCACGGGGAATTGGGCACGGCCGCTGACGTCATCGTAGGCACGCCAATGCCAAATCTCATTCTTCTCACGTGAGAAGCCAAACCTCACTCATCTCGCGTGAGATGCCAAATCTCACTCATCTCGCTCGCGTGAGATGCCAAATCTAACTCATCTCGCGTGAGATGCCAAATCTCACTCATCTCGCGTGAGATGCCAAATCTAACTCATCTCGCGTGAGATGCCAAATCTCACTCATCTCGCGTGAGATGCCAAATCTCACTCATCTCGCGTGAGATGCCAAATCTCACTCATCTCGCGTGAGATGCCAAATCTCACTCATCTCGCGTGAGATGCCAAATAGTGATTACGGGGAACTGGGCGCGGCCGCTGACGTCATCGTAGGCACGCCCATGCCAAATCTCACGCATCTCACGTGAGATGCCAAATCTAACTCATCTCTCGTGAGATACCAAATCTCACTCATCTCGCGTGAGATGCCAAATCTCACGCATGTCACATGAGATGCCATATCTCACTCATCTTGCGTGAGATGCCAAATCTCACTCATCTCGCGTGAGATGCCAAATCTCACTCATCTCGCGTGAGATGCCAAATCTCACACATCTCGCGTGAGATGCCAAATCTCACTGATCTCGCGTGAGATGCTAAATCTCACTCATCTCGCGTCAGATGCCAAATCTCACTCATCTCGCGTGAGATGCCAAATCTAACTCATCTCACGTGAGATGCCAAATCTCACTCATCTCGCGTGAGATGCCAAATCTAACTCATCTCGCGTGAGATGTCATATCTCACTCATCTCGCGTGAGATGCCAAATCTCACTCATCTCGTGTGAGATGCCAAATCTCACTCATCTTGCGTGAGATGCCACATCTCACTCATCTCGCGTGAGATGCCAAATCTAACTCATCTCGCGTGGGATGCCAAATCTCACGCATCTCGCATGAGATGTCATATCTCACTCATCTCGCGTGAGATGCCAAATCTCACTCATCTCGCGTGAGATGCCAAATCTCACACATCTCGCGTGAGATGCCAAATCTCACTGATCTCGCGTGAGATGCTAAATCTCACTCATCCTGCGTGAGATGCCAAATTTCACTCATCTCGCGTGAGATGACAAATCGCACTCATCTCGCGTGAGATGCCAAATAGTGAGCACGGGGAATTGGGCATGGCCGCTGACGTCATCGTAGGCACGCCCATGCCAAATCTCATTCATCTCACGTGAGAAGCCAAATCTCACTCATCTCGCGTGAGATGCCAAATCTCACTCATCTCGCGTGAGATGCCAAATCTCACTCATCTCGCGTGAGATGCCACATCTCACTCATCTCGCATGAGATGCCAAATCTCACTCATCTCGCGTGAGATGCCAAATCTCACTCATGTCGAGTGAGATGCCAAATCTCACTCATCTCGTGTGAGATGCCAAATCTCACTCATCTCGCGTGAGATGCCAAATCTCACTTATCTCGCGTGAGATGCCAAATCTCACTCATCTCGCGTGAGATACCATATCTCACTCATCTTGCGGGACATGCCAAATCTCACTCATCTCACGTGAGATGCCAAATCTCACTCATCTCGCGTGAGATGCCAAATCTCACTCATCTCGCGTGAGATGCCACATCTCACTCATCTCGCATGAGATGCCAAAACTCACTCATCTCGCGTGAGATGCCAAATCTAACTCATCTCACGTGAGATGCCAAATCTCACTCATCTCACGTGAGATGCCAAATCTAACTCATCTCGCGTGAGATGTCATATCTCACTCATCTCGCGTGAGATGCCAAATCTCACTCATCTCGCGTGAGATGCCAAATCTCACTCATCTCGCATGAGATGCCAAATCTCACTCATCTCGCGTGAGATGCCAAATCTCACTCATCTCACGTGAGATGCCAAATCTAATTCATCTCGCGTGAGATGCCAAATCTCACTCATCTCGCGTGAGATGCCAAATAGTGATTACGGGGAACTGGGCGCGGCCGCTGACGTCATCGTAGGCACGCCCATGCCAAATCTCACGCATCTCACGTGAGATGCCAAATCTAACTCATCTCGCGTGAGATACCAAATCTCACTCATCTCGCGTGAGATGCCAAATCTCACTCATCTCGCGTGAGATGCCAAATCTCACTCATCTCGCGTGAGATGCCACATCTCACTTATCTCGCGTGAGATGCCAAATCTCACTCATCTCGCGTGAGATGCCAAATCAAACTCATCTCACGTGAGATGTCAAATCTCACTCATCTCGCGTGAGATGCCAAATCTAACTCATCTCAAGTGAGATGCCAAATCTCACTCATCTCGCGTGAGATGCCAAATCTAACTCATCTCGCGTGAGATGCCAAATCTCACTCATCTCGCGTGAGATGACAAATCACACTCATCTCGCGTGAGATGCCAAATCTCACGCATGTCACGTGAGATGCCAAATCTCACTCATCTCGCGTGAGATGCCAAATCTAACTCATCTCGCGTGGGATGCCAAATCTCACGCATCTCGCGTGAGATGTCATATCTCACTCATCTCGCGTGAGATGCCAAATCTCACTCATCTCGCTCGCGTGAGATGCCAAATCTAACTCATCTCGCGTGAGATGCCAAATCTCACTCATCTCGCGTGAGATGCCAAATCTAACTCATCTCACGTGAGATGCCAAATCTCACTCATCTCGCGTGAGATGCCAAATCTCACTCATCTCGCGTGAGATGCCAAATCTCACTCATCTCACGTGAGATGCCAAATCTACCTCATCTCGCGTGAGATGCCAAATCTCACTCATCTCGCGTGAGATGCCAAATAGTGATTACGGGGAACTGGGCGCAGCCGCTGACGTCATCGTAGGCATGCCCATGCCAAATCTTACGCATCTCACGTGAAATGCCAAATCTAACTCATCTCGCGTGAGATACCAAATCTCACTCATCTCGCGTGAGATGCCAAATCTCACTCATCTCGCGTGAGATGCCAAATCTCACTCATCTCGCATGAGATGCCACATCTCACTCATCTCGCGTGAGATGCCAAATCTCACTCATCTCGCGTGAGATGCCAAATCTAACTCATCTCGCGTGAGATGCCAAATCTCACTCATCTCGCGTGAGATGCCAAATCTAACTCATCTCGAGTGAGATGCCAAATCTCACTCATCTCGCGTGAGATGCCAAATCTCACTCATCTCGCGTGAGATGCCACATCTCACTCATCTCACGTGAGATGCCAAATCTCACTCATCTCACGTGAGATGCCAAATCTAACTCATCTCGTGTGAGATGCCAAATCTCACTCATCTCGCGTGGGATGGCAAATCTCACGCATCTCGCGTGAGATGACATATCTCACTCATCTCGCGTGAGATGCCAAATCTCACTCATCTTGCGTGAGATCCCAAATCTCACTCATCTCGCGTGAAATGCCAAATCTCACTCATCTCACGTGAGATGCCAAATCTCACGCATCTCGCGTGAGATGCCAAATCTCACTCATGTCGCGTGAGATGCCAAATCTTACTCATCTCGCGTGAGATGCCAAATCTCACTCATCTCGCTTGAGATGCCAAATCTCACTCATCTCACGTGAGATGCCAAATCTCACTCATCTCGCGGGACATGCCAAATCTCACTCATCTCGTGTGAGATGACAAATCACACTCATCTTGCGTGAGATGCCAAATCTCACGCATGTCACATGAGATGCCTAATCTCACTCATCTTGCGTGAGATGCCAAATCTCACGCATCTCGCGTGAGATGTCTCACTCATCTCGCGTGAGATGCCAAATCTCACTCATCTCGCGTGAGATGCCAAATCTCACTCATCTCGCGTGAGATGCCAAATCTCACTCATCTCGCGTGAGATGCCACATCTCACTCATCTGGCGTGAGATGCCAAATATCACTTATCTCGCGTGAGATGACAAATCACACTCATCTCGCGTGAGATGCCAAATCTCACGCATGTCACGGGAGATGCCAAATCTCACTCATCTCGCGTGAGATGCCAAATCTAACTCATCTCGCGTGAGATGCCAAATCTCACTCATCTCGCGTGAGATGCCAAATCTAACTCATCTCGCGTGGGATGCCAAATCTCACGCATCTCGCGTGAGATGTCATATCTCACTCATCTCGTGTGAGATGCCAAATCTCACTCATCTCGCGTGAGATGCCAAATCTCACACATCTCGCGTGAGATGCCAAATCTCACTCATCTCGCGTGGGATGGCAAATCTCACGCATCTCGCGTGAGATGACATATCTCACTCATCTCGCGTGAGATGCCAAATCTCACTCATCTTGCGTGAGATCCCAAATCTCACTCATCTCGCGTGAAATGCCAAATCTCACTCATCTCACGTGAGATGCCAAATCTCACGCATCTCGCGTGAGATGCCAAATCTCACTCATGTCGCGTGAGATGCCAAATCTCACTCATCTCGCGTGAGATGCCAAATCTCACTCATCTCGCTTGAGATGCCAAATCTCACTCATCTCACGTGAGATGCCAAATCTCACTCATCTCGCGGGACATGCCAAATCTCACTCATCTCGTGTGAGATGACAAATCACACTCATCTTGCGTGAGATGCCAAATCTCACGCATGTCACATGAGATGCCTAATCTCACTCATCTTGCGTGAGATGCCAAATCTCACGCATCTCGCGTGAGATGTCTCACTCATCTCGCGTGAGATGCCAAATCTCACTCATCTCGCGTGAGATGCCAAATCTCACTCATCTCGCGTGAGATGCCACATCTCACTCATCTCGCGTGAGATGCCAAATATCACTTATCTCGCGTGAGATGACAAATCACACTCATCTCGCGTGAGATGCCAAATCTCACGCATGTCACGGGAGATGCCAAATCTCACTCATCTCGCGTGAGATGCCAAATCTAACTCATCTCGCGTGAGATGCCAAATCTCACTCATCTCGCGTGAGATGCCAAATCTAACTCATCTCGCGTGGGATGCCAAATCTCACGCATCTCGCGTGAGATGTCATATCTCACTCATCTCGTGTGAGATGCCAAATCTCACTCATCTCGCGTGAGATGCCAAATCTCACACATCTCGCGTGAGATGTCATATCTCACTCATCTCGCGTGAGATGCCAAATCTAACTCATCTCGCGTGAGATGTCATATCTCACTCATCTCGCGTGAGATGCCAAATCTCACTCATCTCGCGTGAGATGCCAAATCTCACTCATCTCGCATGAGATGCCAAATCTCACTCATCTCGCGTGAGATGCCAAATCTCACTCATCTCGCGTGAGATGCCAAATCTAATTCATCTCGCGTGAGATGCCAAATCTCACTCATCTCGCGTGAGATGCCAAATAGTGATTACGGGGAACTGGGCGCGGCCGCTGACGTCATCGTAGGCACGCCCATGCCAAATCTCACGCATCTCACGTGAGATGCCAAATCTAACTCATCTCGCGTGAGATACCAAATCTCACTCATCTCGCGTGAGATGCCAAATCTCACTCATCTCGCGTGAGATGCCAAATCTCACTCATCTCGCGTGAGATGCCACATCTCACTTATCTCGCGTGAGATGCCAAATCTCACTCATCTCGCGTGAGATGCCAAATCAAACTCATCTCACGTGAGATGTCAAATCTCACTCATCTCGCGTGAGATGCCAAATCTAACTCATCTCAAGTGAGATGCCAAATCTCACTCATCTCGCGTGAGATGCCAAATCTAACTCATCTCGCGTGAGATGCCAAATCTCACTCATCTCGCGTGAGATGACAAATCACACTCATCTCGCGTGAGATGCCAAATCTCACGCATGTCACGTGAGATGCCAAATCTCACTCATCTCGCGTGAGATGCCAAATCTAACTCATCTCGCGTGGGATGCCAAATCTCACGCATCTCGCGTGAGATGTCATATCTCACTCATCTCGCGTGAGATGCCAAATCTCACTCATCTCGCGTGAGATGCCAAATCTCACACATCTCGCGTGAGATGCCAAATCTCACTGATCTCGCGTGAGATGCTAAATCTCACTCATCCTGCGTGACATGCCAAATCTCACTCATCTCGCGTGAGATGACAAATCGCACTCATCTCGCGTGAGATGCCAAATAGTGAGCACGGGGAATTGGGCATGGCCGCTGACGTCATCGTAGGCACGCCCATGCCAAATCTCAATCATCTAACGTGAGAAGCCAAATCTCACTCATCTCGCGTGAGATGCCAAATCTCACTCATCTCGCTCGCGTGAGATGCCAAATCTAACTCATCTCGCGTGAGATGCCAAATCTCACTCATCTCGCGTGAGATGCCAAATCTAACTCATCTCGCATGAGATGCCAAATCTCACTCATCTCGCGTGAGATGCCAAATCTCACTCATCTCGCATAAGATGCCAAATCTCACTCATCTCGCGTGAGATGCCAAATCTAACTCATCTCGCGTGAGATGCCAAATCTCACTCATCTCGCGTGAGATGCCAAATAGTGATTACGGGGAACTGGGCGCGGCCGCTGACGTCATCGTAGGCACGCCCATGCCAAATCTCACGCATCTCACGAGAGATGCCAAATCTAACTCATCTCGCGTTAGATACCAAATCTCACTCATCTCGCGTGAGATGCCAAATCTCACTCATCTCGCGTGAGATGCCAAATCTCACTCATCTCGCGTTAGATGCCACATCTCACGCATGTCACGTGAGATGCCAAATCTCACTCATCTCGCGTGAGATGCCAAATCTAACTCATCTCGCGTGAGATTGCATATCTCACTCATCTCGCGTGAGATGCCAAATCAAATCATCTCGCGTGGGATGCCAAATCTCATGCATCTCGTGTGAGATGTCATATCTCACTCATCTCGCGTGAGATGCCAAATCTCACTCATCTCGCGTGAGATGCCAAATCTCACTCATCTCGCGTGAGATGCCAAATCTCACTCATCTCACGTGAGATGCCAAATCTAACTCATCTCGCGTGAGATGCCAAATCTCACTCATCTCGCGTGAGATGCCAAATCTCACTCATCTCGCGTTAGATGCCACATCTCACGCATGTCACGTGAGATGCCAAATCTCACTCATCTCGCGTGAGATGCCAAATCTAACTCATCTCGCGTGAGATTGCATATCTCACTCATCTCGCGTGAGATGCCAAATCTAATCATCTCGCGTGGGATGCCAAATCTCACGCATCTCGTGTGAGATGTCATATCTCACTCATCTCGCGTGAGATGCCAAATCTCACTCATCTCGCGTGAGATGCCAAATCTCACTCATCTCGCGTGAGATGCCAAATCTCACTCATCTCACGTGAGATGCCAAATCTAACTCATCTCGCGTGAGATGCCAAATCACACTCATCTCGCGTGAGATGCCAAATCTCACTCATCTCGCGGGACATGCCAAATCTCACTCATCTCGTGTGAGATGACAAATCACACTCATCTTGCGTGAGATGCCAAATCTCACGCATGTCACATGAGATGCCAAATCTCACTCATCTCGCGTGAGATGCCAAATCTCAAGCATCTCACGTGAGATGTCATATCTCACTCATCTCGCGTGAGATGCCAAATCTCACTCATCTCACGTGAGATGCCAAATCTCACACATCTCGCGTGAGATGCCAAATCTCACTGATCTCGCGTGAGATGCTAAATCTCACTCATCTCGCGTGAGATGCCAAATCTCACTCATCTCGCGTGAGATGACAAATCGCACTCATCTCGCGTGAGATGCCAAATAGTGAGCACGGGGAATTGGGCACGGCCGCTGACGTCATCGTAGGCACGCCAATGCCAAATCTCATTCTTCTCACGTGAGAAGCCAAACCTCACTCATCTCGCGTGAGATGCCAAATCTCACTCATCTCGCTCGCGTGAGATGCCAAATCTAACTCATCTCGCGTGAGATGCCAAATCTCACTCATCTCGCGTGAGATGCCAAATCTAACTCATCTCGCGTGAGATGCCAAATCTCACTCATCTCGCGTGAGATGCCAAATCTCACTCATCTCGCGTGAGATGCCAAATCTCACTCATCTCGCGTGAGATGCCAAATCTCACTCATCTCGCGTGAGATGCCAAATAGTGATTACGGGGAACTGGGCGCGGCCGCTGACGTCATCGTAGGCACGCCCATGCCAAATCTCACGCATCTCACGTGAGATGCCAAATCTCACTCATCTCGCGTGAGATACCAAATCTCACTCATCTCGCGTGAGATGCCAAATCTCACTCATATCGCGTGAGATGCCATATCTCACTCATCTTGCGTGAGATGCCAAATCTCACTCATCTCGCGTGAGATGCCAAATCTCACTCATCTCGCGTGAGATGCCAAATCTAACTCATCTCGCGTGAGATGCCAAATCTCACGCATCTCGCGTGAGATGTCATATCTCACTCATCTCGCGTGAGATGCCAAATCTCACTGATCTCGCGTGAGATGCTAAATCTCACTCATCCTGCGTGACATGCCAAATCTCACTCATTTTGCGTGAGATGACAAATCGCACTCATCTCGCGTGAGATGCCAAATAGTGAGCACGGGGAATTGGGCATGGCCGCTGACGTCATCGTAGGCACGCCCATGCCAAATCTCAATCATCTAACGTGAGAAGCCAAATCTCACTCATCTCGCGTGAGATGCCAAATCTCACTCATCTCGCTCGCGTGAGATGCCAAATCTAACTCATCTCGCGTGAGATGCCAAATCTCACTCATCTCGCGTGAGATGCCAAATCTAACTCATCTCGCATGAGATGCCAAATCTCACTCATCTCGCGTGAGATGCCAAATCTCACTCATCTCGCATAAGATGCCAAATCTCACTCATATCGCGTGAGATGCCAAATCTAACTCATCTCGCGTGAGATGCCAAATCTCACTCATCTCGCGTGAGATGCCAAATAGTGATTACGGGGAACTGGGCGCGGCCGCTGACGTCATCGTAGGCACGCCCATGCCAAATCTCACGCATCTCACGAGAGATGCCAAATCTAACTCATCTCGCGTGAGATACCAAATCTCACTCATCTCGCGTGAGATGCCAAATCTCACTCATCTCGCGTGAGATGCCAAATCTCACTCATCTCGCGTTAGATGCCACATCTCACGCATGTCACGTGAGATGCCAAATCTCACTCATCTCGCGTGAGATGCCAAATCTAACTCATCTCGCGTGAGATTGCATATCTCACTCATCTCGCGTGAGATGCCAAATCTAATCATCTCGCGTGGGATGCCAAATCTCACGCATCTCGTGTGAGATGTCATATCTCACTCATCTCGCGTGAGATGCCAAATCTCACTCATCTCGCGTGAGATGCCAAATCTCACTCATCTCGCGTGAGATGCCAAATCTCACTCATCTCACGTGAGATGCCAAATCTAACTCATCTCGCGTGAGATGCCAAATCACACTCATCTCGCGTGAGATGCCAAATCTCACTCATCTCGCGGGACATGCCAAATCTCACTCATCTCGTGTGAGATGACAAATCACACTCATCTTGCGTGAGATGCCAAATCTCACGCATGTCACATGAGATGCCAAATCTCACTCATCTCGCGTGAGATGCCAAATCTCACGCATCTCACGTGAGATGTCATATCTCACTCATCTCGCGTGAGATGCCAAATCTCACTCATCTCGCGTGAGATGCCAAATCTCACACATCTCGCGTGAGATGCCAAATCTCACTGATCTCGCGTGAGATGCTAAATCTCACTCATCTCGCGTGAGATGCCAAATCTCACTCATCTCGCGTGAGATGACAAATCGCACTCATCTCGCGTGAGATGCCAAATAGTGAGCACGGGGAATTGGGCACGGCCGCTGACGTCATCGTAGGCACGCCAATGCCAAATCTCATTCTTCTCACGTGAGAAGCCAAACCTCACTCATCTCGCGTGAGATGCCAAATCTCACTCATCTCGCTCGCGTGAGATGCCAAATCTAACTCATCTCGCGTGAGATGCCAAATCTCACTCATCTCGCGTGAGATGCCAAATCTAACTCATCTCGCGTGAGATGCCAAATCTCACTCATCTCGCGTGAGATGCCAAATCTCACTCATCTCGCGTGAGATGCCAAATCTCACTCATCTCGCGTGAGATGCCAAATCTCACTCATCTCGCGTGAGATGCCAAATAGTGATTACGGGGAACTGGGCGCGGCCGCTGACGTCATCGTAGGCACGCCCATGCCAAATCTCACGCATCTCACGTGAGATGCCAAATCTAACTCATCTCGCGTGAGATACCAAATCTCACTCATCTCGCGTGAGATGCCAAATCTCACGCATGTCACATGAGATGCCATATCTCACTCATCTTGCGTGAGATGCCAAATCTCACTCATCTCGCGTGAGATGCCAAATCTCACTCATCTCGCGTGAGATGCCAAATCTCACACATCTCGCGTGAGATGCCAAATCTCACTGATCTCGCGTGAGATGCTAAATCTCACTCATCTCGCGTCAGATGCCAAATCTCACTCATCTCGCGTGAGATGCCAAATCTAACTCATCTCACGTGAGATGCCAAATCTCACTCATCTCGCGTGAGATGCCAAATCTAACTCATCTCGCGTGAGATGTCATATCTCACTCATCTCGCGTGAGATGCCAAATCTCACTCATCTCGTGTGAGATGCCAAATCTCACTCATCTCGCGTGAGATGCCACATCTCACTCATCTCGCGTGAGATGCCAAATCTAACTCATCTCGCGTGGGATGCCAAATCTCACGCATCTCACATGAGATGTCATATCTCACTCATCTCGCGTGAGATGCCAAATCTCACTCATCTCGCGTGAGATGCCAAATCTCACACATCTCGCGTGAGATGCCAAATCTCACTGATCTCGCGTGAGATGCTAAATCTCACTCATCCTGCGTGAGATGCCAAATTTCACTCATCTCGCGTGAGATGACAAATCGCACTCATCTCGCGTGAGATGCCAAATAGTGAGCATGGGGAATTGGGCATGGCCGCTGACGTCATCGTAGGCACGCCCATGCCAAATCTCATTCATCTCACGTGAGAAGCCAAATCTCACTCATCTCGCGTGAGATGCCAAATCTCACTCATCTCGCGTGAGATGCCAAATCTCACTCATCTCGCGTGAGATGCCACATCTCACTCATCTCGCATGAGATGCCAAATCTCACTCATCTCGCGTGAGATGCCAAATCTCACTCATGTCGCGTGAGATGCCAAATCTCACTCATCTCGTGTGAGATGCCAAATCTCACTCATCTCGCGTGAGATGCCAAATCTCACTTATCTCGCGTGAGATGCCAAATCTCACTCATCTCGCGTGAGATACCATATCTCACTCATCTTGCGGGACATGCCAAATCTCACTCATCTCACGTGAGATGCCAAATCTCACTCATCTCGCGTGAGATGCCAAATCTCACTCATCTCGCGTGAGATGCCACATCTCACTCATCTCGCATGAGATGCCAAAACTCACTCATCTCGCGTGAGATGCCAAATCTAACTCATCTCACGTGAGATGCCAAATCTCACTCATCTCACGTGAGATGCCAAATCTAACTCATCCCGCGTGAGATGTCATATCTCACTCATCTCGCGTGAGATGCCAAATCTCACTCATCTCGCGTGAGATGCCAAATCTCACTCATCTCGCATGAGATGCCAAATCTCACTCATCTCGCGTGAGATGCCAAATCTCACTCATCTCGCGTGAGATGCCAAATCTAATTCATCTCGCGTGAGATGCCAAATCTCACTCATCTCGCGTGAGATGCCAAATAGTGATTACGGGGAACTGGGCGCGGCCGCTGACGTCATCGTAGGCACGCCCATGCCAAATCTCACGCATCTCACGTGAGATGCCAAATCTAACTCATCTCGCGTGAGATACCAAATCTCACTCATCTCGCGTGAGATGCCAAATCTCACTCATCTCGCGTGAGATGCCGAATCTCACTCATCTCGCGTGAGATGCCACATCTCACTTATCTCGCGTGAGATGCCAAATCTCACTCATCTCGCGTGAGATGCCAAATCAAACTCATCTCACGTGAGATGTCAAATCTCACTCATCTCGCGTGAGATGCCAAATCTAACTCATCTCAAGTGAGATGCCAAATCTCACTCATCTCGCGTGAGATGCCAAATCTAACTCATCTCGCATGAGATGCCAAACCTCACTCATCTCGCGTGAGATGACAAATCACACTCATCTCGCGTGAGATGCCAAATCTCACGCATGTCACGTGAGATGCCAAATCTCACTCATCTCGCGTGAGATGCCAAATCTAACTCATCTCGCGTGGGATGCCAAATCTCACGCATCTCGCGTGAGATGTCATATCTCACACATCTCGCGTGAGATGCCAAATCTCACTCATCTCGCTCGCGTGAGATGCCAAATCTAACTCATCTCGCGTGAGATGCCAAATCTCACTCATCTCGCGTGAGATGCCAAATCTAACTCATCTCGCGTGAGATGCCAAATCTCACTCATCTCGCGTGAGATGCCAAATCTCACTCATCTCGCGTGAGATGCCAAATCTCACTCATCTCACGTGAGATGCCAAATCTACCTCATCTCGCGTGAGATGCCAAATCTCACTCATCTCGCGTGAGATGCCAAATAGTGATTACGGGGAACTGGGCGCAGCCGCTGACGTCATCGTAGGCACGCCCATGCCAAATCTTACGCATCTCACGTGAAATGCCAAATCGAACTCATCTCGCGTGAGATACCAAATCTCACTCATCTCGCGTGAGATGCCAAATCTCACTCATCTCGCGTGAGATGCCAAATCTCACTCATCTCGCGTGAGATGCCAAATCTCACTCATCTCGCATGAGATGCCACATCTCACTCATCTCGCGTGAGATGCCAAATCTCACTCATCTCGCGTGAGATGCCAAATCTAACTCATCTCGCGTGAGATGCCAAATCTCACTCATCTCGCGTGAGATGCCAAATCTAACTCATCTCGAGTGAGATGCCAAATCTCACTCATCTCGCGTGAGATGCCAAATCTCACTCATCTCGCGTGAGATGCCAAATCTCACTCATCTCACGTGAGATGCCAAATCTCACTCATCTCACGTGAGATGCCAAATCTAACTCATCTCGCGTGAGATGCCAAATCTCACTCATCTCGCGTGGGATGGCAAATCTCACGCATCTCGCGTGAGATGACATATCTCACTCATCTCGCGTGAGATGCCAAATCTCACTCATCTTGCGTGAGATCCCAAATCTCACTCATCTCGCGTGAAATGCCAAATCTCACTCATCTCACGTGAGATGCCAAATCTCACGCATCTCACGTGAGATGCCAAATCTCACTCATGTCGCGTGAGATCCCAAATCTCACTCATCTCGCGTGAGATGCCAAATCTCACTCATCTCGCTTGAGATGCCAAATCTCACTCATCTCACGTGAGATGCCAAATCTCACTCATCTCGCGGGACATGCCAAATCTCACTCATCTCGTGTGAGATGACAAATCACACTCATCTTGCGTGAGATGCCAAATCTCACGCATGTCACATGAGATGCCTAATCTCACTCATCTTGCGTGAGATGCCAAATCTCACGCATCTCGCGTGAGATGTCTCACTCATCTCGCGTGAGATGCCAAATCTCACTCATCTCGCGTGAGATGCCAAATCTCACTCATCTCGCGTGAGATGCCAAATCTCACTCATCTCGCATGAGATGCCACATCTCACTCATCTCGCGTGAGATGCCAAATATCACTTATCTCGCGTGAGATGACAAATCACACTCATCTCGCGTGAGATGCCAAATCTCACGCATGTCACGGGAGATGCCAAATCTCACTCATCTCGCGTGAGATGCCAAATCTAACTCATCTCGCGTGAGATGCCAAATCTCACTCATCTCGCGTGAGATGCCAAATCTAACTCATCTCGCGTGGGATGCCAAATCTCACGCATCTCGCGTGAGATGTCATATCTCACTCATCTCGTGTGAGATGCCAAATCTCACTCATCTCGCGTGAGATGCCAAATCTCACACATCTCGCGTGAGATGCCAAATCTCACTGATCTCGCGTGAGATGCTAAATCTCACTCATCCTGCGTGAGATGCCAAATCTCACTCATCTCGCGTGAGATGACAAATCGCACTCATCTCGCGTGAGATGCCAAATAGTGAGCACGGGGAATTGGGCATGGCCGCTGACGTCATCGTAGGCACGCCCATGCCAAATCTCATTCATCTAACGTGAGAAGCCAAATCTCACTCATCTCGCGTGAGATGCCAAATCTCACTCATCTCGCTCGCGTGAGATGCCAAATCCAACTCATCTCGCGTGAGATGCCAAATCTCACTCATCTCGCGTGAGATGCCAAATCTAACTCATCTCGCATGAGATGCCAAATCTCACTCATCTCGCGTGAGATGCCAAATCTCACTCATCTCGCGTGAGATGCCAAATCTCACTCATCTCGCGTGAGATGCCAAATCTAACTCATCTCGCGTGAGATGCCAAATCTCACTCATCTCGCGTGAGATGCCAAATAGTGATTACGGGGAACTGGGCGCGGCCGCTGACGTCATCGTAGGCACGCCCATGCCAAATCTCACGCATCTCACGAGAGATGCCAAATCTAACTCATCTCGCGTGAGATGCCAAATCTCACTCATCTCGCGTGAGATGACAAATCACACTCATCTCGCGTGAGATGCCAAATCTCACGCATGTCACGTGAGATGCCAAATTTCACTCATCTCGCGTGAGATGCCAAATCTAACTCATCTCGCGTGAGATGCCAAATCTCACTCATCTCGCGTGAGATGCCAAATCTAACTCATCTCGCGTGGGATGCCAAATCTCACGCATCTCGCATGAGATGTCATATCTCACTCATCTCGTGTGAGATGCCAAATCTCACTCATCTCACGTGAGATGCCACATCTAACTCATCTCGCGTGAGATGCCAAATCACACTCATCTCGCGTGAGATGCCAAATCTCACTCATCTCGCGTGAGATGCCAAATCTCACTCATATCACGTGAGATGCCAAATCTCACTCATCTCGCGGGACATGCCAAATCTCACTCATCTCACGTGAGATGACAAATCACACTCATCTCGCGTGAGATGCCAAATCTCACTCATCTCGCGTGAGATGCCAAATCTAACTCATCTCGAGTGAGATGCCAAATCTCACTCATCTCGCGTGAGATGCCAAATCTAACTCATCTCGCGTGAGATGCCAAATCTCACTCATCTCGCGTGAGATGACAAATCACACTCATCTCGCGTGAGATGACAAATCACACTCATCTCGCGTGAGATGCCAAATCTCACGCATGTCACGTGAGATGCCAAATCTCACTCATCTCGCGTGAGATGCCAAATCTAACTCATCTCGCGTGAGATGCCAAATCTCACTCATCTCGCGTGAGATGCCAAATCTAACTCATCTCGCGTGGGATGCCAAATCTCATGCATCTCGCGTGAGATGTCATATCTCACTCATCTCGCGTGAGATGCCAAATCTCACTCATCTCGCGTGAGATGCCAAATCTCACACATCTCGCGTGAGATGCCAAATCTCACTGATCTCGCGTGAGATGCTAAATCTCACTCATCCTGCGTGAGATGCCAAATCTCACTCATCTCGCGTGAGATGACAAATCCCACTCATCTCGCGTGAGATGCCAAATAGTGAGCACGGGGAATTGGGCATGGCCGCTGACGTCATCGTAGGCACGCCCATGCCAAATCTCATTCATCTAACGTGAGAAGCCAAATCTCACTCATCTCGCGTGAGATGCCAAATCTAACTCATCTCGCGTGAGATGCCAAATCTCACTCATCTCGCGTGAGATGCCAAATAGTGATTACGGGGAACTGGGTGCGGCCGCTGACGTCATCGTAGGCACGCCCATGCCAAATCTCACGCATCTCACGTGAGATGCCAAATCTAACTCATCTCGCGTGAGATACCAAATCTCACTCATCTCGCGTGAGATGCCAAATCTAACTCATCTCGCGTGAGATGCCAAATCTCACTCATCTCGCGTGAGATGACAAATCACACTCATCTCGCGTGAGATGCCAAATCTCACGCATGTCACGTGAGATGCCAAATCTCACTCATCTCGCGTGAGATGCCAAATCTAACTCATCTCGCGTGAGATGCCAAATCTCACTCATCTCGCGTGAGATGCCAAATCTAACTCATCTCGCATGGGATGCCAAATCTCACGCATCTCGCGTGAGATGTCATATCTCACTCATCTCGCGTGCGATGCCAAATCTCACTCATCTCGCGTGAGATGACAAATCGCACTCATCTCGCGTGAGATGCCAAATAGTGAGCACGGGGAATTGGGCATGGCCGCTGACGTCATCGTAGGCACGCCCATGCCAAATCTCATTCATCCCACGTGAGAAGCCAAATCTCACTCATCTCGCGTGAGATGCCAAATCTCACTCATCTCGCGTGAGATGCCAAATCTCACTCATATCGCGTGAGATGCCACATCTCACTCATCTCGCGTGAGATGCCAAATCTCACTCATCTCGCGTGATATGCCAAATCTCACTCATCTCACGTGAGATACCATATCTCTCTAATCTTGCGGGACATGCCAAATCTCACTCATCTCACGTGAGATGCCAAATCTCACTCATCTCGCGTGAGATGCCAAATCTCACTCATCTCGCGTGAGATGCCACATCTCACTCATCTCGCATGAGATGCCAAAACTCACTCATCTCGCGTGAGATGCCAAATCTAACTCATCTCACGTGAGATGCCAAATCTCACTCATCTCGCGTGAGATGCCAAATCTAACTCATCTCGCGTGAGATGTCATATCTCACTCATCTCGCGTGAGATGCCAAATCTCACTCATCTCGTGTGAGATGCCAAATCTCACTCATCTCGCGTGAGATGCCACATCTCACTCATCTCGCGTGAGATGCCAAATCTAACTCATCTCGCGTGGGATACCAAATCTCACGCATCTCGCGTGAGACGTCATATCTCACTCATCTCGCGTGAGATGCAAAATCTCACTAATCTCGCGTGAGATACCAAATCTCACACATCTCGCGTGAGATGCCAAATCTCACTGATCTCGCGTGAGATGCTAAATCTCACTCATCCTGCGTGAGATGCCAAATCTCACTCATCTCTCGTGAGATGACAAATCGCACTCATCTCGCGTGAGATGCCAAATAGTGAGCACGGGGAATTGGGCATGGCCGCTGACGTCATCGTAGGCACGCCCATGCCAAATCTCATTCATCTCACGTGAGAAGCCAAATCTCACTCATCTCGAGTGAGATGCCAAATCTCACTCATCTCGCTCGCGTGAGATGCCAAATCTCACTCATCTCGTGTGAGATGCCAAATCTAACTCATCTCGCGTGAGATGCCAAATCTCACTCATCTCGCATGAGATGCCAAATCTCACTCATCTCGCGTGAGATGCCAAATCTCACTCATCTCGCGTGAGATGCCAAATCTAACTCATCTCGCGTGAGATGCCAAATCTCACTCATCTCGCGTGAGATGCCAAATAGTGATTACGGGGAACTGGGCACGGCCGCTGACGTCATTGTAGGCACGCCCATGGCAAATCTCACGTATCTCACGTGAGATGCCAAATCTAACTCATCTCGCGTGAGATACCAAATCTCACTCATCTCGCGTGAGATGCCAAATCTCACTCATCTCGCGTGAGATGCCAAATCTCACTCATCTCGCGTGAGATGCAAACATCTCACTTATCTCGCGTGAGATGCCAAATCTCACTCATCTCGCGTGAGATGCCAAATCAAACTGATCTCGCGTGAGATGCCAAATCTCACTCATCTCGCGTGAGATGCCGAATCTCACTCATCTTGCGTGAGATGCCAAATCTCACTCATCTCGCGTGAGATGCCAAATCTCACTCATCTCACGTGAGATGCCAAATCTAACTCAACTCGCGTGAGATGCCAAATCTCACTCATCTCGCGTGGGATGGCAAATCTCACGCATCTCGCGTGAGATGACATATCTCACTCATCTCGCGTGAGATGCCAAATCTCACTCATCTCGCGTGAGATGCCAAATCTCACTCATCTCGCGTGAGATGCCAAATCTCACTCATCTCACGTGAGATGCCAAATCTCACGCATCTCGCGTGAGATGCCAAATCTCACTCATGTCGCGTGAGATGCCAAATCTCACTCATCTCGAGTGAGATGCCAAATCTCACTCATCTCGCGTGAGATGCCAAATCTCACTCATCTCACGTGAGATGCCAAATCTCACTTATCTCGCGTGAGATGCCAAATCTCACTCATCTCGCGTGAGATGCCAAATCTAACTGATCTCGCGTGAGATGCCAAATCTCACTCATCTCGCGTGAGATGCCAAATCTCACTCATCTCGCGTGAGATGCCAAATCTCACTCATCTCGCGTGAGATGCCAAATCTCACTCATCTCACGTGAGATGCCAAATCTAACTCATCTCGCGTGAGATGCCAAATCTCACTCATCTCGCATGGGATGGCAAATCTCACGCATCTCGCATGAGATGACATATCTTACTCATCTCGCGTGAGATGCCAAATCTCACTCATCTCGCGTGAGATGCCAAATCTCACTCATCTCGCGTGAGATGCCAAATAGTGAGCACGGGGAATTGGGCATGGCCGCTGACGTCATCGTAGGCACGCCCATGCCAAATCTCATTCATCTCACGTGAGAAGCCAAATCTCACTCATCTCGCGTGAGATGCCAAATCTCACTCATCTCGCTCGCGTGAGATGCCAAATCCAACTCATCTCGCGTGAGATGCCAAATCTCACTCATCTCGCGTGAGATGCCAAATCTAACTCTTCTCGCATGAGATGCCAAATCTCACTCATCTCGCGTGAGATGCCAAATCTCACTCATCTCGCGTGAGATGCCAAATCTCACTCATCTCGCGTGAGATGCCAAATCTAATTCATCTCGCGTGAGATACAAAATCTCACTCATCTCGCGTGAGAAGCCAAATAGTGATTACGGGGAACTGGGCGCGGCCGCTGACGTCATCGTAGGCACGCCCATGCCAAATCTCACGCATCTCACGAGAGATGCCAAATCTAACTCATCTCGCGTGAGATACCAAATCTCACTCATCTCGCGTGAGATGCCAAATCTCACTCATCTCGCGTGAGATGCCAAATCTCACTCATCTCGCGTGAGATTGCAAATCTCACTCATCTCGCGTGAGATGCCAAATCTAATCATCTCGCGTGGGATGCCAAATCTCACGCATCTCGCGTGAGATGTCATATCTCACTCATCTCGCGTGAGATGCCAAATCTCACTCATCTCGCGTGAGATGCCAAATCTCACTGATCTCGCGTGAGATGCCAAATCTCACTCATCTCACGTGAGATGCCAAATCTAACTCATCTCGCGTGAGATGCCAAATCACACTCATCTCGCGTGAGATGCCAAATCTCACTCATCTCGCGGGACATGCCAAATCTCACTCATCTTGTGTGAGATGACAAATCACACTCATCTTGCGTGAGATGCCAAATCTCACGCATGTCACATGAGATGCCAAATCTCACTCATCTCGCGTGAGATGCCAAATCTCACACATCTCGCGTGAGATGCCATATCTCACTCATCTCGCGTGAGATGCCAAATCTCTCTCATCTCGCGTGAGATGCCAAATCTCACACATCTCGCGTGAGATGCCAAATCTCACTGATCTCGCGTGAGATGCTAAATCTCACTCATCTCGCGTGAGATGCCAAATCTCACTCATCTCGCGTGAGATGACAAATCGCACTCATCTCGTGTGAGATGCCAAATAGTGAGCATGGGGAATTGGGCACGGCCGCTGACGTCATTGTAGGCACGCCCATGCCAAATCTCATTCTTCTCACGTAAGAAGCCAAACCTCACTCATCTCGCGTGAGATGCCAAATCTCACTCATCTCGCTCGCGTGAGATGCCAAATCTAACTCATCTCACGTGAGATGCCAAATCTCACTCATCTCGCGTGAGATGCCAAATCTAACTCATCTCGCGTGAGATGCCAAATCTCACTCATCTCGCGTGAGATGCCAAATCTCACTCATCTCGCGTGAGATGCCAAATCTCACTCATCTCGCGTGAGATGCCACATCTCACTCATCTCGCGTGAGATGTCAAATCTCACTTATCTCGCGTGAGATGCCAAATCTAACTCATCTCGAGTGAGATGCCAAATCTCACTCATCTCGCGTGAGATGCCAAATCTAACTCATCTCGCGTGAGATGCCAAATCTAACTCATCTCGCGTGAGATGACAAATCACACTCATCTCGCGTGAGATGCCAAATCTCACGCATGTCACGGGAGATGCCAAATCTCACTCATCTCGCGTGAGATGCCAAATCTAACTCATCTCGCGTGAGATGCCAAATCTCACTCATCTCGCGTGAGATGCCAAATCTAACTCATCTCGCGTGGGATGCCAAATCTCACGCATCTCGCGTGAGATGTCATATCTCACTCATCTCGCGTGAGATGCCAAATCTCACTCATCTCGCGTGAGATGCCAACTCTCACACATCTCGCGTGAGATGCCAAATCTCACTGATCTCGCGTGAGATGCTAAATCTCACTCATCCTGCGTGAGATGCCAAATCTCACTCATCTCGCGTGAGATGCCAAATCTCACTCATCTCGCGTGAGATGACAAATCACACTCATCTCGCGTGAGATGCCAAATCTCACGCATGTCACGTGAGATGCCAAATCTCACTCATCTCGCGTGAGATGCCAAATCTAACTCATCTCGCGTGAGATGCCAAATCTCACTCATCTCGCGTGAGATGCCAAATCTAACTCATCTCGCGTGAGATGCCGAATCTCACTCATCTCGCGTGAGATGCCAAATCTCACTCATCTCGCGTGAGATGCCAAATCTCACTCATCTCGCGTGAGATGTCAAATCTCACTCATCTCGCGTGAGATGCCAAATCTAACTCATCTCGAGTGAGATGCCAAATCTCACTCATCTCGCGTGAGATGCCAAATCTAACTCATCTCGCGTGAGATGCCAAATCTCACTCATCTCGCATGAGATGACAAATCACACTCATCTCGCGTGAGATGCCAAATCTCACGCATGTCACGTGAGATGCCAAATCTAACTCATCTCGCGTGAGATGCCAAATCACACTCATCTCGTGTGAGATGCCAAATCTCACTCATCTCGCGGGACATGCCAAATCTCACTCATCTCATGTGAGATGACAAATCACACTCATCTTGCGTGAGATGCCAAATCTCACGCATGTCACATGAGATGCCAAATCTCACTCATCTCGCATGAGATGCCAAATCTCACGCATCTCGTGTGAGATGTCATATCTCACTCATCTCGCGTGAGATGCCAAATCTCACTCATCTCGCGTGAGATGCCAAATCTCACACATCTCGCGTGAGATGCCAAATCTCACTGATCTCGCGTGAGATGCTAAATCTCACTCATCTCGCGTGAGATGCCAAATCTCACTCATCTCGCGTGAGATGACAAATCGCACTCATCTCGCGTGAGATGCCAAATAGTGAGCACGGGGAATTGGGCACGGCCGATGACGTCATTGTAGGCACGCCCATGCCAAATCTCATTCTTCTCACGTGAGAAGCCAAACCTCACTCATCTCGCGTGAGAGGCCAAATCTCACTCATCTCGCTCGCGTGAGATGCCAAATCTAACTCATCTCACGTGAGATGCCAAATCTCACTCATCTCGCGTGAGATGCCAAATCTAACTCATCTCGCGTGAGATGCCAAATCTCACTCATCTCGCGTGAGATGCCAAATCTCACTCCTCTCGCGTGAGATGCCAAATCTCACTCATCTCGCGTGAGATGCCACATCTCACTCATCTCGCGTGAGATGTCAAATCTCATTTATCTCGCGTGAAATGCCAAATCTAACTCATCTCGAGTGAGATGCCAAATCTCACTCATCTCGCGTGAGATGCCAAATCTAACTCATCTCGCGTGAGATGCCAAATCTCACTCATCTCGCGTGAGATGACAAATCACACTCATCTCGCGTGAGATGCCAAATCTCACGCATGTCACGGGAGATGCCAAATCTCACTCATCTCGCGTGAGATGCCAAATCTAACTCATTTCGCGTGAGATGCCAAATCTCACTCATCTCGCGTGAGATGCCAAATCTAACTCATCTCGCGTGGTATGCAAAATGTCACGCATCTCGCGTGAGATGTCATATCTCACTCATTTCGCGTGAGATGCCAAATCTCACTCATCTCGCGTGAGATGCCAACTCTCACACATCTCGCGTGAGATGCCAAATCTCACTGATCTCGTGTGAGATGCTAAATCTCACTCATCCTGCGTGAGATGCCAAATCTCACTCATCTCGCGTGAGATGCCAAATCTCACTCATCTCGCGTGAGATGACATATCACACTCATCTCGCGTGAGATGCCAAATCTCACGCATGTCACGTGAGATGCCAAATCTCACTCATCTCGCGTGAGATGCCAAATCTAACTCATCTCGCGTGAGATGCCAAATCTCACTCATCTCGCGTGAGATGCCAAATCTAACTCATCTCGCGTGAGATGCCGAATCTCACTCATCTCGCGTGAGATGCCAAATCTCACTCATCTCGCGTGAGATGCCAAATCTCACTCATCTCACGTGAGATGTCAAATCTCACTCATCTCGCGTGAGATGCCAAATCTAACTCATCTCGAGTGAGATGCCAAATCTCACTCATCTCGCGGAAGATGCCAAATCTAACTCATCTCGCGTGAGATGCCAAATCTCACTCATCTCGCATGAGATGACAAATCACACTCATCTCGCGTGAGATGCCAAATCTCACGCATGTCACGTGAGATGCCAAATCTCACTCATCTCGCGTGAGATGCCAAATCTCACTCATCTCGCGTGAGATGCCAAATCTAACTCATCTCGCGTGAGATGCCAAATCTAACTCATCTCGCGTGAGATGCCAAATCTAACTCATCTCGCGTGGGATGCCAAATCTCATGCATCTCGCATGAGATGTCATATCTCACTCATCTCGCGTGAGATGCCAAATCTCACTCATCTCGCGTGAGATGCCAAATCTCACACATCTCGCGTGAGATGCCAAATCTCACTGATCTCGCGTATGATGCTAAATGTCACTCATCCTGCGTGAGATGCCAAATCTCACTCATCTCGCGTGAGATACCAAATCTCACTCATCTTGCGTGAGATGACAAATCACACTCATCTCGCGTGAGATGCCAAATCTCACGCATGTCACGTGAGATGCCAAATCTCACTCATCTCGCGTGAGATGCCAAATCTAACTCATCTCGCGTGAGATGCCAAATCTCACTCATCTCGCGTGAGATGCCAAATCTAACTCATCTCGCGTGAGATGCCGAATCTCACTCATCTCGCGTGAGATGCCAAATCTCACTCATCTCGCGTGAGATGCCAAATCTCACTCATCTCGCGTGATATGTCAAATCTCACTCATCTCGCGTGAGATGCCAAATCTAACTCATCTAGAGTGAGATGCCAAATCTCACTCATCTCGCGTGAGATGCCAAATCTAACTCATCTCGTGTGAGATGCCAAATCTCACTCATCTCGCGTGAGATGACAAATCGCACTCATCTCGCATGAGATGCCAAATCTCACTCATCTTGCGTGAGATGCCAAATCTCACTCATCTCGCGTGAGATGCCAAATCTCACTCATCTCGCGTGGGATGCCAAATCTCACTCATCTTGCGTGAGATGCAAAATCTCACTCATCTCGCGTGAGATACCAAATCTCACACATCTCGCGTGAGATGCCAAATCTCACTGATCTCGCGTGAGATGCTAAATCTCACTCATCCTGCGTGAGATGCCAAATCTCACTCATCTCGCGTGAGATGACAAATCGCACTCATCTCGCGTGAGATGCCAAATAGTGAGCACGGGGAATTGGGCATGGCCGCTGACGTCATCGTAGGCACGCCCATGCCAAATCTCATTCATCTCACGTGAGAAGCCAAATCTCACTCATCTCGCGTGAGATGCCAAATCTCACTCATCTCGCTCGCGTGAGATGCCAAATCTAACTCATCTCGCGTGAGATGCCAAATCTCACTCATCTTGCGTGAGATGCCAAATCTAACTCATCTCGCGTGAGATGCCAAATCTCACTCATCTCGCGTGAGATGCCAAATCTCACTCATCTCGCGTGAGATGCCAAATCTCACTCATCTCACGTGAGATGCCAAATCTACCTCATCTCGCGTGAGATGCCAAATCTCACTCATCTCGCGTGAGATGCCAAATAGTGATTACGGGGAACTGGGCGCAGCCGCTGACGTCATCGTAGGCACGCCCATGCCAAATCCTACGCATCTCACGTGAAATGCCAAATCTAACTCATCTCGCGTGAGATACCAAATCTCACTCATCTCGCGTGAGATGCCAAATCTCACTCATCTCGCGTGAGATGCCAAATCTCACTCATCTCGCATGAGATGCCACATCTCACTCATCTCGCGTGAGATGCCAAATCTCACTCATCTCACGTGAGATGCCAAATCTAACTCATCTCGCGTGAGATGCCAAATCTCACTCATCTCGCGTGAGATGCCAAATCTAACTCATCTCGAGTGAGATGCCAAATCTCACTCATCTCGCGTGAGATGCCAAATCTCACTCATCTCGCGTGAGATGCCACATCTCACTCATCTCACGTGAGATGCCAAATCTCACTCATCTCACGTGAGATGCCAAATCTAACTCATCTCGCGTGAGATGCCAAATCTCACTCATCTCGCGTGGGATGGCAAATCTCACGCATCTCGCGTGAGATGACATATCTCACTCATCTCGCGTGAGATGCCAAATCTCACTCATCTTGCGTGAGATCCCAAATCTCACTCATCTCGAGTGAAATGCCAAATCTCACTCATCTCACGTGAGATGCCAAATCTCACGCATCTCGCGTGAGATGCCAAATCTCACTCATGTCGCGTGAGATGCCAAATCTCACTCATCTCGCGTGAGATGCCAAATCTCACTCATCTCGCTTGAGATGCCAAATCTCACTCATCTCACGTGAGATGCCAAATCTCACTCATCTCGCGGGACATGCCAAATCTCACTCATCTCGTGTGAGATGACAAATCACACTCATCTTGCGTGAGATGCCAAATCTCACGCATGTCACATGAGATGCCTAATCTCACTCATCTTGCGTGAGATGCCAAATCTCACGCATCTCGCGTGAGATGTCTCACTCATCTCGCGTGAGATGCCAAATCTCACTCATCTCGCGTGAGATGCCAAATCTCACTCATCTCGCGTGAGATGCCAAATCTCACTCATCTCACGTGAGATGCCACATCTCACTCATCTCGCATGAGATGCCAAATATCACTTATCTCGCGTGAGATGACAAATCACACTCATCTCGCGTGAGATGCCAAATCTCACGCATGTCACGGGAGATGCCAAATCTCACTCATCTCGCGTGAGATGCCAAATCTAACTCATCTCGCGTGAGATGCCAAATCTCACTCATCTCGCGTGAGATGCCAAATCTAACTCATCTCGCGTGGGATGCCAAATCTCACGCATCTCGCGTGAGATGTCATATCTCACTCATCTCGTGTGAGATGCCAAATCTCACTCATCTCGCGTGAGATGCCAAATCTCACACATCTCGCGTGAGATGCCAAATCTCACTGATCTCGCGTGAGATGCTAAATCTCACTCATCCTGCGTGAGATGCCAAATCTCACTCATCTCGCGTGAGATGACAAATCGCACTCATCTCGCGTGAGATGCCAAATAGTGAGCACGGGGAATTGGGCATGGCCGCTGACGTCATCGTAGGCACGCCCATGCCAAATCTCATTCATCTAACGTGAGAAGCCAAATCTCACTCATCTCGCGTGAGATGCCAAATCTCACTCATCTCGCTCGCGTGAGATGCCAAATCCAACTCATCTCGCGTGAGATGCCAAATCTCACTCATCTCGCGTGAGATGCCAAATCTAACTCATCTCGCATGAGATGCCAAATCTCACTCATCTCGCGTGAGATGCCAAATCTCACTCATCTCGCGTGAGATGCCAAATCTCACTCATCTCGCGTGAGATGCCAAATCTAATTCATCTCGCGTGAGATACAAAATCTCACTCATCTCGCGTGAGAAGCCAAATAGTGATTACGGGGAACTGGGCGCGGCCGCTGACGTCATCGTAGGCACGCCCATGCCAAATCTCACGCATCTCACGAGAGATGCCAAATCTAACTCATCTCGCGTGAGATACCAAATCTCACTCATCTCGCGTGAGATGCCAAATCTCACTCATCTCGCGTGAGATGCCAAATCTCACTCATCTCGCGTGAGATTGCAAATCTCACTCATCTCGCGTGAGATGCCAAATCTAATCATCTCGCGTGGGATGCCAAATCTCACGCATCTCGCGTGAGATGTCATATCTCACTCATCTCGCGTGAGATGCCAAATCTCACTCATCTCGCGTGAGATGCCAAATCTCACTGATCTCGCGTGAGATGCCAAATCTCACTCATCTCACGTGAGATGCCAAATCTAACTCATCTCGCGTGAGATGCCAAATCACACTCATCTCGCGTGAGATGCCAAATCTCACTCATCTCGCGGGACATGCCAAATCTCACTCATCTCGTGTGAGATGACAAATCACACTCATCTTGCGTGAGATGCCAAATCTCACGCATGTCACATGAGATTCCAAATCTCACTCATCTCGCGTGAGATGCCAAATCTCACGCATCTCGCGTGAGATGTCATATCTCACTCATCTCGCGTGAGATGCCAAATCTCACTCATCTCGCGTGAGATGCCAAATCTCACACATCTCGCGTGAGATGCCAAATCTCACTGATCTCGCGTGAGATGCTAAATCTCACTCATCTCGCGTGAGATGCCAAATCTCACTCATCTCGCGTGAGATGACAAATCGCACTCATCTCGTGTGAGATGCCAAATAGTGAGCATGGGGAATTGGGCACGGCCGCTGACGTCATTGTAGGCACGCCCATGCCAAATCTCATTCTTCTCACGTAAGAAGCCAAACCTCACTCATCTCGCGTGAGATGCCAAATCTCACTCATCTCGCTCGCGTGAGATGCCAAATCTAACTCATCTCACGTGAGATGCCAAATCTCACTCATCTCGCGTGAGATGCCAAATCTAACTCATCTCGCGTGAGATGCCAAATCTCACTCATCTCGCGTGAGATGCCAAATCTCACTCATCTCGCGTGAGATGCCAAATCTCACTCATCTCGCGTGAGATGCCACATCTCACTCATCTCGCGTGAGATGTCAAATCTCACTTATCTCGCGTGAGATGCCAAATCTAACTCATCTCGAGTGAGATGCCAAATCTCACTCATCTCGCGTGAGATGCCAAATCTAACTCATCTCGCGTGAGATGCCAAATCTCACTCATCTCACGTGAGATGACAAATCACACTCATCTCGCGTGAGATGCCAAATCTCACGCATGTCACGGGAGATGCCAAATCTCACTCATCTCGCGTGAGATGCCAAATCTAACTCATCTCGCGTGAGATGCCAAATCTCACTCATCTCGCGTGAGATGCCAAATCTAACTCATCTCGCGTGGGATGCCAAATCTCACGCATCTCGCGTGAGATGTCATATCTCACTCATCTCGCGTGAGATGCCAAATCTCACTCATCTCGCGTGAGATGCCAACTCTCACACATCTCGCGTGAGATGCCAAATCTCACTGATCTCGCGTGAGATGCTAAATCTCACTCATCCTGCGTGAGATGCCAAATCTCACTCATCTCGCGTGAGATGCCAAATCTCACTCATCTCGCGTGAGATGACAAATCACACTCATCTCGCGTGAGATGCCAAATCTCACGCATGTCACGTGAGATGCCAAATCTCACTCATCTCGCGTGAGATGCCAAATCTAACTCATCTCGCGTGAGATGCCAAATCTCACTCATCTCGCGTGAGATGCCAAATCTAACTCATCTCGCGTGAGATGCCGAATCTCACTCATCTCGCGTGAGATGCCAAATCTCACTCATCTCGCGTGAGATGCCAAATCTCACTCATCTCGCGTGAGATGTCAAATCTCACTCATCTCGCGTGAGATGCCAAATCTAACTCATCTCGAGTGAGATGCCAAATCTCACTCATCTCGCGTGAGATGCCAAATCTAACTCATCTTGCGTGAGATGCCAAATCTCACTCATCTCGCATGAGATGACAAATCACACTCATCTCGCGTGAGATGCCAAATCTGACGCATGTCACGTGAGATGCCAAATCTAACTCATCTCGCGTGAGATGCCAAATCACACTCATCTCGTGTGAGATGCCAAATCTCACTCATCTCGCGGGACATGCCAAATCTCACTCATCTCATGTGAGATGACAAATCACACTCATCTTGCGTGAGATGCCAAATCTCACGCATGTCACATGAGATGCCAAATCTCACTCATCTCGCATGAGATGCCAAATCTCACGCATCTCGCGTGAGATGTCATATCTCACTCATCTCGCGTGAGATGCCAAATCTCACTTATCTCGCGTGAGATGCCAAATCTCACACATCTCGCGTGAGATGCCAAATCTCACTGATCTCGCGTGAGATGCTAAATCTCACTCATCTCGCGTGAGATGCCAAATCTCACTCATCTCGCGTGAGATGACAAATCGCACTCATCTCGCGTGAGATGCCAAATAGTGAGCACGGGGAATTGGGCACGGCCGCTGACGTCATTGTAGGCACGCCCATGCCAAATCTCATTCTTCTCACGTGAGAAGCCAAACCTCACTCATCTCGCGTGAGAGGCCAAATCTCACTCATCTCGCTCGCGTGAGATGCCAAATCTAACTCATCTCACGTGAGATGCCAAATCTCACTCATCTCGCGTGAGATGCCAAATCTAACTCATCTCGTGTGAGATGCCAAATCTCACTCATCTCGTGTGAGATGCCAAATCTCACTCATCTCGCGTGAGATGCCAAATCTCACTCATCTCGCGTGAGATGCCACATCTCACTCATCTCGCGTGAGATGTCAAATCTCACTTATCTCACGTGAAATGCCAAATCTAACTCATCTCGAGTGAGATGCCAAATCTCACTCATCTCGCGTGAGATGCCAAATCTAACTCATCTCGCGTGAGATGCCAAATCTCACTCATCTCGCGTGAGATGACAAATCACACTCATCTCGCGTGAGATGCCAAATCTCACGCATGTCACGGGAGATGCCAAATCTCACTCATCTCGCGTGAGATGCCAAATCTAACTCATTTCGCGTGAGATGCCAAATCTCACTCATCTCGCGTGAGATGCCAAATCTAACTCATCTCGCGTGGTATGCCAAATCTCACGCATCTCGCGTGAGATGTCATATCTCACTCATCTCGCGTGAGATGCCAAATCTCACTCATCTCGCGTGAGATGCCAACTCTCACACATCTCGCGTGAGATGCCAAATCTCACTGATCTCGTGTGAGATGCTAAATCTCACTCATCCTGCGTGAGATGCCAAATCTCACTCATCTCGCGTGAGATGCCAAATCTCACTCATCTCGCGTGAGATGACATATCACACTCATCTCGCGTGAGATGCCAAATCTCACGCATGTCACGTGAGATGCCAAATCTCACTCATCTCGCGTGAGATGCCAAATCTAACTCATCTCGCGTGAGATGCCAAATCTCACTCATCTCGCGTGAGATGCCAAATCTAACTCATCTCGCGTGAGATGCCGAATCTCACTCATCTCGCGTGAGATGCCAAATCTCACTCATCTCGCGTGAGATGCCAAATCTCACTCATCTCACGTGAGATGTCAAATCTCACTCATCTCGCGTGAGATGCCAAATCTAACTCATCTCGAGTGAGATGCCAAATCTCACTCATCTCGCGGAAGATGCCAAATCTAACTCATCTCGCGTGAGATGCCAAATCTCACTCATCTCGCATGAGATGACAAATCACACTCATCTCGCGTGAGATGCCAAATCTCACGCATGTCACGTGAGATGCCAAATCTCACTCATCTCGCGTGAGATGCCAAATCTAACTCATCTCGCGTGAGATGCCAAATCTCACTTATCTCGCGTGAGATGCCAAATCTAACTCATCTCGCGTGGGATGCCAAATCTCACGCATCTCGCATGAGATGTCATATCTCACTCATCTCGCGTGAGATGCCAAATCTCACTCATCTCGCGTGAGATGCCAAATCTCACACATCTCGCGTGAGATGCCAAATCTCACTGATCTCGCGTGAGATGCTAAATCTCACTCATCCTGCGTGAGATGCCAAATCTCACTCATCTCGCGTGAGATGACAAATCGCACTCATCTCGCGTGAGATGCCAAATAGTGAGCACGGGGAATTGGGCATGGCCGCTGACGTCATCGTAGGCACGCCCATGCCAAATCTCATTCATCTCACGTGAGAAGCCAAATCTCACTCATCTCGCGTGAGATGCCAAATCTCACTCATCTCGCATGAGATGCCAAATCTCACTCATCTCGCGTAAGATGCAACATCTCACTCATCTCGCGTGAGATGCCAAATCTCACTCATCTCGCGTGATATGCCAAATCTCACTCATCTCGCGTGAGATACCATATCTCACTCATCTTGCGGGACATGCCAAATCTCGCTCATCTCACGTGAGATGCCAAATCTCACTCATCTCGCGTGAGATGCCAAATCTCACTCATCTCGCGTGAGATGCCACATCTCACTCATCTCGCATGAGATGCCAAAACTCACTCATCTCGCGTGAGATGCCAAATCTAACTCATCTCACGTGAGATGCCAAACCTCACTCATCTCGCGTGAGATGCCAAATCTAACTCATCTCGCGTGAGATGTCATATCTCACTCATCTCGCGTCAGATGCCAAATCTCACTCATCTCGTGTGAGATGCCAAATCTCACTCATCTCGCGTGAGATGCCACATCTCACTCATCTCGCGTGAGATGCCAAATCTAACTCATCTCGCGTGGGATGCCAAATCTCACGCATCTCACGTGAGACGTCATATCTCACTCATCTCGCGTGAGATGCAAAATCTCACTCATCTCGCGTGAGATACCAAATCTCACACATCTCGCGTGAGATGCCAAATCTCACTGATCTCGCGTGAGATGCTAAATCTCACTCATCCTGCGTGAGATGCCAAATCTCACTCATCTCGCGTGAGATGACAAATCGCACTCATCTCGCGTGAGATGCCAAATAGTGAGCACGGGGAATTGGGCATGGCCGCTGACGTCATCGTAGGCACGCCCATGCCAAATCTCATTCATCTCACGTGAGAAGCCAAATCTCACTCATCTCGAGTGAGATGCCAAATCTCACTCATCTCGCTCGCGTGAGATGCCAAATCTCACTCATCTCGTGTGAGATGCCAAATCTAACTCATCTCGCGTGAGATGCCAAATCTCACTCATCTCGCATGAGATGCCAAATCTCACTCATCTCGCGTGAGATGCCAAATCTCACTCATCTCGCGTGAGATGCCAAATCTAATTCATCTCGCGTGAGATGCCAAATCTCACTCATCTCGCGTGAGATGCCAAATAGTGATTACGGGGAACTGGGCGCGGCCGCTGACGTCATCGTAGGCACGCCCATGCCAAATCTCACGCATCTCACGTGAGATGCCAAATCTAACTCATCTCGCGTGAGATACCAAATCTCACTCATCTCGCGTGAGATGCCAAATCTCACTCATCTCGCGTGAGATGCCAAATCTCACTCATCTCGCGTGAGATGCCACATCTCACTTATCTCGCATGAGATGCCAAATCTCACTCATCTCGCGTGAGATGCCAAATCAAACTCATCTTGCGTGAGATGTCAAATCTCACTCATCTCGCGTGAGATGCCAAATCTAACTCATCTCGCGTGAGATGCCAAATCTCACTCATCTCGCGTGAGATGACAAATCACACTCATCTCGCGTGAGATGCCAAATCTCACGCATGTCACGTGAGATGCCAAATCTCACTCATCTCGCGTGAGATGCCAAATCTAACTCATCTCGCGTGAGATGCCAAATCTCACTCATCTCGCGTGAGATGCCAAATCTAACTCATCTCTCGCGTGGGATGCCAAATCTCACGCATCTCGCGTGAGATGTCATATCTCACTCATCTCGCGTGAGATGCCAAATCTCACTCATCTCGCGTGAGATGCCAAATCTCACTCATCTCGCGTGAGATGACAAATCGCACTCATCTCGCGTGAGATGCCAAATAGTGAGCACGGGGAATTGGGCATGGCCGCTGACGTCATCGTAGGCACGCCCATGCCAAATCTCATTCATCTCACGTGAGAAGCCAAATCTCACTCATCTCGAGTGAGATGCCAAATCACACTCATCTCGCTCGCGTGAGATGCCAAATCTCACTCATCTCGTGTGAGATGCCAAATCTAACTCATCTCGCGTGAGATGCCAAATCTCACTCATCTCGCATGAGATGCCAAATCTCACTCATCTCGCGTGAGATGCCAAATCTCACTCATCTCGCGTGAGATGCCAAATCTAATTCATCTCGCGTTAGATGCCAAATCTCACTCATCTCGCGTGAGATGCCAAATAGTGATTACGGGGAACTGGGCACGGCCGCTGACGTCATCGTAGGCACGCCCATGCCAAATCTCACGCATCTCACGTGAGATGCCAAATCTAACTCATCTCGCGTGAGATACCAAATCTCACTCATCTCGCTTGAGATGCCAAATCTCACTCATCTCGCATGAGATGCCAAATCTCACTCATCTCGCGTGAGATGCCACATCTCACTTATCTCGCGTGAGATGCCAAATCTCACTCATCTCGCGTGAGATGCCAAATCAAACTCATCTCGCGTGAGATGTCAAATCTCACTCATCTCGCGTGAGATGCCAAATCTAACTCATCTCAAGTGAGATGCCAAATCTCACTCATCTCGCGTGAGATGCCAAATCTAACTCATCTCGCGTGAGATGCCAAATCTCACTCATCTCGCGTGAGATGACAAATCACACTCATCTCGCGTGAGATGCCAAATCTCACCCATGTCACGTGAGATGCCAAATCTCACTCATCTCGCGTGAGATGCCAAATCTAACTCATCTCGCGTGAGATGCCAAATCTCACTCATCTCGCGTGAGATGCCAAATCTAACTCATCTCGCGTGGGATGCCAAATCTCACGCATCTCGCGTGAGATGTCATATCTCACTCATCTCGCGTGAGATGCCAAATCTCACTCATCTCGCGTGAGATGCCAAATCTCACACATCTCGCGTGAGATGCCAAATCTCACTGATCTCGCGTGAGATGCTAAATCTCACTCATCCTGCGTGAGATGCCAAATCTCACTCATCTCGCGTGAGATGACAAATCGCACTCATCTCACGTGAGATGCCAAATAGTGAGCACGGGGAATTGGGCATGGCCGCTGACGTCATCGTAGGCACGCCCATGCCAAATCTCAATCATCTAACGTGAGAAGCCAAATCTCACTCATCTCGCGTGAGATGCCAAATCTCACTGATCTCGCTCGCGTGAGATGCCAAATCTAACTCATCTCGCGTGAGATGCCAAATCTCACTCATCTCGCGTGAGATGCCAAATCTAACTCATCTCGCATGAGATGCCAAATCTCACTCATCTCGCGTGAGATGCCAAATCTCACTCATCTCGCATAAGATGCCAAATCTCACTAATCTCGCGTGAGATGCCAAATAGTGATTACGGGGAACTGGGCGCGGCCGCTGACGTCATCGTAGGCACGCCCATGCCAAATCTCACGCATCTCACGAGAGATGCCAAATCTAACTCATCTCGCGTGAGATACCAAATCTCACTCATCTCGCGTGAGATGCCAAATCTCACTCATCTCGCGTGAGATGCCAAATCTCACTCATCTCACGTGAGATGCCACATCTCACGCATGTCACGTGAGATGCCAAATCTCACTCATCTCACGTGAGATGCCAAATCTCACTCATCTCGCGTGAGATGCCAAATCTCACTCATCTCGCGTGAGATGCCACATCTCACTCATCTCGCATGAGATGCCAAAACTCACTCATCTCGCGTGAGATGCCAAATCTAACTCATCTCACGTGAAATGCCAAATCTCACTCATCTCGCGTGAGATGCCAAATCTCACTCATCTCGCGTGAGATGCCAAATCTCACTCATCTCGCTCGCGTGAGATGCCAAATCTAACTCATCTCGCGTGAGATGCCAAATCTCACTCATCTCGCGTGAGATGCCAAATCTAACTCATCTCGCGTGAGATGCCAAATCTCACTCATCTCGCGTGAGATGCCAAATCTCACTCATCTCGCGTGAGATGCCAAATCTAACTCATCTCGAGTGAGATGCCAAATCTCACTCATCTCGCGTGAGATGCCAAATCTAACTCATCTCGCGTGAGATGCCAAATCTCATTCATCTCGCATGAGATGACAAATCACACTCATCTCGCGTGAGATGCCAAATCTCACGCATGTCACGTGAGATGCCAAATCTCACTCATCTCGCGTGAGATGCCAAATCTAACTCATCTCGCGTGAGATGCCAAATCTCACTTATCTCGCGTGAGATGCTAAATTTAACTCATCTCGCGTGGGATGCCAAATCTCACGCATCTCGCATGAGAAGTCATATCTCACTCATCTCGCGTGAGATGCCAAATCTCACTCATCTCGCGTGAGATGCCAAATCTCACACATCTCGCGTGAGATGCCAAATCTCACTGATCTCGCGTGAGATGCTAAATCTCACTCATCCTGCGTGAGATGCCAAATTTCACTCATCTCGCGTGAGATGACAAATCGCACTCATCTCGCGTGAGATGCCAAATAGTGAGCACGGGGAATTGGGCATGGCCGCTGACGTCATCGTAGGCACGCCCATGCCAAATCTCATTCATCTCACGTGAGAAGCCAAATCTCACTCATCTCGCGTGAGATGCCAAATCTCACTCATCTCGCGTGAGATGCCAAATCTCACTCATCTCGCGTGAGATGCCACATCTCACTCATCTCGCATGAGATGCCAAATCTCACTCATCTCGCGTGATATGCCAAATCTCACTCATCTCGCGTGAGATACCATATCTCACTCATCTTGCGGGACATGCCAAATCTCACTCATCTCACGTGAGATGCCAAATCTCACTCATCTCGCGTGAGATGCCAAATCTCACTCATCTCGCGTGAGATGCCACATCTCACTCATCTCGCATGAGATGCCAAAACTCACTCATCTCGCGTGAGATGCCAAATCTCACTCATCTCGCGTGAGATGCCAAATCTAACTCATCTCGCGTGAGATGTCATATCTCACTCATCTCGCGTGAGATGCCAAATCTCACTCATCTCGTGTGAGATGCCAAATCTCACTCATCTCGCGTGAGATGCCACATCTCACTCATCTCGCGTGAGATGCCAAATCTAACTCATCTCGCGTGGGATGCCAAATCTCACGCATCTCGCGTGAGACGTCATATCTCACTCATCTCGCGTGAGATGCAAAATCTCACTCATCTCACGTGAGATACCAAATCTCACTCATCTCACGTGAGATGCCAAATCTAACTCATCTCGCGTGAGATGCCAAATCTCACTCATCTCGCGTGGGATGGCAAATCTCACGCATCTCGCGTGAGATGCCAAATCTCACTCATGCCGCGTGAGATGCCAAATCTCACTCATCTCGCGTGAGATGCCAAATCTCACTCATCTCGCGTGAGATGCCAAATCTCACTCATCTCACGTGAGATGCCAAATCTCACGCATCTCGCGTGAGATGCCAAATCTCACTCATGTCGCGTGAGATGCCAAATCTCACTCATCTCGCGTGAGATGCCAAATCTCACTCATCTCGCGTGAGATGCCAAATCTCACTTATCTCGCGTGAGATGCCAAATCTCACTCATCTCGCGTGAGATGCCAAATCTAACTCATCTCGCGTGAGATGCCAAATCTCACTCATCTCGCGTGAGATGCCAAATCTCACTCATCTCACGTGAGATGCCAAATCTCACTCATCTCTCGTGAGATGCCAAATCTCACTCATCTCGCGTGAGATGCCAAATCTCACTCATCTCGCGTGAGATGCCACATCTCACTCATCTCGCGTGAGATGCCAAATCTCACTCATCTCGCGTGATATGCCAAATCTCACTCATCTCGCGTGAGATACCATATCTCACTCATCTTGCGGGACATGCCAAATCTCACTCATCTCACGTGAGATGCCAAATCTCACTCAACTCGCGTGAGATGCCAAATCTCACTCATCTCGCGTGAGATGCCACATCTCACTCATCTCGCATGAGATGCCAAAACTCACTCATCTCGCGTGAGATGCCAAATCTAACTCATCTCACGTGAGATGCCAAATCTCACTCATCTCACGTGAGATGCCAAATCTAACTCATCTCGCGTGAGATGTCATATCTCACTCATCTCGCGTGAGATGCCAAATCTCACTCATCTCGCGTGAGATGCCAAATCTCACTCATCTCGCATGAGATGCCAAATCTCACTCATCTCGCATGAGATGCCAAATCTCACTCATCTCGCGTGAGATGCCAAATCTAATTCATCTCGCGTGAGATGCCAAATCTCACTCATCTCGCGTGAGATGCCAAATAGTGATTACGGGGAACTGGGCGCGGCCGCTGACGTCATCGTAGGCACGCCCATGCCAAATCTCACGCATCTCACGTGAGATGCCAAATCTAACTCATCTCGCGTGAGATACCAAATCTCACTCATCTCGCGTGAGATGCCAAATCTCACTCATCTCGCGTGAGATGCCAAATCTCACTCATCTCGCGTGAGATGCCACATCTCACTTATCTCACGTGAGATGCCAAATCTCACTCATCTCGCGTGAGATGCCAAATCAAACTCATCTCACGTGAGATGTCAAATCTCACTCATCTCGCGTGAGATGCCAAATCTAACTCATCTCAAGTGAGATGCCAAATCTCACTCATCTCGCGTGAGATGCCAAACCTAACTCATCTCGCGTGAGATGCCAAATCTCACTCATCTCGCGTGAGATGACAAATCACACTCATCTCGCGTGAGATGCCAAATCTCACGCATGTCACGTGAGATGCCAAATCTCACTCATCTCGCGTGAGATGCCAAATCTAACTCATCTCGCGTGGGATGCCAAATCTCACGCATCTCGCGTGAGATGTCATATCTCACTCATCTCGCGTGAGATGCCAAATCTCACTCATCTCGCGTGAGATGCCAAATCTCACACATCTCGCGTGAGATGCCAAATCTAACTCATCTCGCGTGAGATGCCAAATCTCATTCATCTCGCATGAGATGACAAATCACACTCATCTCGCGTGAGATGCCAAATCTCACGCATGTCACGTGAGATGCCAAATCTCACTCATCTCGCGTGAGATGCCAAATCTAACTCATCTCGCGTGAGATGCCAAATCTCACTTATCTCGCGTGAGATGCCAAATCTAACTCATCTCGCACGAGAAGTCATATCTCACTCATCTCGCGTGAGATGCCAAATCTCACTCATCTCGCGTGAGATGCCAAATCTCACACATCTCGCGTGAGATGCCAAATCTCACTGATCTCGCGTGAGATGCTAAATTTCACTCATCTCGCGTGAGATGACAAATCGCACTCATCTCGCGTGAGATGCCAAATAGTGAGCACGGGGAATTGGGCATGGCCGCTGACATCATCGTAGGCACGCCCATGCCAAATCTCATTCATCTCACGTGAGAAGCCAAATCTCACTCATCTCGCGTGAGATGCCAAATCTCACTCATCTCGCGTGAGATGCCAAATCTCACTCATCTCGCGTGAGATGCCACATCTCACTCATCTCGCATGAGATGCCAAATCTCACTCATCTCGCGTGATATGCCAAATCTCACTCATCTCGCGTGAGATACCATATCTCACTCATCTTGCGGGACATGCCAAATCTCACTCATCTCACGTGAGATGCCAAATCTCACTCATCTCGCGTGAGATGCCAAATCTAACTCATCTCGCGTGAGATGTCATATCTCACTCATCTCGCGTGAGATGCCAAATCTCACTCATCTCGTGTGAGATGCCAAATCTCACTCATCTCGCGTGAGATGCCACATCTCACTCATCTCGCGTGAGATGCCAAATCTAACTCATCTCGCGTGGGATGCCAAATCTCACGCATCTCGCGTGAGACGTCGTATCTCACTCATCTCGCGTGAGATGCAAAATCTCACTCATCTCACGTGAGATACCAAATCTCACTCATCTCACGTGAGATGCCAAATCTAACTCATCTCGCGTGAGATGCCAAATCTCACTCATCTCGCGTGGGATGGCAAATCTCACGCATCTCGCGTGAGATGCCAAATCTCACTCATGCCGCGTGAGATGCCAAATCTCACTCATCTCGCGTGAGATGCCAAATCTCACTCATCTCGCGTGAGATGCCAAATCTCACTCATCTCACGTGAGATGCCAAATCTCACGCATCTCGCGTGAGATGCCAAATCTCACTCATGTCGCGTGAGATGCCAAATCTCACTCATCTCGCGTGAGATGCCAAATCTCACTCATCTCGCGTGAGATGCCAAATCTCACTTATCTCGCGTGAGATGCCAAATCTCACTCATCTCGCGTGAGATGCCAAATCTAACTCATCTCGCGTGAGATGCCAAATCTCACTCATCTCGCGTGAGATGCCAAATCTCACTCATCTCGCGTGAGATGCCAAATCTCACTCATCTCTCGTGAGATGCCAAATCTCACTCATCTCGCGTGAGATGCCAAATCTCACTCATCTCGCGTGAGATGCCACATCTCACTCATCTCGCGTGAGATGCCAAATCTCACTCATCTCGCGTGATATGCCAAATCTCACTCATCTCGCGTGAGATACCATATCTCACTCATCTTGCGGGACATGCCAAATCTCACTCATCTCACGTGAGATGCCAAATCTCACTCATCTCGCGTGAGATGCCAAATCTCACTCATCTCGCGTGAGATGCCACATCTCACTCATCTCGCATGAGATGCCAAAACTCACTCATCTCGCGTGAGATGCCAAATCTAACTCATCTCACGTGAGATGCCAAATCTCACTCATCTCACGTGAGATGCCAAATCTAACTCATCTCGCGTGAGATGTCATATCTCACTCATCTCGCGTGAGATGCCAAATCTCACTCATCTCGCGTGAGATGCCAAATCTCACTCATCTCGCATGAGATGCCAAATCTCACTCATCTCGCATGAGATGCCAAATCTCACTCATCTCGCGTGAGATGCCAAATCTAATTCATCTCGCGTGAGATGCCAAATCTCACTCATCTCGCGTGAGATGCCAAATAGTGATTACGGGGAACTGGGCGCGGCCGCTGACGTCATCGTAGGCACGCCCATGCCAAATCTCACGCATCTCACGTGAGATGCCAAATCTAACTCATCTCGCGTGAGATACCAAATCTCACTCATCTCGCGTGAGATGCCAAACCTCACTCATCTCGCGTGGGATGGCAAATCTCACGCATCTCGCGTGAGATGCCAAATCTCACTCATGCCGCGTGAGATGCCAAATCTCACTCATCTCGCGTGAGATGCCAAATCTCACTCATCTCGCGTGAGATGCCAAATCTCACTCATCTCACGTGAGATGCCAAATCTCACGCATCTCGCGTGAGATGCCAAATCTCACTCATGTCGCGTGAGATGCCAAATCTCACTCATCTCGCGTGAGATGCCAAATCTCACTCATCTCGCGTGAGATGCCAAATCTCACTTATCTCGCGTGAGATGCCAAATCTCACTCATCTCGCGTGAGATGCCAAATCTAACTCATCTCGCGTGAGATGCCAAATCTCACTCATCTCGCGTGAGATGCCAAATCTCACTCATCTCGCGTGAGATGCCAAATCTCACTCATCTCTCGTGAGATGCCAAATCTCACTCATCTCGCGTGAGATGCCAAATCTCACTCATCTCGCGTGAGATGCCACATCTCACTCATCTCGCGTGAGATGCCAAATCTCACTCATCTCGCGTGATATGCCAAATCTCACTCATCTCGCGTGAGATACCATATCTCACTCATCTTGCGGGACATGCCAAATCTCACTCATCTCACGTGAGATGCCAAATCTCACTCATCTCGCGTGAGATGCCAAATCTCACTCATCTCGCGTGAGATGCCACATCTCACTCATCTCGCATGAGATGCCAAAACTCACTCATCTCGCGTGAGATGCCAAATCTAACTCATCTCACGTGAGATGCCAAATCTCACTCATCTCACGTGAGATGCCAAATCTAACTCATCTCGCGTGAGATGTCATATCTCACTCATCTCGCGTGAGATGCCAAATCTCACTCATCTCGCGTGAGATGCCAAATCTCACTCATCTCGCATGAGATGCCAAATCTCACTCATCTCGCATGAGATGCCAAATCTCACTCATCTCGCGTGAGATGCCAAATCTAATTCATCTCGCGTGAGATGCCAAATCTCACTCATCTCGCGTGAGATGCCAAATAGTGATTACGGGGAACTGGGCGCGGCCGCTGACGTCATCGTAGGCACGCCCATGCCAAATCTCACGCATCTCACGTGAGATGCCAAATCTAACTCATCTCGCGTGAGATACCAAATCTCACTCATCTCGCGTGAGATGCCAAACCTCACTCATCTCGCGTGAGATGCCAAATCTCACTCATCTCGCGTGAGATGCCACATCTCACTTATCTCACGTGAGATGCCAAATCTCACTCATCTCGCGTGAGATGCCAAAT
Organism: Lissotriton helveticus; assembly: GCF_964261635.1. NCBI lineage: Eukaryota > Metazoa > Chordata > Amphibia > Caudata > Salamandridae > Lissotriton > Lissotriton helveticus. The sequence goes on from NC_136073.1 coordinate 709,428,703, forward strand.
CAAACTCATCTCACGTGAGATGTCAAATCTCACTCATCTCGCGTGAGATGCCAAATCTAACTCATCTCAAGTGAGATGCCAAATCTCACTCATCTCGCGTGAGATGCCAAACCTAACTCATCTCGCGTGAGATGCCAAATCTCACTCATCTCGCGTGAGATGACAAATCACACTCATCTCGCGTGAGATGCCAAATCTCACGCATGTCACGTGAGATGCCAAATCTCACTCATCTCGCGTGAGATGCCAAATCTAACTCATCTCGCGTGGGATGCCAAATCTCACGCATCTCGCGTGAGATGTCATATCTCACTCATCTCGCGTGAGATGCCAAATCTCACTCATCTCGCGTGAGATGCCAAATCTCACACATCTCGCGTGAGATGCCAAATCTAACTCATCTCGCGTGAGATGCCAAATCTCATTCATCTCGCATGAGATGACAAATCACACTCATCTCGCGTGAGATGCCAAATCTCACGCATGTCACGTGAGATGCCAAATCTCACTCATCTCGCGTGAGATGCCAAATCTAACTCATCTCGCGTGAGATGCCAAATCTCACTTATCTCGCGTGAGATGCCAAATTTAACTCATCTCGCGTGGGATGCCAAATCTCACGCATCTCGCATGAGAAGTCATATCTCACTCATCTCGCGTGAGATGCCAAATCTCACTCATCTCGCGTGAGATGCCAAATCTCACACATCTCGCGTGAGATGCCAAATCTCACTGATCTCGCGTGAGATGCTAAATCTCACTCATCCTGCGTGAGATGCCAAATTTCACTCATCTCGCGTGAGATGACAAATCGCACTCATCTCGCGTGAGATGCCAAATAGTGAGCACGGGGAATTGGGCATGGCCGCTGACATCATCGTAGGCACGCCCATGACAAATCTCATTCATCTCACGTGAGAAGCCAAATCTCACTCATCTCGCGTGAGATGCCAAATCTCACTCATCTCGCGTGAGATGCCAAATCTCACTCATCTCGCGTGAGATGCCACATCTCACTCATCTCGCATGAGATGCCAAATCTCACTCATCTCACGTGATATGCCAAATCTCACTCATCTCGCGTGAGATACCATATCTCACTCATCTTGCGGGACATGCCAAATCTCACTCATCTCACGTGAGATGCCAAATCTCACTCATCTCGCGTGAGATGCCAAATCTAACTCATCTCGCGTGAGATGTCATATCTCACTCATCTCGCGTGAGATGCCAAATCTCACTCATCTCGTGTGAGATGCCAAATCTCACTCATCTCGCGTGAGATGCCACATCTCACTCATCTCGCGTGAGATGCCAAATCTAACTCATCTCGCGTGGGATGCCAAATCTCACGCATCTCGCGTGAGACGACATATCTCACTCATCTCGCGTGAGATGCAAAATCTCACTCATCTCGCGTGAGATACCAAATCTCACTCATCTCACGTGAGATGCCAAATCTAACTCATCTCGCGTGAGATGCCAAATCTCACTCATCTCGCGTGGGATGGCAAATCTCACGCATCTCGCGTGAGATGACATATCTCACTCATCTCGCGTGAGATGCCAAATCTCACTCATCTCGCGTGAGATGCCAAATCTCACTCATCTCGCGTGAGATGCCAAATCTCACTCATCTCACGTGAGATGCCAAATCTCACGCATCTCGCGTGAGATGCCAAATCTCACTCATGTCGCGTGAGATGCCAAATCTCACTCATCTCGTGTGAGATGCCAAATCTCACTCATCTCGCGTGAGATGCCAAATCTCACTTATCTCGCGTGAGATGCCAAATCTCACTCATCTCGCGTGAGATGCCAAATCTAACTCATCTCGCGTGAGATGCCAAATCTCACTCATCTCGCGTGAGATGCCAAATCTCACTCATCTCACGTGAGATGCCAAATCTCACTCATCTCTCGTGAGATGCCAAATCTCACTCATCTCGCGTGAGATGCCAAATCTCACTCATCTCGCGTGAGATGCCACATCTCACTCATCTCGCGTGAGATGCCAAATCTCACTCATCTCACGTGATATGCCAAATCTCACTCATCTCGCGTGAGATACCATATCTCACTCATCTTGCGGGACATGCCAAATCTCACTCATCTCACGTGAGATGCCAAATCTCACTCATCTCGCGTGAGATGCCAAATCTCACTCATCTCGCGTGAGATGCCACATCTCACTCATCTCGCGTGAGATGCCAAATCTCACTCATCTCGCGTGAGATGCCAAATCTCACTCATCTCGCGTGAGATGCCAAATCTCACTCATCTCACGTGAGATGCCAAATCTAACTCATCTCGCGTGAGATGCCAAATCTCACTCATCTCGCATGGGATGGCAAATCTCACGCATCTCGCATGAGATGACATATCTTACTCATCTCGCGTGAGATGCCAAATCTCACTCATCTCGCGTGAGATGCCAAATCTCACTCATCTCGCGTGAGATGCCAAATAGTGAGCACGGGGAATTGGGCATGGCCGCTGACGTCATCGTAGGCACGCCCATGCCAAATCTCATTCATCTCACGTGAGAAGCCAAATCTCACTCATCTCGCGTGAGATGCCAAATCTCACTCATCTCGCTCGCGTGAGATGCCAAATCCAACTCATCTCGCGTGAGATGCCAAATCTCACTCATCTCGCGTGAGATGCCAAATCTAACTCATCTCGCATGAGATGCCAAATCTCACTCATCTCGCGTGAGATGCCAAATCTCACTCATCTCGCGTGAGATGCCAAATCTCACTCATCTCGCGTGAGATGCCAAATCTAATTCATCTCGCGTGAGATACAAAATCTCACTCATCTCGCGTGAGAAGCCAAATAGTGATTACGGGGAACTGGGCGCGGCCGCTGACGTCATCGTAGGCACGCCCATGCCAAATCTCACGCATCTCACGAGAGATGCCAAATCTAACTCATCTCGCGTGAGATACCAAATCTCACTCATCTCGCGTGAGATGCCAAATCTCACTCATCTCGCGTGAGATGCCAAATCTCACTCATCTCGCGTGAGATGCCAAATCTCACTCATCTCGCGTGAGATGCCAAATCTCACTCATCTCACGTGAGATGCCAAATCTCACGCATCTCGCGTGAGATGCCAAATCTCACTCATGTCGCGTGAGATGCCAAATCTCACTCATCTCGTGTGAGATGCCAAATCTCACTCATCTCGCGTGAGATGCCAAATCTCACTTATCTCGCGTGAGATGCCAAATCTCACTCATCTCGCGTGAGATGCCAAATCTAACTCATCTCGCGTGAGATGCCAAATCTCACTCATCTCGCGTGAGATGCCAAATCTCACTCATCTCACGTGAGATGCCAAATCTCACTCATCTCTCGTGAGATGCCAAATCTCACTCATCTCGCGTGAGATGCCAAATCTCACTCATCTCGCGTGAGATGCCACATCTCACTCATCTCGCGTGAGATGCCAAATCTCACTCATCTCACGTGATATGCCAAATCTCACTCATCTCGCGTGAGATACCATATCTCACTCATCTTGCGGGACATGCCAAATCTCACTCATCTCACGTGAGATGCCAAATCTCACTCATCTCGCGTGAGATGCCAAATCTCACTCATCTCGCGTGAGATGCCACATCTCACTCATCTCGCGTGAGATGCCAAATCTCACTCATCTCGCGTGAGATGCCAAATCTCACTCATCTCGCGTGAGATGCCAAATCTCACTCATCTCACGTGAGATGCCAAATCTAACTCATCTCGCGTGAGATGCCAAATCTCACTCATCTCGCATGGGATGGCAAATCTCACGCATCTCGCATGAGATGACATATCTTACTCATCTCGCGTGAGATGCCAAATCTCACTCATCTCGCGTGAGATGCCAAATCTCACTCATCTCGCGTGAGATGCCAAATAGTGAGCACGGGGAATTGGGCATGGCCGCTGACGTCATCGTAGGCACGCCCATGCCAAATCTCATTCATCTCACGTGAGAAGCCAAATCTCACTCATCTCGCGTGAGATGCCAAATCTCACTCATCTCGCTCGCGTGAGATGCCAAATCCAACTCATCTCGCGTGAGATGCCAAATCTCACTCATCTCGCGTGAGATGCCAAATCTAACTCATCTCGCATGAGATGCCAAATCTCACTCATCTCGCGTGAGATGCCAAATCTCACTCATCTCGCGTGAGATGCCAAATCTCACTCATCTCGCGTGAGATGCCAAATCTAATTCATCTCGCGTGAGATACAAAATCTCACTCATCTCGCGTGAGAAGCCAAATAGTGATTACGGGGAACTGGGCGCGGCCGCTGACGTCATCGTAGGCACGCCCATGCCAAATCTCACGCATCTCACGAGAGATGCCAAATCTAACTCATCTCGCGTGAGATACCAAATCTCACTCATCTCGCGTGAGATGCCAAATCTCACTCATCTCGCGTGAGATGCCAAATCTCACTCATCTCGCGTGAGATTGCAAATCTCACTCATCTCGCGTGAGATGCCAAATCTAATCATCTCGCGTGGGATGCCAAATCTCACGCATCTCGCGTGAGATGTCATATCTCACTCATCTCGCGTGAGATGCCAAATCTCACTCATCTCGCGTGAGATGCCAAATCTCACTGATCTCGCGTGAGATGCCAAATCTCACTCATCTCACGTGAGATGCCAAATCTAACTCATCTCGCGTGAGATGCCAAATCACACTCATCTCGCGTGAGATGCCAAATCTCACTCATCTCGCGGGACATGCCAAATCTCACTCATCTCGTGTGAGATGACAAATCACACTCATCTTGCGTGAGATGCCAAATCTCACGCATGTCACATGAGATGCCAAATCTCACTCATCTCGCGTGAGATGCCAAATCTCACGCATCTCGCGTGAGATGCCATATCTCACTCATCTCGCGTGAGATGCCAAATCTCTCTCATCTCGCGTGAGATGCCAAATCTCACACATCTCGCGTGAGATGCCAAATCTCACTGATCTCGCGTGAGATGCTAAATCTCACTCATCTCGCGTGAGATGCCAAATCTCACTCATCTCGCGTGAGATGACAAATCGCACTCATCTCGTGTGAGATGCCAAATAGAGAGCATGGGGAATTGGGCACGGCCGCTGACGTCATTGTAGGCACGCCCATGCCAAATCTCATTCTTCTCACGTAAGAAGCCAAACCTCACTCATCTCGCGTGAGATGCCAAATCTCACTCATCTCGCTCGCGTGAGATGCCAAATCTAACTCATCTCACGTGAGATGCCAAATCTCACTCATCTCGCGTGAGATGCCAAATCTAACTCATCTCGCGTGAGATGCCAAATCTCACTCATCTCGCGTGAGATGCCAAATCTCACTCATCTCGCGTGAGATGCCAAATCTCACTCATCTCGCGTGAGATGCCACATCTCACTCATCTCGCGTGAGATGTCAAATCTCACTTATCTCGCGTGAGATGCCAAATCTAACTCATCTCGAGTGAGATGCCAAATCTCACTCATCTCACGTGAGATGCCAAATCTAACTCATCTCGCGTGAGATGCCAAATCTCACTCATCTCGCGTGAGATGACAAATCACACTCATCTCGCGTGAGATGCCAAATCTCACGCATGTCACGGGAGATGCCAAATCTCACTCATCTCGCGTGAGATGCCAAATCTAACTCATCTCGCGTGAGATGCCAAATCTCACTCATCTCGCGTGAGATGCCAAATCTAACTCATCTCGCGTGGGATGCCAAATCTCACGCATCTCGCGTGAGATGTCATATCTCACTCATCTCGCGTGAGATGCCAAATCTCACTCATCTCGCGTGAGATGCCAACTCTCACACATCTCGCGTGAGATGCCAAATCTCACTGATCTCGCGTGAGATGCTAAATCTCACTCATCCTGCGTGAGATGCCAAATCTCACTCATCTCGCGTGAGATGCCAAATCTCACTCATCTCGCGTGAGATGACAAATCACACTCATCTCGCGTGAGATGCCAAATCTCACGCATGTCACGTGAGATGCCAAATCTCACTCATCTCGCGTGAGATGCCAAATCTAACTCATCTCGCGTGAGATGCCAAATCTCACTCATCTCGCGTGAGATGCCAAATCTAACTCATCTCGCGTGAGATGCCGAATCTCACTCATCTCGCGTGAGATGCCAAATCTCACTCATCTCGCGTGAGATGCCAAATCTCACTCATCTCGCGTGAGATGTCAAATCTCACTCATCTCGCGTGAGATGCCAAATCTAACTCATCTCGAGTGAGATGCCAAATCTCACTCATCTCGCGTGAGATGCCAAATCTAACTCATCTCGCGTGAGATGCCAAATCTCACTCATCTCGCATGAGATGACAAATCACACTCATCTCGCGTGAGATGCCAAATCTCACGCATGTCACGTGAGATGCCAAATCTAACTCATCTCGCGTGAGATGCCAAATCACACTCATCTCGTGTGAGATGCCAAATCTCACTCATCTCGCGGGACATGCCAAATCTCACTCATCTCATGTGAGATGACAAATCACACTCATCTTGCGTGAGATGCCAAATCTCACGCATGTCACATGAGATGCCAAATCTCACTCATCTCGCATGAGATGCCAAATCTCACGCATCTCGCGTGAGATGTCATATCTCACTCATCTCGCGTGAGATGCCAAATCTCACTCATCTCGCGTGAGATGCCAAATCTCACACATCTCGCGTGAGATGCCAAATCTCACTGATCTCGCGTGAGATGCTAAATCTCACTCATCTCGCGTGAGATGCCAAATCTCACTCATCTCGCGTGAGATGACAAATCGCACTCATCTCGCGTGAGATGCCAAATAGTGAGCACGGGGAATTGGGCACGGCCGATGACGTCATTGTAGGCACGCCCATGCCAAATCTCATTCTTCTCACGTGAGAAGCCAAACCTCACTCATCTCGCGTGAGAGGCCAAATCTCACTCATCTCGCTCGCGTGAGATGCCAAATCTAACTCATCTCACGTGAGATGCCAAATCTCACTCATCTCGCGTGAGATGCCAAATCTAACTCATCTCGCGTGAGATGCCAAATCTCACTCATCTCGCGTGAGATGCCAAAATCTCACTCCTCTCGCGTGAGATGCCAAATCTCACTCATCTCGCGTGAGATGCCACATCTCACTCATCTCGCGTGAGATGTCAAATCTCATTTATCTCGCGTGAAATGCCAAATCTAACTCATCTCGAGTGAGATGCCAAATCTCACTCATCTCGCGTGAGATGCCAAATCTAACTCATCTCGCGTGAGATGCCAAATCTCACTCATCTCGCGTGAGATGACAAATCACACTCATCTCGCGTGAGATGCCAAATCTCACGCATGTCACGGGAGATGCCAAATCTCACTCATCTCGCGTGAGATGCCAAATCTAACTCATTTCGCGTGAGATGCCAAATCTCACTCATCTCGCGTGAGATGCCAAATCTAACTCATCTCGCGTGGTATGCAAAATGTCACGCATCTCGCGTGAGATGTCATATCTCACTCATCTCGCGTGAGATGCCAAATCTCACTCATCTCGCGTGAGATGCCAACTCTCACACATCTCGCGTGAGATGCCAAATCTCACTGATCTCGTGTGAGATGCTAAATCTCACTCATCCTGCGTGAGATGCCAAATCTCACTCATCTCGCGTGAGATGCCAAATCTCACTCATCTCGCGTGAGATGACATATCACACTCATCTCGCGTGAGATGCCAAATCTCACGCATGTCACGTGAGATGCCAAATCTCACTCATCTCGCGTGAGATGCCAAATCTAACTCATCTCGCGTGAGATGCCAAATCTCACTCATCTCGCGTGAGATGCCAAATCTAACTCATCTCGCGTGAGATGCCGAATCTCACTCATCTCGCGTGAGATGCCAAATCTCACTCATCTCGCGTGAGATGCCAAATCTCACTCATCTCACGTGAGATGTCAAATCTCACTCATCTCGCGTGAGATGCCAAATCTAACTCATCTCGAGTGAGATGCCAAATCTCACTCATCTCGCGGAAGATGCCAAATCTAACTCATCTCGCGTGAGATGCCAAATCTCACTCATCTCGCATGAGATGACAAATCACACTCATCTCGCGTGAGATGCCAAATCTCACGCATGTCACGTGAGATGCCAAATCTCACTCATCTCGCGTGAGATGCCAAATCTCACTCATCTCGCGTGAGATGCCAAATCTAACTCATCTCGCGTGAGATGCCAAATCTAACTCATCTCGCGTGAGATGCCAAATCTAACTCATCTCGCGTGGGATGCCAAATCTCACGCATCTCGCATGAGATGTCATATCTCACTCATCTCGCGTGAGATGCCAAATCTCACTCATCTCGCGTGAGATGCCAAATCTCACACATCTCGCGTGAGATGCCAAATCTCACTGATCTCGCGTATGATGCTAAATGTCACTCATCCTGCGTGAGATGCCAAATCTCACTCATCTCGCGTGAGATACCAAATCTCACTCATCTTGCGTGAGATGACAAATCACACTCATCTCGCGTGAGATGCCAAATCTCACGCATGTCACGTGAGATGCCAAATCTCACTCATCTCGCGTGAGATGCCAAATCTAACTCATCTCGCGTGAGATGCCAAATCTCACTTATCTCGCGTGAGATGCCAAATCTAACTCATCTCGCGTGAGATGCCGAATCTCACTCATCTCGCGTGAGATGCCAAATCTCACTCATCTCGCGTGAGATGCCAAATCTCACTCATCTCGCGTGATATGTCAAATCTCACTCATCTCGCGTGAGATGCCAAATCTAACTCATCTAGAGTGAGATGCCAAATCTCACTCATCTCGCGTGAGATGCCAAATCTAACTCATCTCGTGTGAGATGCCAAATCTCACTCATCTCGCGTGAGATGACAAATCGCACTCATCTCGCATGAGATGCCAAATCTCACTCATCTTGCGTGAGATGCCAAATCTCACTCATCTCGCGTGAGATGCCAAATCTCACTCATCTCGCGTGGGATGCCAAATCTCACTCATCTTGCGTGAGATGCAAAATCTCACTCATCTCGCGTGAGATACCAAATCTCACACATCTCGCGTGAGATGCCAAATCTCACTGATCTCGCGTGAGATGCTAAATCTCACTCATCCTGCGTGAGATGCCAAATCTCACTCATCTCGCGTGAGATGACAAATCGCACTCATCTCGCGTGAGATGCCAAATAGTGAGCACGGGGAATTGGGCATGGCCGCTGACGTCATCGTAGGCACGCCCATGCCAAATCTCATTCATCTCACGTGAGAAGCCAAATCTCACTCATCTCGCGTGAGATGCCAAATCTCACTCATCTCGCTCGCGTGAGATGCCAAATCTAACTCATCTCGCGTGAGATGCCAAATCTCACTCATCTTGCGTGAGATGCCAAATCTAACTCATCTCGCGTGAGATGCCAAATCTCACTCATCTCGCGTGAGATGCCAAATCTCACTCATCTCGCGTGAGATGCCAAATCTCACTCATCTCACGTGAGATGCCAAATCTACCTCATCTCGCGTGAGATGCCAAATCTCACTCATCTCGCGTGAGATGCCAAATAGTGATTACGGGGAACTGGGCGCAGCCGCTGACGTCATCGTAGGCACGCCCATGCCAAATCCTACGCATCTCACGTGAAATGCCAAATCTAACTCATCTCGCGTGAGATACCAAATCTCACTCATCTCGCGTGAGATGCCAAATCTCACTCATCTCGCGTGAGATGCCAAATCTCACTCATCTCGCATGAGATGCCACATCTCACTCATCTCGCGTGAGATGCCAAATCTCACTCATCTCACGTGAGATGCCAAATCTAACTCATCTCGCGTGAGATGCCAAATCTCACTCATCTCGCGTGAGATGCCAAATCTAACTCATCTCGAGTGAGATGCCAAATCTCACTCATCTCGCGTGAGATGCCAAATCTCACTCATCTCGCGTGAGATGCCACATCTCACTCATCTCACGTGAGATGCCAAATCTCACTCATCTCACGTGAGATGCCAAATCTAACTCATCTCGCGTGAGATGCCAAATCTCACTCATCTCGCGTGGGATGGCAAATCTCACGCATCTCGCGTGAGATGACATATCTCACTCATCTCGTGTGAGATGCCAAATCTCACTCATCTTGCGTGAGATCCCAAATCTCACTCATCTCGAATGAAATGCCAAATCTCACTCATCTCACGTGAGATGCCAAATCTCACGCATCTCGCGTGAGATGCCAAATCTCACTCATGTCGCGTGAGATGCCAAATCTCACTCATCTCGCGTGAGATGCCAAATCTCACTCATCTCGCTTGAGATGCCAAATCTCACTCATCTCACGTGAGATGCCAAATCTCACTCATCTCGCGGGACATGCCAAATCTCACTCATCTCGTGTGAGATGACAAATCACACTCATCTTGCGTGAGATGCCAAATCTCACGCATGTCACATGAGATGCCTAATCTCACTCATCTTGCGTGAGATGCCAAATCTCACGCATCTCGCGTGAGATGTCTCACTCATCTCGCGTGAGATGCCAAATCTCACTCATCTCGCGTGAGATGCCAAATCTCACTCATCTCGCGTGAGATGCCAAATCTCACTCATCTCGCGTGAGATGCCACATCTCACTCATCTCGCATGAGATGCCAAATATCACTTATCTCGCGTGAGATGACAAATCACACTCATCTCGCGTGAGATGCCAAATCTCACGCATGTCACGGGAGATGCCAAATCTCACTCATCTCGCGTGAGATGCCAAATCTAACTCATCTCGCGTGAGATGCCAAATCTCACTCATCTCGCGTGAGATGCCAAATCTAACTCATCTCGCGTGGGATGCCAAATCTCACGCATCTCGCGTGAGATGTCATATCTCACTCATCTCGTGTGAGATGCCAAATCTCACTCATCTCGCGTGAGATGCCAAATCTCACACATCTCGCGTGAGATGCCAAATCTCACTGATCTCGCGTGAGATGCTAAATCTCACTCATCCTGCGTGAGATGCCAAATCTCACTCATCTCGCGTGAGATGACAAATCGCACTCATCTCGCGTGAGATGCCAAATAGTGAGCACGGGGAATTGGGCATGGCCGCTGACGTCATCGTAGGCACGCCCATGCCAAATCTCATTCATCTAACGTGAGAAGCCAAATCTCACTCATCTCGCGTGAGATGCCAAATCTCACTCATCTCGCTCGCGTGAGATGCCAAATCCAACTCATCTCGCGTGAGATGCCAAATCTCACTCATCTCGCGTGAGATGCCAAATCTAACTCATCTCGCATGAGATGCCAAATCTCACTCATCTCGCGTGAGATGCCAAATCTCACTCATCTCGCGTGAGATGCCAAATCTCACTCATCTCGCGTGAGATGCCAAATCTAATTCATCTCGCGTGAGATACAAAATCTCACTCATCTCGCGTGAGAAGCCAAATAGTGATTACGGGGAACTGGGCGCGGCCGCTGACGTCATCGTAGGCACGCCCATGCCAAATCTCACGCATCTCACGAGAGATGCCAAATCTAACTCATCTCGCGTGAGATACCAAATCTCACTCATCTCGCGTGAGATGCCAAATCTCACTCATCTCGCGTGAGATGCCAAATCTCACTCATCTCGCGTGAGATTGCAAATCTCACTCATCTCGCGTGAGATGCCAAATCTAATCATCTCGCGTGGGATGCCAAATCTCACGCATCTCGCGTGAGATGTCATATCTCACTCATCTCGCGTGAGATGCCAAATCTCACTCATCTCGCGTGAGATGCCAAATCTCACTGATCTCGCGTGAGATGCCAAATCTCACTCATCTCACGTGAGATGCCAAATCTAACTCATCTCGCGTGAGATGCCAAATCACACTCATCTCGCGTGAGATGCCAAATCTCACTCATCTCGCGGGACATGCCAAATCTCACTCATCTCGTGTGAGATGACAAATCACACTCATCTTGCGTGAGATGCCAAATCTCACGCATGTCACATGAGATTCCAAATCTCACTCATCTCACGTGAGATGCCAAATCTCACGCATCTCGCGTGAGATGTCATATCTCACTCATCTCGCGTGAGATGCCAAATCTCACTCATCTCGCGTGAGATGCCAAATCTCACACATCTCGCGTGAGATGCCAAATCTCACTGATCTCGCGTGAGATGCTAAATCTCACTCATCTCGCGTGAGATGCCAAATCTCACTCATCTCGCGTGAGATGACAAATCGCACTCATCTCGTGTGAGATGCCAAATAGTGAGCATGGGGAATTGGGCACGGCCGCTGACGTCATTGTAGGCACACCCATGCCAAATCTCATTCTTCTCACGTAAGAAGCCAAACCTCACTCATCTCGCGTGAGATGCCAAATCTCACTCATCTCGCTCGCGTGAGATGCCAAATCTAACTCATCTCACGTGAGATGCCAAATCTCACTCATCTCGCGTGAGATGCCAAATCTAACTCATCTCGCGTGAGATGCCAAATCTCACTCATCTCGCGTGAGATGCCAAATCTCACTCATCTCGCGTGAGATGCCAAATCTCACTCATCTCGCGTGAGATGCCACATCTCACTCATCTCGCGTGAGATGTCAAATCTCACTTATCTCGCGTGAGATGCCAAATCTAACTCATCTCGAGTGAGATGCCAAATCTCACTCATCTCGCGTGAGATGCCAAATCTAACTCATCTCGCGTGAGATGCCAAATCTCACTCATCTCGCGTGAGATGACAAATCACACTCATCTCGCGTGAGATGCCAAATCTCACGCATGTCACGGGAGATGCCAAATCTCACTCATCTCGCGTGAGATGCCAAATCTAACTCATCTCGCGTGAGATGCCAAATCTCACTCATCTCGCGTGAGATGCCAAATCTAACTCATCTCGCGTGGGATGCCAAATCTCACGCATCTCGCGTGAGATGTCATATCTTACTCATCTCGCGTGAGATGCCAAATCTCACTCATCTCGCGTGAGATGCCAACTCTCACACATCTCGCGTGAGATGCCAAATCTCACTGATCTCGCGTGAGATGCTAAATCTCACTCATCCTGCGTGAGATGCCAAATCTCACTCATCTCGCGTGAGATGCCAAATCTCACTCATCTCGCGTGAGATGACAAATCACACTCATCTCGCGTGAGATGCCAAATCTCACGCATGTCACGTGAGATGCCAAATCTCACTCATCTCGCGTGAGATGCCAAATCTAACTCATCTCGCGTGAGATGCCAAATCTCACTCATCTCGCGTGAGATGCCAAATCTAACTCATCTCGCGTGAGATGCCGAATCTCACTCATCTCGCGTGAGATGCCAAATCTCACTCATCTCGCGTGAGATGCCAAATCTCACTCATCTCGCGTGAGATGTCAAATCTCACTCATCTCGCGTGAGATGCCAAATCTAACTCATCTCGAGTGAGATGCCAAATCTCACTCATCTCGCGTGAGATGCCAAATCTAACTCATCTTGCGTGAGATGCCAAATCTCACTCATCTCGCATGAGATGACAAATCACACTCATCTCGCGTGAGATGCCAAATCTCACGCATGTCACGTGAGATGCCAAATCTAACTCATCTCGCGTGAGATGCCAAATCACACTCATCTCGTGTGAGATGCCAAATCTCACTCATCTCGCGGGACATGCCAAATCTCACTCATCTCATGTGAGATGACAAATCACACTCATCTTGCGTGAGATGCCAAATCTCACGCATGTCACATGAGATGCCAAATCTCACTCATCTCGCATGAGATGCCAAATCTCACGCATCTCGCGTGAGATGTCATATCTCACTCATCTCGCGTGAGATGCCAAATCTCACTTATCTCGCGTGAGATGCCAAATCTCACACATCTCGCGTGAGATGCCAAATCTCACTGATCTCGCGTGAGATGCTAAATCTCACTCATCTCGCGTGAGATGCCAAATCTCACTCATCTCGCGTGAGATGACAAATCGCACTCATCTCGCGTGAGATGCCAAATAGTGAGCACGGGGAATTGGGCACGGCCGCTGACGTCATTGTAGGCACGCCCATGCCAAATCTCATTCTTCTCACGTGAGAAGCCAAACCTCACTCATCTCGCGTGAGAGGCCAAATCTCACTCATCTCGCTCGCGTGAGATGCCAAATCTAACTCATCTCACGTGAGATGCCAAATCTCACTCATCTCGCGTGAGATGCCAAATCTAACTCATCTCGCGTGAGATGCCAAATCTCACTCATCTCGTGTGAGATGCCAAATCTCACTCATCTCGCGTGAGATGCCAAATCTCACTCATCTCGCGTGAGATGCCACATCTCACTCATCTCGCGTGAGATGTCAAATCTCACTTATCTCACGTGAAATGCCAAATCTAACTCATCTCGAGTGAGATGCCAAATCTCACTCATCTCGCGTGAGATGCCAAATCTAACTCATCTCGCGTGAGATGCCAAATCTCACTCATCTCGCGTGAGATGACAAATCACACTCATCTCGCGTGAGATGCCAAATCTCACGCATGTCACGGGAGATGCCAAATCTCACTCATCTCGCGTGAGATGCCAAATCTAACTCATTTCGCGTGAGATGCCAAATCTCACTCATCTCGCGTGAGATGCCAAATCTAACTCATCTCGCGTGGTATGCCAAATCTCACGCATCTCGCGTGAGATGTCATATCTCACTCATCTCGCGTGAGATGCCAAATCTCACTCATCTCGCGTGAGATGCCAACTCTCACACATATCGCGTGAGATGCCAAATCTCACTGATCTCGTGTGAGATGCTAAATCTCACTCATCCTGCGTGAGATGCCAAATCTCACTCATCTCGCGTGAGATGCCAAATCTCACTCATCTCACGTGAGATGACATATCACACTCATCTCGCGTGAGATGCCAAATCTCACGCATGTCACGTGAGATGCCAAATCTCACTCATCTCGCGTGAGATGCCAAATCTAACTCATCTCGCGTGAGATGCCAAATCTCACTCATCTCGCGTGAGATGCCAAATCTAACTCATCTCGCGTGAGATGCCGAATCTCACTCATCTCGCGTGAGATGCCAAATCTCACTCATCTCGCGTGAGATGCCAAATCTCACTCATCTCACGTGAGATGTCAAATCTCACTCATCTCGCGTGAGATGCCAAATCTAACTCATCTCGAGTGAGATGCCAAATCTCACTCATCTCGCGGAAGATGCCAAATCTAACTCATCTCGCGTGAGATGCCAAATCTCACTCATCTCGCATGAGATGACAAATCACACTCATCTCGCGTGAGATGCCAAATCTCACGCATGTCACGTGAGATGCCAAATCTCACTCATCTCGCGTGAGATGCCAAATCTAACTCATCTCGCGTGAGATGCCAAATCTCACTTATCTCGCGTGAGATGCCAAATCTAACTCATCTCGCGTGGGATGCCAAATCTCACGCATCTCGCATGAGATGTCATATCTCACTCATCTCGCGTGAGATGCCAAATCTCACTCATCTCGCGTGAGATGCCAAATCTCACACATCTCGCGTGAGATGCCAAATCTCACTGATCTCGCGTGAGATGCTAAATCTCACTCATCCTGCGTGAGATGCCAAATCTCACTCATCTCGCGTGAGATGACAAATCGCACTCATCTCGCGTGAGATGCCAAATAGTGAGCACGGGGAATTGGGCATGGCCGCTGACGTCATCGTAGGCACGCCCATGCCAAATCTCATTCATCTCACGTGAGAAGCCAAATCTCACTCATCTCGCGTGAGATGCCAAATCTCACTCATCTCGCATGAGATGCCAAATCTCACTCATCTCGCGTAAGATGCAACATCTCACTCATCTCGCGTGAGATGCCAAATCTCACTCATCTCGCGTGATATGCCAAATCTCACTCATCTCGCGTGAGATACCATATCTCACTCATCTTGCGGGACATGCCAAATCTCGCTCATCTCACGTGAGATGCCAAATCTCACTCATCTCGTGTGAGATGCCAAATCTCACTCATCTCGCGTGAGATGCCACATCTCACTCATCTCGCATGAGATGCCAAAACTCACTCATCTCGCGTGAGATGCCAAATCTAACTCATCTCACGTGAGATGCCAAACCTCACTCATCTCGCGTGAGATGCCAAATCTAACTCATCTCGCGTGAGATGTCATATCTCACTCATCTCGCGTGAGATGCCAAATCTCACTCATCTCGTGTGAGATGCCAAATCTCACTCATCTCGCGTGAGATGCCACATCTCACTCATCTCGCGTGAGATGCCAAATCTAACTCATCTCGCGTGGGATGCCAAATCTCACGCATCTCGCGTGAGACGTCATATCTCACTCATCTCGCGTGAGATGACAAATCGCACTCATCTCGTGTGAGATGCCAAATAGTGAGCATGGGGAATTGGGCACGGCCGCTGACGTCATTGTAGGCACACCCATGCCAAATCTCATTCTTCTCACGTAAGAAGCCAAACCTCACTCATCTCGCGTGAGATGCCAAATCTCACTCATCTCGCTCGCGTGAGATGCCAAATCTAACTCATCTCACGTGAGATGCCAAATCTCACTCATCTCGCGTGAGATGCCAAATCTAACTCATCTCGCGTGAGATGCCAAATCTCACTCATCTCGCGTGAGATGCCAAATCTCACTCATCTCGCGTGAGATGCCAAATCTCACTCATCTCGCGTGAGATGCCACATCTCACTCATCTCGCGTGAGATGTCAAATCTCACTTATCTCGCGTGAGATGCCAAATCTAACTCATCTCGAGTGAGATGCCAAATCTCACTCATCTCGCGTGAGATGCCAAATCTAACTCATCTCGCGTGAGATGCCAAATCTCACTCATCTCGCGTGAGATGACAAATCACACTCATCTCGCGTGAGATGCCAAATCTCACGCATGTCACGGGAGATGCCAAATCTCACTCATCTCGCGTGAGATGCCAAATCTAACTCATCTCGCGTGAGATGCCAAATCTCACTCATCTCGCGTGAGATGCCAAATCTAACTCATCTCGCGTGGGATGCCAAATCTCACGCATCTCGCGTGAGATGTCATATCTCACTCATCTCGCGTGAGATGCCAAATCTCACTCATCTCGCGTGAGATGCCAACTCTCACACATCTCGCGTGAGATGCCAAATCTCACTGATCTCGCGTGAGATGCTAAATCTCACTCATCCTGCGTGAGATGCCAAATCTCACTCATCTCGCGTGAGATGCCAAATCTCACTCATCTCGCGTGAGATGACAAATCACACTCATCTCGCGTGAGATGCCAAATCTCACGCATGTCACGTGAGATGCCAAATCTCACTCATCTCGCGTGAGATGCCAAATCTAACTCATCTCGCGTGAGATGCCAAATCTCACTCATCTCGCGTGAGATGCCAAATCTAACTCATCTCGCGTGAGATGCCGAATCTCACTCATCTCGCGTGAGATGCCAAATCTCACTCATCTCGCGTGAGATGCCAAATCTCACTCATCTCGCGTGAGATGTCAAATCTCACTCATCTCGCGTGAGATGCCAAATCTAACTCATCTCGAGTGAGATGCCAAATCTCACTCATCTCGCGTGAGATGCCAAATCTAACTCATCTTGCGTGAGATGCCAAATCTCACTCATCTCGCATGAGATGACAAATCACACTCATCTCGCGTGAGATGCCAAATCTCACGCATGTCACGTGAGATGCCAAATCTAACTCATCTCGCGTGAGATGCCAAATCACACTCATCTCGTGTGAGATGCCAAATTTCACTCATCTCGCGGGACATGCCAAATCTCACTCATCTCATGTGAGATGACAAATCACACTCATCTTGCGTGAGATGCCAAATCTCACGCATGTCACATGAGATGCCAAATCTCACTCATCTCGCATGAGATGCCAAATCTCACGCATCTCGCGTGAGATGTCATATCTCACTCATCTCGCGTGAGATGCCAAATCTCACTTATCTCGCGTGAGATGCCAAATCTCACACATCTCGCGTGAGATGCCAAATCTCACTGATCTCGCGTGAGATGCTAAATCTCACTCATCTCGCGTGAGATGCCAAATCTCACTCATCTCGCGTGAGATGACAAATCGCACTCATCTCGCGTGAGATGCCAAATAGTGAGCACGGGGAATTGGGCACGGCCGCTGACGTCATTGTAGGCACGCCCATGCCAAATCTCATTCTTCTCACGTGAGAAGCCAAACCTCACTCATCTCGCGTGAGAGGCCAAATCTCACTCATCTCGCTCGCGTGAGATGCCAAATCTAACTCATCTCACGTGAGATGCCAAATCTCACTCATCTCGCGTGAGATGCCAAATCTAACTCATCTCGCGTGAGATGCCAAATCTCACTCATCTCGTGTGAGATGCCAAATCTCACTCATCTCGCGTGAGATGCCAAATCTCACTCATCTCGCGTGAGATGCCACATCTCACTCATCTCGCGTGAGATGTCAAATCTCACTTATCTCACGTGAAATGCCAAATCTAACTCATCTCGAGTGAGATGCCAAATCTCACTCATCTCGCGTGAGATGCCAAATCTAACTCATCTCGCGTGAGATGCCAAATCTCACTCATCTCGCGTGAGATGACAAATCACACTCATCTCGCGTGAGATGCCAAATCTCACGCATGTCACGGGAGATGCCAAATCTCACTCATCTCGCGTGAGATGCCAAATCTAACTCATTTCGCGTGAGATGCCAAATCTCACTCATCTCGCGTGAGATGCCAAATCTAACTCATCTCGCGTGGTATGCCAAATCTCACGCATCTCGCGTGAGATGTCATATCTCACTCATCTCGCGTGAGATGCCAAATCTCACTCATCTCGCGTGAGATGCCAACTCTCACACATCTCGCGTGAGATGCCAAATCTCACTGATCTCGTGTGAGATGCTAAATCTCACTCATCCTGCGTGAGATGCCAAATCTCACTCATCTCGCGTGAGATGCCAAATCTCACTCATCTCGCGTGAGATGACATATCACACTCATCTCGCGTGAGATGCCAAATCTCACGCATGTCACGTGAGATGCCAAATCTCACTCATCTCGCGTGAGATGCCAAATCTAACTCATCTCGCGTGAGATGCCAAATCTCACTCATCTCGCGTGAGATGCCAAATCTAACTCATCTCGCGTGAGATGCCGAATCTCACTCATCTCGCGTGAGATGCCAAATCTCACTCATCTCGCGTGAGATGCCAAATCTCACTCATCTCACGTGAGATGTCAAATCTCACTCATCTCGCGTGAGATGCCAAATCTAACTCATCTCGAGTGAGATGCCAAATCTCACTCATCTCGCGGAAGATGCCAAATCTAACTCATCTCGCGTGAGATGCCAAATCTCACTCATCTCGCATGAGATGACAAATCACACTCATCTCGCGTGAGATGCCAAATCTCACGCATGTCACGTGAGATGCCAAATCTCACTCATCTCGCGTGAGATGCCAAATCTAACTCATCTCGCGTGAGATGCCAAATCTCACTTATCTCGCGTGAGATGCCAAATCTAACTCATCTCGCGTGGGATGCCAAATCTCACGCATCTCGCATGAGATGTCATATCTCACTCATCTCGCGTGAGATGCCAAATCTCACTCATCTCGCGTGAGATGCCAAATCTCACACATCTCGCGTGAGATGCCAAATCTCACTGATCTCGCGTGAGATGCTAAATCTCACTCATCCTGCGTGAGATGCCAAATCTCACTCATCTCGCGTGAGATGACAAATCGCACTCATCTCGCGTGAGATGCCAAATAGTGAGCACGGGGAATTGGGCATGGCCGCTGACGTCATCGTAGGCACGCCCATGCCAAATCTCATTCATCTCACGTGAGAAGCCAAATCTCACTCATCTCGCGTGAGATGCCAAATCTCACTCATCTCGCATGAGATGCCAAATCTCACTCATCTCGCGTAAGATGCAACATCTCACTCATCTCGCGTGAGATGCCAAATCTCACTCATCTCGCGTGATATGCCAAATCTCACTCATCTCGCGTGAGATACCATATCTTACTCATCTTGCGGGACATGCCAAATCTCGCTCATCTCACGTGAGATGCCAAATCTCACTCATCTCGCGTGAGATGCCAAATCTCACTCATCTCGCGTGAGATGCCACATCTCACTCATCTCGCATGAGATGCCAAAACTCACTCATCTCGCGTGAGATGCCAAATCTAACTCATCTCACGTGAGATGCCAAACCTCACTCATCTCGCGTGAGATGCCAAATCTAACTCATCTCGCGTGAGATGTCATATCTCACTCATCTCGCGTGAGATGCCAAATCTCACTCATCTCGTGTGAGATGCCAAATCTCACTCATCTCGCGTGAGATGCCACATCTCACTCATCTCGCGTGAGATGCCAAATCTAACTCATCTCGCGTGGGATGCCAAATCTCACGCATCTCGCGTGAGACGTCATATCTCACTCATCTCGCGTGAGATGCAAAATCTCACTCATCTCGCGTGAGATACCAAATCTCACACATCTCGCGTGAGATGCCAAATCTCACTGATCTCGCGTGAGATGCTAAATCTCACTCATCCTGCGTGAGATGCCAAATCTCACTCATCTCGCGTGAGATGACAAATCGCACTCATCTCGCGTGAGATGCCAAATAGTGAGCACGGGGAATTGGGCATGGCCGCTGACGTCATCGTAGGCACGCCCATGCCAAATCTCATTCATCTCACGTGAGAAGCCAAATCTCACTCATCTCGAGTGAGATGCCAAATCTCACTCATCTCGCTCGCGTGAGATGCCAAATCTCACTCATCTCGTGTGAGATGCCAAATCTAACTCATCTCGCGTGAGATGCCAAATCTCACTCATCTCGCATGAGATGCCAAATCTCACTCATCTCGCGTGAGATGCCAAATCTCACTCATCTCGCGTGAGATGCCAAATCTAATTCATCTCGCGTGAGATGCCAAATCTCACTCATCTCGCGTGAGATGCCAAATAGTGATTACGGGGAACTGGGCGCGGCCGCTGACGTCATCGTAGGCACGCCCATGCCAAATCTCACGCATCTCACGTGAGATGCCAAATCTAACTCATCTCGCGTGAGATACCAAATCTCACTCATCTCGCGTGAGATGCCAAATCTCACTCATCTCGCGTGAGATGCCAAATCTCACTCATCTCGCGTGAGATGCCACATCTCACTTATCTCGCATGAGATGCCAAATCTCACTCATCTCGCGTGAGATGCCAAATCAAACTCATCTTGCGTGAGATGTCAAATCTCACTCATCTCGCGTGAGATGCCAAATCTAACTCATCTCAAGTGAGATGCCAAATCTCACTCATTTCGCGTGAGATGCCAAATCTAACTCATCTCGCGTGAGATGCCAAATCTCACTCATCTCGCGTGAGATGACAAATCACACTCATCTCGCGTGAGATGCCAAATCTCACGCATGTCACGTGAGATGCCAAATCTCACTCATCTCGCGTGAGATGCCAAATCTAACTCATCTCGCGTGAGATGCCAAATCTCACTCATCTCGCGTGAGATGCCAAATCTAACTCATCTCGCGTGGGATGCCAAATCTCACGCATCTCGCGTGAGATGTCATATCTCACTCATCTCGCGTGAGATGCCAAATCTCACTCATCTCGCGTGAGATGCCAAATCTCACTCATCTCGCGTGAGATGACAAATCGCACTCATCTCGCGTGAGATGCCAAATAGTGAGCACGGGGAATTGGGCATGGCCGCTGACGTCATCGTAGGCACGCCCATGCCAAATCTCATTCATCTCACGTGAGAAGCCAAATCTCACTCATCTCGAGTGAGATGCCAAATCACACTCATCTCGCTCGCGTGAGATGCCAAATCTCACTCATCTCGTGTGAGATGCCAAATCTAACTCATCTCGCGTGAGATGCCAAATCTCACTCATCTCGCATGAGATGCCAAATCTCACTCATCTCGCGTGAGATGCCAAATCTCACTCATCTCGCGTGAGATGCCAAATCTAATTCATCTCGCGTTAGATGCCAAATCTCACTCATCTCGCGTGAGATGCCAAATAGTGATTACGGGGAACTGGGCACGGCCGCTGACGTCATCGTAGGCACGCCCATGCCAAATCTCACGCATCTCACGTGAGATGCCAAATCTAACTCATCTCGCGTGAGATACCAAATCTCACTCATCTCGCTTGAGATGCCAAATCTCACTCATCTCGCATGAGATGCCAAATCTCACTCATCTCGCGTGAGATGCCACATCTCACTTATCTCGCGTGAGATGCCAAATCTCACTCATCTCGCGTGAGATGCCAAATCAAACTCATCTCGCGTGAGATGTCAAATCTCACTCATCTCGCGTGAGATGCCAAATCTAACTCATCTCAAGTGAGATGCCAAATCTCACTCATCTCGCGTGAGATGCCAAATCTAACTCATCTCGCGTGAGATGCCAAATCTCACTCATCTCGCGTGAGATGACAAATCACACTCATCTCGCGTGAGATGCCAAATCTCACCCATGTCACGTGAGATGCAAAATCTCACTCATCTCGCGTGAGATGCCAAATCTAACTCATCTCGCGTGAGATGCCAAATCTCACTCATCTCGCGTGAGATGCCAAATCTAACTCATCTCGCGTGGGATGCCAAATCTCACGCATCTCGCGTGAGATGTCATATCTCACTCATCTCGCGTGAGATGCCAAATCTCACTCATCTCGCGTGAGATGCCAAATCTCACACATCTCGCGTGAGATGCCAAATCTCACTGATCTCGCGTGAGATGCTAAATCTCACTCATCCTGCGTGAGATGCCAAATCTCACTCATCTCGCGTGAGATGACAAATCGCACTCATCTCACGTGAGATGCCAAATAGTGAGCACGGGGAATTGGGCATGGCCGCTGACGTCATCGTAGGCACGCCCATGCCAAATCTCAATCATCTAACGTGAGAAGCCAAATCTCACTCATCTCGCGTGAGATGCCAAATCTCACTGATCTCGCTCGCGTGAGATGCCAAATCTAACTCATCTCGCGTGAGATGCCAAATCTCACTCATCTCGCGTGAGATGCCAAATCTAACTCATCTCGCATGAGATGCCAAATCTCACTCATCTCGCGTGAGATGCCAAATCTCACTCATCTCGCATAAGATGCCAAATCTCACTAATCTCGCGTGAGATGCCAAATAGTGATTACGGGGAACTGGGCGCGGCCGCTGACGTCATCGTAGGCACGGCCATGCCAAATCTCACGCATCTCACGAGAGATGCCAAATCTAACTCATCTCGCGTGAGATACCAAATCTCACTCATCTCGCGTGAGATGCCAAATCTCACTCATCTCGCGTGAGATGCCAAATCTCACTCATCTCACGTGAGATGCCACATCTCACGCATGTCACGTGAGATGCCAAATCTCACTCATCTCACGTGAGATGCCAAATCTCACTCATCTCGCGTGAGATGCCAAATCTCACTCATCTCGCGTGAGATGCCACATCTCACTCATCTCGCATGAGATGCCAAAACTCACTCATCTCGCGTGAGATGCCAAATCTAACTCATCTCACGTGAAATGCCAAATCTCACTCATCTCGCGTGAGATGCCAAATCTCACTCATCTCGCGTGAGATGCCAAATCTCACTCATCTCGCTCGCGTGAGATGCCAAATCTAACTCATCTCGCGTGAGATGCCAAATCTCACTCATCTCGCGTGAGATGCCAAATCTAACTCATCTCGCGTGAGATGCCAAATCTCACTCATCTCGCGTGAGATGCCAAATCTCACTCATCTCGCGTGAGATGCCAAATCTCACTCATCTCGCGTGAGATGCCAAATCTCACTCATCTCGCGTGAGATGCCAAATCTCACTCATCTCGCGTGAGATGTCAAATCTCACTCATCTCGCGTGAGATGCCAAATCTAACTCATCTCGAGTGAGATGCCAAATCTCACTCATCTCGCGTGAGATGCCAAATCTAACTCATCTCGCGTGAGATGCCAAATCTCATTCATCTCGCATGAGATGACAAATCACACTCATCTCGCGTGAGATGCCAAATCTCACGCATGTCACGTGAGATGCCAAATCTCACTCATCTCGCGTGAGATGCCAAATCTAACTCATCTCGCGTGAGATGCCAAATCTCACTTATCTCGCGTGAGATGCCAAATTTAACTCATCTCGCGTGGGATGCCAAATCTCACGCATCTCGCATGAGAAGTCATATCTCACTCATCTCGCGTGAGATGCCAAATCTCACTCATCTCGCGTGAGATGCCAAATCTCACACATCTCGCGTGAGATGCCAAATCTCACTGATCTCGCGTGAGATGCTAAATCTCACTCATCCTGCGTGAGATGCCAAATTTCACTCATCTCGCGTGAGATGACAAATCGCACTCATCTCGCGTGAGATGCCAAATAGTGAGCACGGGGAATTGGGCATGGCCGCTGACGTCATCGTAGGCACGCCCATGCCAAATCTCATTCATCTCACGTGAGAAGCCAAATCTCACTCATCTCGCGTGAGATGCCAAATCTCACTCATCTCGCGTGAGATGCCAAATCTCACTCATCTCGCGTGAGATG
This sequence comes from Lissotriton helveticus, assembly GCF_964261635.1. NCBI lineage: Eukaryota > Metazoa > Chordata > Amphibia > Caudata > Salamandridae > Lissotriton > Lissotriton helveticus. Next base: position 709,453,371 of record NC_136073.1, read on the forward strand.
CCACATCTCACTCATCTCGCATGAGATGCCAAATCTCACTCATCTCGCGTGATATGCCAAATCTCACTCATCTCGCGTGAGATACCATATCTCACTCATCTTGCGGGACATGCCAAATCTCACTCATCTCACGTGAGATGCCAAATCTCACTCATCTCGCGTGAGATGCCAAATCTCACTCATCTCGCGTGAGATGCCACATCTCACTCATCTCGCATGAGATGCCAAAACTCACTCATCTCGCGTGAGATGCCAAATCTCACTCATCTCGCGTGAGATGCCAAATCTAACTCATCTCGCGTGAGATGTCATATCTCACTCATCTCGCGTGAGATGCCAAATCTCACTCATCTCGTGTGAGATGCCAAATCTCACTCATCTCGCGTGAGATGCCACATCTCACTCATCTCGCGTGAGATGCCAAATCTAACTCATCTCGCGTGGGATGCCAAATCTCACGCATCTCGCGTGAGACGTCATATCTCACTCATCTCGCGTGAGATGCAAAATCTCACTCATCTCACGTGAGATACCAAATCTCACTCATCTCACGTGAGATGCCAAATCTAACTCATCTCGCGTGAGATGCCAAATCTCACTCATCTCGCGTGGGATGGCAAATCTCACGCATCTCGCGTGAGATGCCAAATCTCACTCATGCCGCGTGAGATGCCAAATCTCACTCATCTCGCGTGAGATGCCAAATCTCACTCATCTCGCGTGAGATGCCAAATCTCACTCATCTCACGTGAGATGCCAAATCTCACGCATCTCGCGTGAGATGCCAAATCTCACTCATGTCGCGTGAGATGCCAAATCTCACTCATCTCGCGTGAGATGCCAAATCTCACTCATCTCGCGTGAGATGCCAAATCTCACTTATCTCGCGTGAGATGCCAAATCTCACTCATCTCGCGTGAGATGCCAAATCTAACTCATCTCGCGTGAGATGCCAAATCTCACTCATCTCGCGTGAGATGCCAAATCTCACTCATCTCACGTGAGATGCCAAATCTCACTCATCTCTCGTGAGATGCCAAATCTCACTCATCTCGCGTGAGATGCCAAATCTCACTCATCTCGCGTGAGATGCCACATCTCACTCATCTCGCGTGAGATGCCAAATCTCACTCATCTCGCGTGATATGCCAAATCTCACTCATCTCGCGTGAGATACCATATCTCACTCATCTTGCGGGACATGCCAAATCTCACTCATCTCACGTGAGATGCCAAATCTCACTCATCTCGCGTGAGATGCCAAATCTCACTCATCTCGCGTGAGATGCCACATCTCACTCATCTCGCATGAGATGCCAAAACTCACTCATCTCGCGTGAGATGCCAAATCTAACTCATCTCACGTGAGATGCCAAATCTCACTCATCTCACGTGAGATGCCAAATCTAACTCATCTCGCGTGAGATGTCATATCTCACTCATCTCGCGTGAGATGCCAAATCTCACTCATCTCGCGTGAGATGCCAAATCTCACTCATCTCGCATGAGATGCCAAATCTCACTCATCTCGCATGAGATGCCAAATCTCACTCATCTCGCGTGAGATGCCAAATCTAATTCATCTCGCGTGAGATGCCAAATCTCACTCATCTCGCGTGAGATGCCAAATAGTGATTACGGGGAACTGGGCGCGGCCGCTGACGTCATCGTAGGCACGCCCATGCCAAATCTCACGCATCTCACGTGAGATGCCAAATCTAACTCATCTCGCGTGAGATACCAAATCTCACTCATCTCGCGTGAGATGCCAAATCTCACTCATCTCGCGTGAGATGCCAAATCTCACTCATCTCGCGTGAGATGCCACATCTCACTTATCTCACGTGAGATGCCAAATCTCACTCATCTCGCGTGAGATGCCAAATCAAACTCATCTCACGTGAGATGTCAAATCTCACTCATCTCGCGTGAGATGCCAAATCTAACTCATCTCAAGTGAGATGCCAAATCTCACTCATCTCGCGTGAGATGCCAAACCTAACTCATCTCGCGTGAGATGCCAAATCTCACTCATCTCGCGTGAGATGACAAATCACACTCATCTCGCGTGAGATGCCAAATCTCACGCATGTCACGTGAGATGCCAAATCTCACTCATCTCGCGTGAGATGCCAAATCTAACTCATCTCGCGTGGGATGCCAAATCTCACGCATCTCGCGTGAGATGTCATATCTCACTCATCTCGCGTGAGATGCCAAATCTCACTCATCTCGCGTGAGATGCCAAATCTCACACATCTCGCGTGAGATGCCAAATCTAACTCATCTCGCGTGAGATGCCAAATCTCATTCATCTCGCATGAGATGACAAATCACACTCATCTCGCGTGAGATGCCAAATCTCACGCATGTCACGTGAGATGCCAAATCTCACTCATCTCGCGTGAGATGCCAAATCTAACTCATCTCGCGTGAGATGCCAAATCTCACTTATCTCGCGTGAGATGCCAAATCTATCTCATCTCGCATGAGAAGTCATATCTCACTCATCTCGCGTGAGATGCCAAATCTCACTCATCTCGCGTGAGATGCCAAATCTCACACATCTCGCGTGAGATGCCAAATCTCACTGATCTCGCGTGAGATGCTAAATCTCACTCATCCTGCGTGAGATGCCAAATTTCACTCATCTCGCGTGAGATGACAAATCGCACTCATCTCGCGTGAGATGCCAAATAGTGAGCACGGGGAATTGGGCATGGCCGCTGACATCATCGTAGGCACGCCCATGCCAAATCTCATTCATCTCACGTGAGAAGCCAAATCTCACTCATCTCGCGTGAGATGCCAAATCTCACTCATCTCGCGTGAGATGCCAAATCTCACTCATCTCGCGTGAGATGCCACATCTCACTCATCTCGCATGAGATGCCAAATCTCACTCATCTCGCGTGATATGCCAAATCTCACTCATCTCGCGTGAGATACCATATCTCACTCATCTTGCGGGACATGCCAAATCTCACTCATCTCACGTGAGATGCCAAATCTCACTCATCTCGCGTGAGATGCCAAATCTAACTCATCTCGCGTGAGATGTCATATCTCACTCATCTCGCGTGAGATGCCAAATCTCACTCATCTCGTGTGAGATGCCAAATCTCACTCATCTCGCGTGAGATGCCACATCTCACTCATCTCGCGTGAGATGCCAAATCTAACTCATCTCGCGTGGGATGCCAAATCTCACGCATCTCGCGTGAGACGTCATATCTCACTCATCTCGCGTGAGATGCAAAATCTCACTCATCTCACGTGAGATACCAAATCTCACTCATCTCACGTGAGATGCCAAATCTAACTCATCTCGCGTGAGATGCCAAATCTCACTCATCTCGCGTGGGATGGCAAATCTCACGCATCTCGCGTGAGATGCCAAATCTCACTCATGCCGCGTGAGATGCCAAATCTCACTCATCTCGCGTGAGATGCCAAATCTCACTCATCTCGCGTGAGATGCCAAATCTCACTCATCTCACGTGAGATGCCAAATCTCACGCATCTCGCGTGAGATGCCAAATCTCACTCATGTCGCGTGAGATGCCAAATCTCACTCATCTCGCGTGAGATGCCAAATCTCACTCATCTCGCGTGAGATGCCAAATCTCACTTATCTCGCGTGAGATGCCAAATCTCACTCATCTCGCGTGAGATGCCAAATCTAACTCATCTCGCGTGAGATGCCAAATCTCACTCATCTCGCGTGAGATGCCAAATCTCACTCATCTCACGTGAGATGCCAAATCTCACTCATCTCTCGTGAGATGCCAAATCTCACTCATCTCGCGTGAGATGCCAAATCTCACTCATCTCGCGTGAGATGCCACATCTCACTCATCTCGCGTGAGATGCCAAATCTCACTCATCTCGCGTGATATGCCAAATCTCACTCATCTCGCATGAGATACCATATCTCACTCATCTTGCGGGACATGCCAAATCTCACTCATCTCACGTGAGATGCCAAATCTCACTCATCTCGCGTGAGATGCCAAATCTCACTCATCTCGCGTGAGATGCCACATCTCACTCATCTCGCATGAGATGCCAAAACTCACTCATCTCGCGTGAGATGCCAAATCTAACTCATCTCACGTGAGATGCCAAATCTCACTCATCTCACGTGAGATGCCAAATCTAACTCATCTCGCGTGAGATGTCATATCTCACTCATCTCGCGTGAGATGCCAAATCTCACTCATCTCGCGTGAGATGCCAAATCTCACTCATCTCGCATGAGATGCCAAATCTCACTCATCTCGCATGAGATGCCAAATCTCACTCATCTCGCGTGAGATGCCAAATCTAATTCATCTCGCGTGAGATGCCAAATCTCACTCATCTCGCGTGAGATGCCAAATAGTGATTACGGGGAACTGGGCGCGGCCGCTGACGTCATCGTAGGCACGCCCATGCCAAATCTCACGCATCTCACGTGAGATGCCAAATCTAACTCATCTCGCGTGAGATACCAAATCTCACTCATCTCGCGTGAGATGCCAAACCTCACTCATCTCGCGTGAGATGCCAAATCTCACTCATCTCGCGTGAGATGCCACATCTCACTTATCTCACGTGAGATGCCAAATCTCACTCATCTCGCGTGAGATGCCAAATCAAACTCATCTCACGTGAGATGTCAAATCTCACTCATCTCGCGTGAGATGCCAAATCTAACTCATCTCAAGTGAGATGCCAAATCTCACTCATCTCGCGTGAGATGCCAAACCTAACTCATCTCGCGTGAGATGCCAAATCTCACTCATCTCGCGTGAGATGACAAATCACACTCATCTCGCGTGAGATGCCAAATCTCACGCATGTCACGTGAGATGCCAAATCTCACTCATCTCGCGTGAGATGCCAAATCTAACTCATCTCGCGTGGGATGCCAAATCTCACGCATCTCGCGTGAGATGTCATATCTCACTCATCTCGCGTGAGATGCCAAATCTCACTCATCTCGCGTGAGATGCCAAATCTCACACATCTCGCGTGAGATGCCAAATCTAACTCATCTCGCGTGAGATGCCAAATCTCATTCATCTCGCATGAGATGACAAATCACACTCATCTCGCGTGAGATGCCAAATCTCACGCATGTCACGTGAGATGCCAAATCTCACTCATCTCGCGTGAGATGCCAAATCTAACTCATCTCGCGTGAGATGCCAAATCTCACTTATCTCGCGTGAGATGCCAAATTTAACTCATCTCGCGTGGGATGCCAAATCTCACGCATCTCGCATGAGAAGTCATATCTCACTCATCTCGCGTGAGATGCCAAATCTCACTCATCTCGCGTGAGATGCCAAATCTCACACATCTCGCGTGAGATGCCAAATCTCACTGATCTCGCGTGAGATGCTAAATCTCACTCATCCTGCGTGAGATGCCAAATTTCACTCATCTCGCGTGAGATGACAAATCGCACTCATCTCGCGTGAGATGCCAAATAGTGAGCACGGGGAATTGGGCATGGCCGCTGACATCATCGTAGGCACGCCCATGACAAATCTCATTCATCTCACGTGAGAAGCCAAATCTCACTCATCTCGCGTGAGATGCCAAATCTCACTCATCTCGCGTGAGATGCCAAATCTCACTCATCTCGCGTGAGATGCCACATCTCACTCATCTCGCATGAGATGCCAAATCTCACTCATCTCGCGTGATATGCCAAATCTCACTCATCTCGCGTGAGATACCATATCTCACTCATCTTGCGGGACATGCCAAATCTCACTCATCTCACGTGAGATGCCAAATCTCACTCATCTCGCGTGAGATGCCAAATCTAACTCATCTCGCGTGAGATGTCATATCTCACTCATCTCGCGTGAGATGCCAAATCTCACTCATCTCGTGTGAGATGCCAAATCTCACTCATCTCGCGTGAGATGCCACATCTCACTCATCTCGCGTGAGATGCCAAATCTAACTCATCTCGCGTGGGATGCCAAATCTCACGCATCTCGCGTGAGACGACATATCTCACTCATCTCGCGTGAGATGCCAAATCTAACTCATCTCAAGTGAGATGCCAAATCTCACTCATTTCGCGTGAGATGCCAAATCTAACTCATCTCGCGTGAGATGCCAAATCTCACTCATCTCGCGTGAGATGACAAATCACACTCATCTCGCGTGAGATGCCAAATCTCACGCATGTCACGTGAGATGCCAAATCTCACTCATCTCGCGTGAGATGCCAAATCTAACTCATCTCGCGTGAGATGCCAAATCTCACTCATCTCGCGTGAGATGCCAAATCTAACTCATCTCGCGTGGGATGCCAAATCTCACGCATCTCGCGTGAGATGTCATATCTCACTCATCTCGCGTGAGATGCCAAATCTCACTCATCTCGCGTGAGATGCCAAATCTCACTCATCTCGCGTGAGATGACAAATCGCACTCATCTCGCGTGAGATGCCAAATAGTGAGCACGGGGAATTGGGCATGGCCGCTGACGTCATCGTAGGCACGCCCATGCCAAATCTCATTCATCTCACGTGAGAAGCCAAATCTCACTCATCTCGAGTGAGATGCCAAATCACACTCATCTCGCTCGCGTGAGATGCCAAATCTCACTCATCTCGTGTGAGATGCCAAATCTAACTCATCTCGCGTGAGATGCCAAATCTCACTCATCTCGCATGAGATGCCAAATCTCACTCATCTCGCGTGAGATGCCAAATCTCACTCATCTCGCGTGAGATGCCAAATCTAATTCATCTCGCGTTAGATGCCAAATCTCACTCATCTCGCGTGAGATGCCAAATAGTGATTACGGGGAACTGGGCACGGCCGCTGACGTCATCGTAGGCACGCCCATGCCAAATCTCACGCATCTCACGTGAGATGCCAAATCTAACTCATCTCGCGTGAGATACCAAATCTCACTCATCTCGCTTGAGATGCCAAATCTCACTCATCTCGCATGAGATGCCAAATCTCACTCATCTCGCGTGAGATGCCACATCTCACTTATCTCGCGTGAGATGCCAAATCTCACTCATCTCGCGTGAGATGCCAAATCAAACTCATCTCGCGTGAGATGTCAAATCTCACTCATCTCGCGTGAGATGCCAAATCTAACTCATCTCAAGTGAGATGCCAAATCTCACTCATCTCGCGTGAGATGCCAAATCTAACTCATCTCGCGTGAGATGCCAAATCTCACTCATCTCGCGTGAGATGACAAATCACACTCATCTCGCGTGAGATGCCAAATCTCACCCATGTCACGTGAGATGCCAAATCTCACTCATCTCGCGTGAGATGCCAAATCTAACTCATCTCGCGTGAGATGCCAAATCTCACTCATCTCGCGTGAGATGCCAAATCTAACTCATCTCGCGTGGGATGCCAAATCTCACGCATCTCGCGTGAGATGTCATATCTCACTCATCTCGCGTGAGATGCCAAATCTCACTCATCTCGCGTGAGATGCCAAATCTCACACATCTCGCGTGAGATGCCAAATCTCACTGATCTCGCGTGAGATGCTAAATCTCACTCATCCTGCGTGAGATGCCAAATCTCACTCATCTCGCGTGAGATGACAAATCGCACTCATCTCACGTGAGATGCCAAATAGTGAGCACGGGGAATTGGGCATGGCCGCTGACGTCATCGTAGGCACGCCCATGCCAAATCTCAATCATCTAACGTGAGAAGCCAAATCTCACTCATCTCGCGTGAGATGCCAAATCTCACTGATCTCGCTCGCGTGAGATGCCAAATCTAACTCATCTCGCGTGAGATGCCAAATCTCACTCATCTCGCGTGAGATGCCAAATCTAACTCATCTCGCATGAGATGCCAAATCTCACTCATCTCGCGTGAGATGCCAAATCTCACTCATCTCGCATAAGATGCCAAATCTCACTAATCTCGCGTGAGATGCCAAATAGTGATTACGGGGAACTGGGCGCGGCCGCTGACGTCATCGTAGGCACGCCCATGCCAAATCTCACGCATCTCACGAGAGATGCCAAATCTAACTCATCTCGCGTGAGATACCAAATCTCACTCATCTCGCGTGAGATGCCAAATCTCACTCATCTCGCGTGAGATGCCAAATCTCACTCATCTCACGTGAGATGCCACATCTCACGCATGTCAGGTGAGATGCCAAATCTCACTCATCTCACGTGAGATGCCAAATCTCACTCATCTCGCGTGAGATGCCAAATCTCACTCATCTCGCGTGAGATGCCACATCTCACTCATCTCGCATGAGATGCCAAAACTCACTCATCTCGCGTGAGATGCCAAATCTAACTCATCTCACGTGAAATGCCAAATCTCACTCATCTCGCGTGAGATGCCAAATCTCACTCATCTCGCGTGAGATGCCAAATCTCACTCATCTCGCTCGCGTGAGATGCCAAATCTAACTCATCTCGCGTGAGATGCCAAATCTCACTCATCTCGCGTGAGATGCCAAATCTAACTCATCTCGCGTGAGATGCCAAATCTCACTCATCTCGCGTGAGATGCCAAATCTCACTCATCTCGCGTGAGATGCCAAATCTCACTCATCTCGCGTGAGATGCCAAATCTCACTCATCTCGCGTGAGATGCCAAATCTCACTCATCTCGCGTGAGATGTCAAATCTCACTCATCTCGCGTGAGATGCCAAATCTAACTCATCTCGAGTGAGATGCCAAATCTCACTCATCTCGCGTGAGATGCCAAATCTAACTCATCTCGCGTGAGATGCCAAATCTCATTCATCTCGCATGAGATGACAAATCACACTCATCTCGCGTGAGATGCCAAATCTCACGCATGTCACGTGAGATGCCAAATCTCACTCATCTCGCGTGAGATGCCAAATCTAACTCATCTCGCGTGAGATGCCAAATCTCACTTATCTCGCGTGAGATGCCAAATTTAACTCATCTCGCGTGGGATGCCAAATCTCACGCATCTCGCATGAGAAGTCATATCTCACTCATCTCGCGTGAGATGCCAAATCTCACTCATCTCGCGTGAGATGCCAAATCTCACACATCTCGCGTGAGATGCCAAATCTCACTGATCTCGCGTGAGATGCTAAATCTCACTCATCCTGCGTGAGATGCCAAATTTCACTCATCTCGCGTGAGATGACAAATCGCACTCATCTCGCGTGAGATGCCAAATAGTGAGCACGGGGAATTGGGCATGGCCGCTGACGTCATCGTAGGCACGCCCATGCCAAATCTCATTCATCTCACGTGAGAAGCCAAATCTCACTCATCTCGCGTGAGATGCCAAATCTCACTCATCTCGCGTGAGATGCCAAATCTCACTCATCTCGCGTGAGATGCCACATCTCACTCATCTCGCATGAGATGCCAAATCTCACTCATCTCGCGTGATATGCCAAATCTCACTCATCTCGCGTGAGATACCATATCTCACTCATCTTGCGGGACATGCCAAATCTCACTCATCTCACGTGAGATGCCAAATCTCACTCATCTCGCGTGAGATGCCAAATCTCACTCATCTCGCGTGAGATGCCACATCTCACTCATCTCGCATGAGATGCCAAAACTCACTCATCTCGCGTGAGATGCCAAATCTCACTCATCTCGCGTGAGATGCCAAATCTAACTCATCTCGCGTGAGATGTCATATCTCACTCATCTCGCGTGAGATGCCAAATCTCACTCATCTCGTGTGAGATGCCAAATCTCACTCATCTCGCGTGAGATGCCACATCTCACTCATCTCGCGTGAGATGCCAAATCTAACTCATCTCGCGTGGGATGCCAAATCTCACGCATCTCGCGTGAGACGTCATATCTCACTCATCTCGCGTGAGATGCAAAATCTCACTCATCTCACGTGAGATACCAAATCTCACTCATCTCACGTGAGATGCCAAATCTAACTCATCTCGCGTGAGATGCCAAATCTCACTCATCTCGCGTGGGATGGCAAATCTCACGCATCTCGCGTGAGATGCCAAATCTCACTCATGCCGCGTGAGATGCCAAATCTCACTCATCTCGCGTGAGATGCCAAATCTCACTCATCTCGCGTGAGATGCCAAATCTCACTCATCTCACGTGAGATGCCAAATCTCACGCATCTCGCGTGAGATGCCAAATCTCACTCATGTCGCGTGAGATGCCAAATCTCACTCATCTCGCGTGAGATGCCAAATCTCACGTGAGATGCCAAATCTCACTCATCTCTCGTGAGATGCCAAATCTCACTCATCTCGCGTGAGATGCCAAATCTCACTCATCTCGCGTGAGATGCCACATCTCACTCATCTCGCGTGAGATGCCAAATCTCACTCATCTCGCGTGATATGCCAAATCTCACTCATCTCGCGTGAGATACCATATCTCACTCATCTTGCGGGACATGCCAAATCTCACTCATCTCACGTGAGATGCCAAATCTCACTCATCTCGCGTGAGATGCCAAATCTCACTCATCTCGCGTGAGATGCCACATCTCACTCATCTCGCATGAGATGCCAAAACTCACTCATCTCGCGTGAGATGCCAAATCTAACTCATCTCACGTGAGATGCCAAATCTCACTCATCTCACGTGAGATGCCAAATCTAACTCATCTCGCGTGAGATGTCATATCTCACTCATCTCGCGTGAGATGCCAAATCTCACTCATCTCGCGTGAGATGCCAAATCTCACTCATCTCGCATGAGATGCCAAATCTCACTCATCTCGCATGAGATGCCAAATCTCACTCATCTCGCGTGAGATGCCAAATCTAATTCATCTCGCGTGAGATGCCAAATCTCACTCATCTCGCGTGAGATGCCAAATAGTGATTACGGGGAACTGGGCGCGGCCGCTGACGTCATCGTAGGCACGCCCATGCCAAATCTCACGCATCTCACGTGAGATGCCAAATCTAACTCATCTCGCGTGAGATACCAAATCTCACTCATCTCGCGTGAGATGCCAAATCTCACTCATCTCGCGTGAGATGCCAAATCTCACTCATCTCGCGTGAGATGCCACATCTCACTTATCTCACGTGAGATGCCAAATCTCACTCATCTCGCGTGAGATGCCAAATCAAACTCATCTCACGTGAGATGTCAAATCTCACTCATCTCGCGTGAGATGCCAAATCTAACTCATCTCAAGTGAGATGCCAAATCTCACTCATCTCGCGTGAGATGCCAAACCTAACTCATCTCGCGTGAGATGCCAAATCTCACTCATCTCGCGTGAGATGACAAATCACACTCATCTCGCGTGAGATGCCAAATCTCACGCATGTCACGTGAGATGCCAAATCTCACTCATCTCGCGTGAGATGCCAAATCTAACTCATCTCGCGTGGGATGCCAAATCTCACGCATCTCGCGTGAGATGTCATATCTCACTCATCTCGCGTGAGATGCCAAATCTCACTCATCTCGCGTGAGATGCCAAATCTCACACATCTCGCGTGAGATGCCAAATCTAACTCATCTCGCGTGAGATGCCAAATCTCATTCATCTCGCATGAGATGACAAATCACACTCATCTCGCGTGAGATGCCAAATCTCACGCATGTCACGTGAGATGCCAAATCTCACTCATCTCGCGTGAGATGCCAAATCTAACTCATCTCGCGTGAGATGCCAAATCTCACTTATCTCGCGTGAGATGCCAAATCTAACTCATCTCGCATGAGAAGTCATATCTCACTCATCTCGCGTGAGATGCCAAATCTCACTCATCTCGCGTGAGATGCCAAATCTCACACATCTCGCGTGAGATGCCAAATCTCACTGATCTCGCGTGAGATGCTAAATCTCACTCATCCTGCGTGAGATGCCAAATTTCACTCATCTCGCGTGAGATGACAAATCGCACTCATCTCGCGTGAGATGCCAAATAGTGAGCACGGGGAATTGGGCATGGCCGCTGACATCATCGTAGGCACGCCCATGCCAAATCTCATTCATCTCACGTGAGAAGCCAAATCTCACTCATCTCGCGTGAGATGCCAAATCTCACTCATCTCGCGTGAGATGCCAAATCTCACTCATCTCGCGTGAGATGCCACATCTCACTCATCTCGCATGAGATGCCAAATCTCACTCATCTCGCGTGATATGCCAAATCTCACTCATCTCGCGTGAGATACCATATCTCACTCATCTTGCGGGACATGCCAAATCTCACTCATCTCACGTGAGATGCCAAATCTCACTCATCTCGCGTGAGATGCCAAATCTAACTCATCTCGCGTGAGATGTCATATCTCACTCATCTCGCGTGAGATGCCAAATCTCACTCATCTCGTGTGAGATGCCAAATCTCACTCATCTCGCGTGAGATGCCACATCTCACTCATCTCGCGTGAGATGCCAAATCTAACTCATCTCGCGTGGGATGCCAAATCTCACGCATCTCGCGTGAGACGTCATATCTCACTCATCTCGCGTGAGATGCAAAATCTCACTCATCTCACGTGAGATACCAAATCTCACTCATCTCACGTGAGATGCCAAATCTAACTCATCTCGCGTGAGATGCCAAATCTCACTCATCTCGTGTGGGATGGCAAATCTCACGCATCTCGCGTGAGATGCCAAATCTCACTCATGCCGCGTGAGATGCCAAATCTCACTCATCTCGCGTGAGATGCCAAATCTCACTCATCTCGCGTGAGATGCCAAATCTCACTCATCTCACGTGAGATGCCAAATCTCACGCATCTCGCGTGAGATGCCAAATCTCACTCATGTCGCGTGAGATGCCAAATCTCACTCATCTCGCGTGAGATGCCAAATCTCACTCATCTCGCGTGAGATGCCAAATCTCACTTATCTCGCGTGAGATGCCAAATCTCACTCATCTCGCGTGAGATGCCAAATCTAACTCATCTCGCGTGAGATGCCAAATCTCACTCATCTCGCGTGAGATGCCAAATCTCACTCATCTCACGTGAGATGCCAAATCTCACTCATCTCTCGTGAGATGCCAAATCTCACTCATCTCGCGTGAGATGCCAAATCTCACTCATCTCGCGTGAGATGCCACATCTCACTCATCTCGCGTGAGATGCCAAATCTCACTCATCTCGCGTGATATGCCAAATCTCACTCATCTCGCATGAGATACCATATCTCACTCATCTTGCGGGACATGCCAAATCTCACTCATCTCACGTGAGATGCCAAATCTCACTCATCTCGCGTGAGATGCCAAATCTCACTCATCTCGCGTGAGATGCCACATCTCACTCATCTCGCATGAGATGCCAAAACTCACTCATCTCGCGTGAGATGCCAAATCTAACTCATCTCACGTGAGATGCCAAATCTCACTCATCTCACGTGAGATGCCAAATCTAACTCATCTCGCGTGAGATGTCATATCTCACTCATCTCGCGTGAGATGCCAAATCTCACTCATCTCGCGTGAGATGCCAAATCTCACTCATCTCGCATGAGATGCCAAATCTCACTCATCTCGCATGAGATGCCAAATCTCACTCATCTCGCGTGAGATGCCAAATCTAATTCATCTCGCGTGAGATGCCAAATCTCACTCATCTCGCGTGAGATGCCAAATAGTGATTACGGGGAACTGGGCGCGGCCGCTGACGTCATCGTAGGCACGCCCATGCCAAATCTCACGCATCTCACGTGAGATGCCAAATCTAACTCATCTCGCGTGAGATACCAAATCTCACTCATCTCGCGTGAGATGCCAAACCTCACTCATCTCGCGTGAGATGCCAAATCTCACTCATCTCGCGTGAGATGCCACATCTCACTTATCTCACGTGAGATGCCAAATCTCACTCATCTCGCGTGAGATGCCAAATCAAACTCATCTCACGTGAGATGTCAAATCTCACTCATCTCGCGTGAGATGCCAAATCTAACTCATCTCAAGTGAGATGCCAAATCTCACTCATCTCGCGTGAGATGCCAAACCTAACTCATCTCGCGTGAGATGCCAAATCTCACTCATCTCGCGTGAGATGACAAATCACACTCATCTCGCGTGAGATGCCAAATCTCACGCATGTCACGTGAGATGCCAAATCTCACTCATCTCGCGTGAGATGCCAAATCTAACTCATCTCGCGTGGGATGCCAAATCTCACGCATCTCGCGTGAGATGTCATATCTCACTCATCTCGCGTGAGATGCCAAATCTCACTCATCTCGCGTGAGATGCCAAATCTCACACATCTCGCGTGAGATGCCAAATCTAACTCATCTCGCGTGAGATGCCAAATCTCATTCATCTCGCATGAGATGACAAATCACACTCATCTCGCGTGAGATGCCAAATCTCACGCATGTCACGTGAGATGCCAAATCTCACTCATCTCGCGTGAGATGCCAAATCTAACTCATCTCGCGTGAGATGCCAAATCTCACTTATCTCGCGTGAGATGCCAAATTTAACTCATCTCGCGTGGGATGCCAAATCTCACGCATCTCGCATGAGAAGTCATATCTCACTCATCTCGCGTGAGATGCCAAATCTCACTCATCTCGCGTGAGATGCCAAATCTCACACATCTCGCGTGAGATGCCAAATCTCACTGATCTCGCGTGAGATGCTAAATCTCACTCATCCTGCGTGAGATGCCAAATTTCACTCATCTCGCGTGAGATGACAAATCGCACTCATCTCGCGTGAGATGCCAAATAGTGAGCACGGGGAATTGGGCATGGCCGCTGACATCATCGTAGGCACGCCCATGACAAATCTCATTCATCTCACGTGAGAAGCCAAATCTCACTCATCTCGCGTGAGATGCCAAATCTCACTCATCTCGCGTGAGATGCCAAATCTCACTCATCTCGCGTGAGATGCCACATCTCACTCATCTCGCATGAGATGCCAAATCTCACTCATCTCGCGTGATATGCCAAATCTCACTCATCTCGCGTGAGATACCATATCTCACTCATCTTGCGGGACATGCCAAATCTCACTCATCTCACGTGAGATGCCAAATCTCACTCATCTCGCGTGAGATGCCAAATCTAACTCATCTCGCGTGAGATGTCATATCTCACTCATCTCGCGTGAGATGCCAAATCTCACTCATCTCGTGTGAGATGCCAAATCTCACTCATCTCGCGTGAGATGCCACATCTCACTCATCTCGCGTGAGATGCCAAATCTAACTCATCTCGCGTGGGATGCCAAATCTCACGCATCTCGCGTGAGACGACATATCTCACTCATCTCGCGTGAGATGCAAAATCTCACTCATCTCGCGTGAGATACCAAATCTCACTCATCTCACGTGAGATGCCAAATCTAACTCATCTCGCGTGAGATGCCAAATCTCACTCATCTCGCGTGGGATGGCAAATCTCACGCATCTTGCGTGAGATGACATATCTCACTCATCTCGCGTGAGATGCCAAATCTCACTCATCTCGCGTGAGATGCCAAATCTCACTCATCTCGCGTGAGATGCCAAATCTCACTCATCTCACGTGAGATGCCAAATCTCACGCATCTCGCGTGAGATGCCAAATCTCACTCATGTCGCGTGAGATGCCAAATCTCACTCATCTCGTGTGAGATGCCAAATCTCACTCATCTCGCGTGAGATGCCAAATCTCACTTATCTCGCGTGAGATGCCAAATCTCACTCATCTCGCGTGAGATGCCAAATCTAACTCATCTCGCGTGAGATGCCAAATCTCACTCATCTCGCGTGAGATGCCAAATCTCACTCATCTCGCGTGAGATGCCAAATCTCACTCATCTCTCGTGAGATGCCAAATCTCACTCATCTCGCGTGAGATGCCAAATCTCACTCATCTCGCGTGAGATGCCACATCTCACTCATCTCGCGTGAGATGCCAAATCTCACTCATCTCACGTGATATGCCAAATCTCACTCATCTCGCGTGAGATACCATATCTCACTCATCTTGCGGGACATGCCAAATCTCACTCATCTCACGTGAGATGCCAAATCTCACTCATCTCGCGTGAGATGCCAAATCTCACTCATCTCGCGTGAGATGCCACATCTCACTCATCTCGCATGAGATGCCAAAACTCACTCATCTCACGTGAGATGCCAAATCTCACTCATCTCACGTGAGATGCCAAATCTAACTCATCTCGCGTGAGATGTCATATCTCACTCATCTCGTGTGAGATGCCAAATCTCACTCATCTCGCGTGAGATGCCAAATCTCACTCATCTCGCATGAGATGCCAAATCTCACTCATCTCGCATGAGATGCCAAATCTCACTCATCTCGCGTGAGATGACAAATCACACTCATCTCGCGTGAGATGCCAAATCTCACGCATGTCACGTGAGATGCCAAATCTCACTCATCTCGCGTGAGATGCCAAATCTAACTCATCTCGCGTGGGATGCCAAATCTCACGCATCTCGCGTGAGATGTCATATCTCACTCATCTCGCGTGAGATGCCAAATCTCACTCATCTCGCGTGAGATGCCAAATCTCACACATCTCGCGTGAGATGCCAAATCTAACTCATCTCGCGTGAGATGCCAAATCTCATTCATCTCGCATGAGATGACAAATCACACTCATCTCGCGTGAGATGCCAAATCTCACGCATGTCACGTGAGATGCCAAATCTCACTCATCTCGCGTGAGATGCCAAATCTAACTCATCTCGCGTGAGATGCCAAATCTCACTTATCTCGCGTGAGATGCCAAATTTAACTCATCTCGCGTGGGATGCCAAATCTCACGCATCTCGCATGAGAAGTCATATCTCACTCATCTCGCGTGAGATGCCAAATCTCACTCATCTCGCGTGAGATGCCAAATCTCACACATCTCACGTGAGATGCCAAATCTCACTGATCTCGCGTGAGATGCTAAATCTCACTCATCCTGCGTGAGATGCCAAATTTCACTCATCTCGCGTGAGATGACAAATCGCACTCATCTCGCGTGAGATGCCAAATAGTGAGCACGGGGAATTGGGCATGGCCGCTGACGTCATCGTAGGCACGCCCATGCCAAATCTCATTCATCTCACGTGAGAAGCCAAATCTCACTCATCTCGCGTGAGATGCCAAATCTCACTCATCTCGCGTGAGATGCCAAATCTCACTCATCTCGCGTGAGATGCCACATCTCACTCATCTCGCATGAGATGCCAAATCTCACTCATCTCGCGTGATATGCCAAATCTCACTCATCTCGCGTGAGATGCCAAATCTCACTCATCTCGCGTGAGATGCCACATCTCACTCATCTCGCATGAGATGCCAAATCTCACTCATCTCGCGTGATATGCCAAATCTCACTCATCTCGCGTGAGATACCATATCTCACTCATCTCGCGTGAGATGCCAAATCTCACTCATCTCGCGTGAGATGCCAAATCTAACTCATCTCGCGTGAGATGCCAAATCTCACTCATCTCGCGTGAGATGCCAAATCTCACTCATCTCACGTGAGATGCCAAATCTCACTCATCTCTCGTGAGATGCCAAATCTCACTCATCTCGCGTGAGATGCCAAATCTCACTCATCTCGCGTGAGATGCCACATCTCACTCATCTCGCGTGAGATGCCAAATCTCACTCATCTCACGTGATATGCCAAATCTCACTCATCTCGCGTGAGATACCATATCTCACTCATCTTGCGGGACATGCAAAATCTCACTCATCTCACGTGAGATGCCAAATCTCACTCATCTCGCGTGAGATGCCAAATCTCACTCATCTCGCGTGAGATGCCACATCTCACTCATCTCGCATGAGATGCCAAAACTCACTCATCTCGCGTGAGATGCCAAATCTCACTCATCTCGCGTGAGATGACAAATCACACTCATCTCGCGTGAGATGCCAAATCTCACGCATGTCACGTGAGATGCCAAATCTCACTCATCTCGCGTGAGATGCCAAATCTAACTCATCTCGCGTGGGATGCCAAATCTCACGCATCTCGCGTGAGATGTCATATCTCACTCATCTCGCGTGAGATGCCAAATCTCACTCATCTCGCGTGAGATGCCAAATCTCACACATCTCGCGTGAGATGCCAAATCTAACTCATCTCGCGTGAGATGCCAAATCTCATTCATCTCGCATGAGATGACAAATCACACTCATCTCGCGTGAGATGCCAAATCTCACGCATGTCACGTGAGATGCCAAATCTCACTCATCTCGCGTGAGATGCCAAATCTAACTCATCTCGCGTGAGATGCCAAATCTCACTTATCTCGCGTGAGATGCCAAATTTAACTCATCTCGCGTGGGATGCCAAATCTCACGCATCTCGCATGAGAAGTCATATCTCACTCATCTCGCGTGAGATGCCAAATCTCACTCATCTCGCGTGAGATGCCAAATCTCACACATCTCGCGTGAGATGCCAAATCTCACTGATCTCACGTGAGATGCTAAATCTCACTCATCCTGCGTGAGATGCCAAATTTCACTCATCTCGCGTGAGATGACAAATCGCACTCATCTCGCGTGAGATGACAAATAGTGAGCACGGGGAATTGGGCATGGCCGCTGACGTCATCGTAGGCACGCCCATGCCAAATCTCATTCATCTCACGTGAGAAGCCAAATCTCACTCATCTCGCGTGAGATGCCAAATCTCACTCATCTCGCGTGAGATGCCAAATCTCACTCATCTCGCGTGAGATGCCACATCTCACTCATCTCGCATGAGATGCCAAATCTCACTCATCTCGCGTGATATGCCAAATCTCACTCATCTCGCGTGAGATACCATATCTCACTCATCTTGCGGGACATGCCAAATCTCACTCATCTCACGTGAGATGCCAAATCTCACTCATCTCGCGTGAGATGCCAAATCTAACTCATCTCACGTGAAATGCCAAATCTCACTCATCTCGCGTGAGATGCCAAATCTAACTCATCTCGCGTGAGATGTCATATCTCACTCATCTCGCGTGAGATGCCAAATCTCACTCATCTCGTGTGAGATGCCAAATCTCACTCATCTCGCGTGAGATGCCACATCTCACTCATCTCGCGAGAGATGCCAAATCTAACTCATCTCGCGTGGGATGCCAAATCTCACGCATCTCGCGTGAGACGTCATATCTCACTCATCTCGCGTGAGATGCAAAATCTCACTCATCTCGCGTGAGATACCAAATCTCACTCATCTCACGTGAGATGCCAAATCTAACTCATCTCGCGTGAGATGCCAAATCTCACTCATCTCGCGTGGGATGGCAAATCTCACGCATCTCGCGTGAGATGACATATCTCACTCATCTCGCGTGAGATGCCAAATCTCACTCATCTCGCGTGAGATGCCAAATCTCACTCATCTCGCGTGAGATGCCAAATCTCACTCATCTCACGTGAGATGCCAAATCTCACGCATCTCGCGTGAGATGCCAAATCTCACTCATGTCGCGTGAGATGCCAAATCTCACTCATCTCGTGTGAGATGCCAAATCTCACTCATCTCGCGTGGGATGCCAAATCTCACTTATCTCGCGTGAGATGCCAAATCTCACTCATCTCGCGTGAGATGCCAAATCTAACTCATCTCGCGTGAGATGCCAAATCTCACTCATCTCGCGTGAGATGCCAAATCTCACTCATCTCACGTGAGATGCCAAATCTCACTCATCTCTCGTGAGATGCCAAATCTCACTCATCTCGCGTGAGATGCCAAATCTCACTCATCTCGCGTGAGATGCCACATCTCACTCATCTCGCGTGAGATGCCAAATCTCACTCATCTCGCGTGATATGCCAAATCTCACTCATCTCGCGTGAGATACCATATCTCACTCATCTTGCGGGACATGCCAAATCTCACTCATCTCACGTGAGATGCCAAATCTCACTCATCTCGCGTGAGATGCCAAATCTCACTCATCTCGCGTGAGATGCCACATCTCACTCATCTCGCATGAGATGCCAAAACTCACTCATCTCGCGTGAGATGCCAAATCTAACTCATCTCACGTGAGATGCCAAATCTCACTCATCTCACGTGAGATGCCAAATCTAACTCATCTCGCGTGAGATGTCATATCTCACTCATCTCGCGTGAGATGCCAAATCTCACTCATCTCGCGTGAGATGCCAAATCTCACTCATCTCGCATGAGATGCCAAATCTCACTCATCTCGCATGAGATGCCAAATCTCACTCATCTCGCGTGAGATGCCAAATCTAATTCATCTCGCGTGAGATGCCAAATCTCACTCATCTCGCGTGAGATGCCAAATAGTGATTACGGGGAACTGGGCGCGGCCGCTGACATCATCGTAGGCACGCCCATGCCAAATCTCACGCATCTCACGTGAGATGCCAAATCTAACTCATCTTGCGTGAGATACCAAATCTCACTCATCTCGCGTGAGATGCCAAATCTCACTCATCTCGCGTGAGATGCCAAATCTCACTCATCTCGCGTGAGATGCCACATCTCACTTATCTTGCGTGAGATGCCAAATCTCACTCATCTCGCGTGAGATGCCAAATCAAACTCATCTCACGTGAGATGTCAAATCTCACTCATCTCGCGTGAGATGCCAAATCTAACTCATCTCAAGTGAGATGCCAAATCTCACTCATCTCGCGTGAGATGCCAAACCTAACTCATCTAGCGTGAGATGCCAAATCTCACTCATCTCGCGTGAGATGACAAATCACACTCATCTCGCGTGAGATGCCAAATCTCACGCATGTCACGTGAGATGCCAAATCTCACTCATCTCGCGTGAGATGCCAAATCTAACTCATCTCGCGTGGGATGCCAAATCTCACGCATCTCGCGTGAGATGTCATATCTCACTCATCTCGCGTGAGATGCCAAATCTCACTCATCTCGCGTGAGATGCCAAATCTCACACATCTCGCGTGAGATGCCAAATCTCACTGATCTCGCGTGAGATGCTAAATCTCACTCATCCTGCGTGACATGCCAAATCTCACTCATCTCGCGTGAGATGACAAATCGCACTCATCTCGCGTGAGATGCCAAATAGTGAGCACGGGGAATTGGGCATGGCCGCTGACGTCATCGTAGGCACGCCCATGCCAAATCTCAATCATCTAACGTGAGAAGCCAAATCTCACTCATCTCGCGTGAGATGCCAAATCTAACTCATCTCGCGTGAGATGCCAAATCTCACTCATCTCGCGTGAGATGCCAAATCTAACTCATCTCGCATGAGATGCCAAATCTCACTCATCTCGCGTGAGATGCCAAATCTCACTCATCTCGCATAAGATGCCAAATCTCACTCATCTCGTGTGAGATGCCAAATCTAACTCATCTCGCGTGAGATGCCAAATCTCACTCATCTCGCGTGAGATGCCAAATAGTGATTACGGGGAACTGGGCGCGGCCGCTGACGTCATCGTAGGCACGCCCATGCCAAATCTCACGCATCTCACGAGAGATGCCAAATCTAACTCATCTCGCGTGAGATACCAAATCTCACTCATCTCGCGTGAGATGCCAAATCTCACTCATCTCGCGTGAGATGCCAAATCTCACTCATCTCGCGTTAGATGCCACATCTCACGCATGTCACGTGAGATGCCAAATCTCACTCATCTCGCGTGAGATGCCAAATCTAACTCATCTCGCGTGAGATTGCATATCTCACTCATCTCGCGTGAGATGCCAAATCTAATCATCTCGCGTGGGATGCCAAATCTCACGCATCTCGTGTGAGATGTCATATCTCACTCATCTCGCGTGAGATGCCAAATCTCACTCATCTCGCGTGAGATGCCAAATCTCACTCATCTCGCATGAGATGCCAAATCTCACTCATCTCACGTGAGATGCCAAATCTAACTCATCTCGCGTGAGATGCCAAATCTCACTCATCTCGCGTGAGACGCCAAATCTCACTCATCTCGCGTTAGATGCCACATCTCACGCATGTCACGTGAGATGCCAAATCTCACTCATCTCGCGTGAGATGCCAAATCTAACTCATCTCGCGTGAGATTGCATATCTCACTCATCTCGCGTGAGATGCCAAATCTAATCATCTCGCGTGGGATGCCAAATCTCACGCATCTCGTGTGAGATGTCATATCTCACTCATCTCGCGTGAGATGCCAAATCTCACTCATCTCGCGTGAGATGCCAAATCTCACTCATCTCGCGTGAGATGCCAAATCTCACTCATCTCACGTGAGATGCCAAATCTAACTCATCTCGCGTGAGATGCCAAATCTCACTCATCTCGCGTGGGATGGCAAATCTCACGCATCTCGCGTGAGATGACATATCTCACTCATCTCGCGTGAGATGCCAAATCTCACTCATATCCCGTGAGATGCCAAATCTCACTCATCTCGCGTGAGATGCCAAATCTAACTCATCTCGCGTGAGATTGCATATCTCACTCATCTCGCGTGAGATGCCAAATCTAATCATCTCGCGTGGGATGCCAAATCTCACGCATCTCGTGTGAGATGTCATATCTCACTCATCTCGCGTGAGATGCCAAATCTCACTCATCTCGCGTGAGATGCCAAATCTCACTCATCTCGCGTGAGATACCAAATCTCACTCATCTCACGTGAGATGCCAAATCTAACTCATCTCGCGTGAGATGCCAAATCTCACTCATCTCGCGTGGGATGGCAAATCTCACGCATCTCGCGTGAGATGACATATCTCACTCATCTCGCGTGAGATGCCAAATCTCACTCATCTCGCGTGAGATGCCAAATCTCACTCATCTCGTGTGAGATGCCAAATCTCACTCATCTCACGTGAGATGCCAAATCTCACGCATCTCGCGTGAGATGCCAAATCTCACTCATGTCGCGTGAGATGCCAAATCTCACTCATCTCGTGTGAGATGCCAAATCTCACTCATCTCGCGTGGGATGCCAAATCTCACTTATCTCGCGTGAGATGCCAAATCTCACTCATCTCGCGTGAGATGCCAAATCTAACTCATCTCGCGTGAGATGCCAAATCTCACTCATCTCGCGTGAGATGCCAAATCTCACTCATCTCATGTGAGATGCCAAATCTCACTCATCTCTCGTGAGATGCCAAATCTCACTCATCTCGCGTGAGATGCCAAATCTCACTCATCTCGCGTGAGATGCCACATCTCACTCATCTCGCGTGAGATGCCAAATCTCACTCATCTCGCGTGATATGCCAAATCTCACTCATCTCGCGTGAGATACCATATCTCACTCATCTTGCGGGACATGCCAAATCTCACTCATCTCACGTGAGATGCCAAATCTCACTCATCTCGCGTGAGATGCCAAATCTCACTCATCTCGCGTGAGATGCCACATCTCACTCATCTCGCATGAGATGCCAAAACTCACTCATCTCGCGTGAGATGCCAAATCTAACTCATCTCACGTGAGATGCCAAATCTCACTCATCTCACGTGAGATGCCAAATCTAACTCATCTCGCGTGAGATGTCATATCTCACTCATCTCGCGTGAGATGCCAAATCTCACTCATCTCGCGTGAGATGCCAAATCTCACTCATCTCGCATGAGATGCCAAATCTCACTCATCTCGCATGAGATGCCAAATCTCACTCATCTCGCGTGAGATGCCAAATCTAATTCATCTCGCGTGAGATGCCAAATCTCACTCATCTCGCGTGAGATGCCAAATAGTGATTACGGGGAACTGGGCGCGGCCGCTGACATCATCGTAGGCACGCCCATGCCAAATCTCACGCATCTCACGTGAGATGCCAAATCTAACTCATCTTGCGTGAGATACCAAATCTCACTCATCTCGCGTGAGATGCCAAATCTCACTCATCTCGCGTGAGATGCCAAATCTCACTCATCTCGCGTGAGATGCCACATCTCACTTATCTTGCGTGAGATGCCAAATCTCACTCATCTCGCGTGAGATGCCAAATCAAACTCATCTCACGTGAGATGTCAAATCTCACTCATCTCGCGTGAGATGCCAAATCTAACTCATCTCAAGTGAGATGCCAAATCTCACTCATCTCGCGTGAGATGCCAAACCTAACTCATCTAGCGTGAGATGCCAAATCTCACTCATCTCGCGTGAGATGACAAATCACACTCATCTCGCGTGAGATGCCAAATCTCACGCATGTCACGTGAGATGCCAAATCTCACTCATCTCGCGTGAGATGCCAAATCTAACTCATCTCGCGTGGGATGCCAAATCTCACGCATCTCGCGTGAGATGTCATATCTCACTCATCTCGCGTGAGATGCCAAATCTCACTCATCTCGCGTGAGATGCCAAATCTCACACATCTCGCGTGAGATGCCAAATCTCACTGATCTCGCGTGAGATGCTAAATCTCACTCATCCTGCGTGACATGCCAAATCTCACTCATCTCGCGTGAGATGACAAATCGCACTCATCTCGCGTGAGATGCCAAATAGTGAGCACGGGGAATTGGGCATGGCCGCTGACGTCATCGTAGGCACGCCCATGCCAAATCTCAATCATCTAACGTGAGAAGCCAAATCTCACTCATCTCGCGTGAGATGCCAAATCTAACTCATCTCGCGTGAGATGCCAAATCTCACTCATCTCGCGTGAGATGCCAAATCTAACTCATCTCGCATGAGATGCCAAATCTCACTCATCTCGCGTGAGATGCCAAATCTCACTCATCTCGCATAAGATGCCAAATCTCACTCATCTCGTGTGAGATGCCAAATCTAACTCATCTCGCGTGAGATGCCAAATCTCACTCATCTCGCGTGAGATGCCAAATAGTGATTACGGGGAACTGGGCGCGGCCGCTGACGTCATCGTAGGCACGCCCATGCCAAATCTCACGCATCTCACGAGAGATGCCAAATCTAACTCATCTCGCGTGAGATGCCAAATCTCACTCATCTCGCGTGAGATGCCAAATCTCACACATCTCGCGTGAGATGCCAAATCTCACTGATCTCGCGTGAGATGCTAAATCTCACTCATCCTGCGTGACATGCCAAATCTCACTCATCTCGCGTGAGATGACAAATCGCACTCATCTCGCGTGAGATGCCAAATAGTGAGCACGGGGAATTGGGCATGGCCGCTGACGTCATCGTAGGCACGCCCATGCCAAATCTCAATCATCTAACGTGAGAAGCCAAATCTCACTCATCTCGCGTGAGATGCCAAATCTAACTCATCTCGCGTGAGATGCCAAATCTCACTCATCTCGCGTGAGATGCCAAATCTAACTCATCTCGCATGAGATGCCAAATCTCACTCATCTCGCGTGAGATGCCAAATCTCACTCATCTCGCATAAGATGCCAAATCTCACTCATCTCGTGTGAGATGCCAAATCTAACTCATCTCGCGTGAGATGCCAAATCTCACTCATCTCGCGTGAGATGCCAAATAGTGATTACGGGGAACTGGGCGCGGCCGCTGACGTCATCGTAGGCACGCCCATGCCAAATCTCACGCATCTCACGAGAGATGCCAAATCTAACTCATCTCGCGTGAGATACCAAATCTCACTCATCTCGCGTGAGATGCCAAATCTCACTCATCTCGCGTGAGATGCCAAATCTCACTCATCTCGCGTTAGATGCCACATCTCACGCATGTCACGTGAGATGCCAAATCTCACTCATCTCGCGTGAGATGCCAAATCTAACTCATCTCGCGTGAGATTGCATATCTCACTCATCTCGCGTGAGATGCCAAATCTAATCATCTCGCGTGGGATGCCAAATCTCACGCATCTCGTGTGAGATGTCATATCTCACTCATCTCGCGTGAGATGCCAAATCTCACTCATCTCGCGTGAGATGCCAAATCTCACTCATCTCGCATGAGATGCCAAATCTCACTCATCTCACGTGAGATGCCAAATCTAACTCATCTCGCGTGAGATGCCAAATCTCACTCATCTCGCGTGAGACGCCAAATCTCACTCATCTCGCGTTAGATGCCACATCTCACGCATGTCACGTGAGATGCCAAATCTCACTCATCTCGCGTGAGATGCCAAATCTAACTCATCTCGCGTGAGATTGCATATCTCACTCATCTCGCGTGAGATGCCAAATCTAATCATCTCGCGTGGGATGCCAAATCTCACGCATCTCGTGTGAGATGTCATATCTCACTCATCTCGCGTGAGATGCCAAATCTCACTCATCTCGCGTGAGATGCCAAATCTCACTCATCTCGCGTGAGATGCCAAATCTCACTCATCTCACGTGAGATGCCAAATCTAACTCATCTCGCGTGAGATGCCAAATCACACTCATCTCGCGTGAGATGCCAAATCTCACTCATCTCGCGGGACATGCCAAATCTCACTCATCTCGTGTGAGATGACAAATCACACTCATCTTGCGTGAGATGCCAAATCTCACGCATGTCACATGAGATGCCAAATCTCACTCATCTCGCGTGAGATGCCAAATCTCACGCATCTCACGTGAGATGTCATATCTCACTCATCTCGCGTGAGATGCCAAATCTCACTCATCTCGCGTGAGATGCCAAATCTCACACATCTCGCGTGAGATGCCAAATCTCACTGATCTCGCGTGAGATGCTAAATCTCACTCATCTCGCGTGAGATGCCAAATCTCACTCATCTCGCGTGAGATGACAAATCGCACTCATCTCGCGTGAGATGCCAAATAGTGAGCACGGGGAATTGGGCACGGCCGCTGACGTCATCGTAGGCACGCCAATGCCAAATCTCATTCTTCTCACGTGAGAAGCCAAACCTCACTCATCTCGCGTGAGATGCCAAATCTCACTCATCTCGCTCGCGTGAGATGCCAAATCTAACTCATCTCGCGTGAGATGCCAAATCTCACTCATCTCGCGTGAGATGCCAAATCTAACTCATCTCGCGTGAGATGCCAAATCTCACTCATCTCGCGTGAGATGCCAAATCTCACTCATCTCGCGTGAGTTGCCAAATCTCACTCATCTCGTGTGGGATGCCAAATCTCACTCATCTCGCGTGAGATGCCAAATAGTGATTACGGGGAACTGGGCGCGGCCGCTGACGTCATCGTAGGCACGCCCATGCCAAATCTCATGCATCTCACGTGAGATGCCAAATCTCACTCATCTCGCGTGAGATACCAAATCTCACTCATCTCGCGTGAGATGCCAAATCTCACTCATCTCGCGTGAGATGCCATATCTCACTCATCTTGCGTGAGATGCCAAATCTCACTCATCTCGCGTGAGATGCCAAATCTCACTCATCTCGCGTGAGATGCCAAATCTAACTCATCTCGCGTGAGATGCCAAATCTCACGCATCTCGCGTGAGATGTCATATCTCACTCATCTCGCGTGAGATGCCAAATCTCACTCATCTCGCGTGAGATGCCAAATCTCACACATCTCGCGTGAGATGCCAAATCTCACTGATCTCGCGTGAGATGCTAAATCTCACTCATCCTGCGTGACATGCCAAATCTCACTCATCTCGCGTGAGATGACAAATCGCACTCATCTCGCGTGAGATGCCAAATAGTGAGCACGGGGAATTGGGCATGGCCGCTGACGTCATCGTAGGCACGCCCATGCCAAATCTCAATCATCTAACGTGAGAAGCCAAATCTCACTCATCTCGCGTGAGATGCCAAATCTCACTCATCTCGCTCGCCTGAGATGCCAAATCTAACTCATCTCGCGTGAGATGCCAAATCTCACTCATCTCGCGTGAGATGCCAAATCTAACTCATCTCGCATGAGATGCCAAATCTCACTCATCTCGCGTGAGATGCCAAATCTCACTCATCTCGCATAAGATGACAAATCTCACTCATATCGCGTGAGATGCCAAATCTAACTCATCTCGCGTGAGATGCCAAATCTCACTCATCTCGCGTGAGATGCCAAATAGTGATTACGGGGAACTGGGCGCGGCCGCTGACGTCATCGTAGGCACGCCCATGCCAAATCTCATGCATCTCACGAGAGATGCCAAATCTAACTCATCTCGCGTGAGATACCAAATCTCACTCATCTCGCGTGAGATGCCAAATCTCACTCATCTCGCGTGAGATGCCAAATCTCACTCATCTCGCGTTAGATGCCACATCTCACGCATGTCACGTGAGATGCCAAATCTCACTCATCTCGCGTGAGATGCCAAATCTAACTCATCTCGCGTGAGATTGCATATCTCACTCATCTCGCGTGAGATGCCAAATCTAATCATCTCGCGTGGGATGCCAAATCTCACGCATCTCGTGTGAGATGTCATATCTCACTCATCTCGCGTGAGATGCCAAATCTCACTCATCTCGCGTGAGATGCCAAATCTCACTCATCTCGCGTGAGATGCCAAATCTCACTCATCTCACGTGAGATGCCAAATCTAACTCATCTCGCGTGAGATGCCAAATCACACTCATCTCGCGTGAGATGCCAAATCTCACTCATCTCGCGGGACATGCCAAATCTCACTCATCTCGTGTGAGATGACAAATCACACTCATCTTGCGTGAGATGCCAAATCTCACGCATGTCACATGAGATGCCAAATCTCACTCATCTCGCGTGAGATGCCAAATCTCACGCATCTCACGTGAGATGTCATATCTCACTCATCTCGCGTGAGATGCCAAATCTCACTCATCTCGCGTGAGATGCCAAATCTCACACATCTCGCGTGAGATGCCAAATCTCACTGATCTCGCGTGAGATGCTAAATCTCACTCATCTCGCGTGAGATGCCAAATCTCACTCATCTCGCGTGAGATGACAAATCACACTCATCTCGCGTGAGATGCCAAATAGTGAGCACGGGGAATTGGGCACGGCCGCTGACGTCATCGTAGGCACGCCAATGCCAAATCTCATTCTTCTCACGTGAGAAGCCAAACCTCACTCATCTCGCGTGAGATGCCAAATCTAACTCATCTCGCGTGAGATGCCAAATCTCACTCATCTCGCGTGAGATGCCAAATCTAACTCATCTCGCGTGAGATGCCAAATCTCACTCATCTCGCGTGAGATGCCAAATCTCACTCATCTCGCGTGAGATGCCAAATCTCACTCATCTCGCGTGAGATGCCAAATCTCACTCATCTCGCGTGAGATGCCAAATAGTGATTACGGGGAACTGGGCGCGGCCGCTGACGTCATCGTAGGCACGCCCATGCCAAATCTCACGCATCTCACGTGAGATGCCAAATCTAACTCATCTCGCGTGAGATACCAAATCTCACTCATCTCGCGTGAGATGCCAAATCTCACGCATGTCACATGAGATGCCATATCTCACTCATCTTGCGTGAGATGCCAAATCTCACTCATCTCGCGTGAGATGCCAAATCTCACTCATCTCGCGTGAGATGCCAAATCTCACACATCTCGCGTGAGATGCCAAATCTCACTGATCTCGCGTGAGATGCTAAATCTCACTCATCTCGCGTCAGATGCCAAATCTCACTCATCTCGCGTGAGATGCCAAATCTAACTCATCTCACGTGAGATGCCAAATCTCACTCATCTCGCGTGAGATGCCAAATCTAACTCATCTCGCGTGAGATGTCATATCTCACTCATCTCGCGTGAGATGCCAAATCTCACTCATCTCGTGTGAGATGCCAAATCTCACTCATCTCGCGTGAGATGCCACATCTCACTCATCTCGCGTGAGATGCCAAATCTAACTCATCTCGCGTGGGATGCCAAATCTCACGCATCTCGCATGAGATGTCATATCTCACTCATCTCGCGTGAGATGCCAAATCTCACTCATCTCGCGTGAGATGCCAAATCTCACACATCTCGCGTGAGATGCCAAATCTCACTGATCTCGCGTGAGATGCTAAATCTCACTCATCCTGCGTGAGATGCCAAATTTCACTCATCTCGCGTGAGATGACAAATCGCACTCATCTCGCGTGAGATGCCAAATAGTGAGCACGGGGAATTGGGCATGGCCGCTGACGTCATCGTAGGCACGCCCATGGCAAATCTCATTCATCTCACGTGAGAAGCCAAATCTCACTCATCTCGCGTGAGATGCCAAATCTCACTCATCTCGCGTGAGATGCCAAATCTCACTCATCTCGCGTGAGATGCCACATCTCACTCATCTCGCATGAGATGCCAAATCTCACTCATCTCGCGTGAGATGCCAAATCTCACTCATGTCGCGTGAGATGCCAAATCTCACTCATCTCGTGTGAGATGCCAAATCTCACTCATCTCGCGTGAGATGCCAAATCTCACTTATCTCGCGTGAGATGCCAAATCTCACTCATCTCGCGTGAGATACCATATCTCACTCATCTTGCGGGACATGCCAAATCTCAATCATCTCACGTGAGATGCCAAATCTCACTCATCTCGCGTGAGATGCCAAATCTCACTCATCTCGCGTGAGATGCCACATCTCACTCATCTCACATGAGATGCCAAAACTCACTCATCTCGCGTGAGATGCCAAATCTAACTCATCTCACGTGAGATGCCAAATCTCACTCATCTCACGTGAGATGCCAAATCTAACTCATCTCGCGTGAGATGTCATATCTCACTCATCTCGCGTGAGATGCCAAATCTCACTCATCTCGCGTGAGATGCCAAATCTCACTCATCTCGCATGAGATGCCAAATCTCACTCATCTCGCGTGAGATGCCAAATCTCACTCATCTCGCGTGAGATGCCAAATCTAATTCATCTCGCGTGAGATGCCAAATCTCACTCATCTCGTGTGAGATGCCAAATAGTGATTACGGGGAACTGGGCGCGGCCGCTGACGTCATCGTAGGCACGCCCATGCCAAATCTCACGCATCTCACGTGAGATGCCAAATCTAACTCATCTCGCGTGAGATACCAAATCTCACTCATCTCGCGTGAGATGCCAAATCTCACTCATCTCGCGTGAGATGCCAAATCTCACTCATCTCGCGTGAGATGCCACATCTCACTTATCTCGCGTGAGATGCCAAATCTCACTCATCTCGCGTGAGATGCCAAATCAAACTCATCTCACGTGAGATGTCAAATCTCACTCATCTCGCGTGAGATGCCAAATCTAACTCATCTCAAGTGAGATGCCAAATCTCACTCATCTCGTGTGAGATGCCAAATCTAACTCATCTCGCGTGAGATGCCAAATCTCACTCATCTCGCGTGAGATGACAAATCACACTCATCTCGCGTGAGATGCCAAATCTCACGCATGTCACGTGAGATGCCAAATCTCACTCATCTCGCGTGAGATGCCAAATCTAACTCATCTCGCGTGGGATGCCAAATCTCACGCATCTCGCGTGAGATGTCATATCTCACTCATCTCGCGTGAGATGCCAAATCTCACTCATCTCGCGTGAGATGCCAAATCTCACACATCTCGCGTGAGATGCCAAATCTCACTGATCTCGCGTGAGATGCTAAATCTCACTCATCCTGCGTGACATGCCAAATCTCACTCATCTCGCGTGAGATGACAAATCGCACTCATCTCGCGTGAGATGCCAAATAGTGAGCACGGGGAATTGGGCATGGCCGCTGACGTCATCGTAGGCACGCCCATGCCAAATCTCAATCATCTAACGTGAGAAGCCAAATCTCACTCATCTCGCGTGAGATGCCAAATCTCACTCATCTCGCTCGCGTGAGATGCCAAATCTAACTCATCTCGCGTGAGATGCCAAATCTCACTCATCTCGCGTGAGATGCCAAATCTAACTCATCTCGCATGAGATGCCAAATCTCACTCATCTCGCGTGAGATGCCAAATCTCACTCATCTCGCATAAGATGCCAAATCTCACTCATATCGCGTGAGATGCCAAATCTAACTCATCTCGCGTGAGATGCCAAATCTCACTCATCTCGCGTGAGATGCCAAATAGTGATTACGGGGAACTGGGCGCGGCCGCTGCCGTCATCGTAGGCACGCCCATGCCAAATCTCACGCATCTCACGAGAGATGCCAAATCTAACTCATCTCGCGTGAGATACCAAATCTCACTCATCTCGCGTGAGATGCCAAATCTCACTTATCTCGCGTGAGATGCCAAATCTCACTCATCTCGCGTTAGATGCCACATCTCACGCATGTCACGTGAGATGCCAAATCTCACTCATCTCGCGTGAGATGCCAAATCTAACTCATCTCGCGTGAGATTGCATATCTCACTCATCTCGCGTGAGATGCCAAATCTAATCATCTCGCGTGGGATGCCAAATCTCACGCATCTCGTGTGAGATGTCATATCTCACTCATCTCGCGTGAGATGCCAAATCTCACTCATCTCGCGTGAGATGCCAAATCTCACTCATCTTGCGTGAGATGCCAAATCTCACTCATCTCACGTGAGATGCCAAATCTAACTCATCTCGCGTGAGATGCCAAATCACACTCATCTCGCGTGAGATGCCAAATCTCACTCATCTCGCGGGACATGCCAAATCTCACTCATCTCGTGTGAGATGACAAATCACACTCATCTTGCTTGAGATGCCAAATCTCACGCATGTCACATGAGATGCCAAATCTCACTCATCTCGCGTGAGATGCCAAATCTCACGCATCTCACGTGAGATGTCATATCTCACTCATCTCGCGTGAGATGCCAAATCTCACTCATCTCGCGTGAGATGCCAAATCTCACACATCTCGCGTGAGATGCCAAATCTCACTGATCTCGCGTGAGATGCTAAATCTCACTCATCTCGCGTGAGATGCCAAATCTCACTCATCTCGCGTGAGATGACAAATCGCACTCATCTCGCGTGAGATGCCAAATAGTGAGCACGGGGATTTGGGCACGGCCGCTGACGTCATCGTAGGCACGCCAATGCCAAATCTCATTCTTCTCACGTGAGAAGCCAAACCTCACTCATCTCGCGTGAGATGCCAAATCTCACTCATCTCGCTCGCGTGAGATGCCAAATCTAACTCATCTCGCGTGAGATGCCAAATCTCACTCATCTCGCGTGAGATGCCAAATCTAACTCATCTCGCGTGAGATGCCAAATCTCACTCATCTCGCGTGAGATGCCAAATCTCACTCATCTCGCGTGAGATGCCAAATCTCACTCATCTCGCGTGAGATGCCAAATCTCACTCATCTCGCGTGAGATGCCAAATAGTGATTACGGGGAACTGGGCGCGGCCGCTGACGTCATCGTAGGCACGCCCATGCCAAATCTCACGCATCTCACGTGAGATGCCAAATCTAACTCATCTCGCGTGAGATACCAAATCTCACTCATCTCGCGTGAGATGCCAAATCTCACGCATGTCACATGAGATGCCATATCTCACTCATCTCGCGTGAGATGCCAAATCTCACACATCTCGCGTGAGATGCCAAATCTCACTGATCTCGCGTGAGATGCTAAATCTCACTCATCTCGCGTCAGATGCCAAATCTCACTCATCTTGTGTGAGATGCCAAATCTAACTCATCTCACGTGAGATGCCAAATCTCACTCATCTCGCGTGAGATGCCAAATCTAACTCATCTCGCGTGAGATGTCATATCTCACTCATCTCGCGTGAGAGGCCAAATCTCACTCATCTCGTGTGAGATGCCAAATCTCACTCATCTCGCGTGAGATGCCACATCTCACTCATCTCGCGTGAGATGCCAAATCTAACTCATCTCGCGTGGGATGCCAAATCTCACGCATCTCGCATGAGATGTCATATCTCACTCATCTCGCGTGAGATGCCAAATCTCACTCATCTCGCGTGAGATGCCAAATCTCACACATCTCGCGTGAGATGCCAAATCTCACTGATCTCGCGTGAGATGCTAAATCTCACTCATCCTGCATGAGATGCCAAATTTCACTCATCTCGCGTGAGATGACAAATCGCACTCATCTCGCGTGAGATGACAAATCGCACTCATCTCGCGTGAGATGCCAAATAGTGAGCACGGGGAATTGGGCACGGCCGCTGACGTCATCGTAGGCACGCCAATGCCAAATCTCACGCATCTCACGTGAGATGCCAAATCTAACTCATCTCGCGTGAGATACCAAATCTCACTCATCTCGCGTGAGATGCCAAATCTCACGCATGTCACATGAGATGCCATATCTCACTCATCTCGCGTGAGATGCCAAATCTCACACATCTCGCGTGAGATGCCAAATCTCACTGATCTCGCGTGAGATGCTAAATCTCACTCATCTCGCGTCAGATGCCAAATCTCACTCATCTCGCGTGAGATGCCAAATCTAACTCATCTCACGTGAGATGCCAAATCTCACTCATCTCGCGTGAGATGCCAAATCTAACTCATCTCGCGTGAGATGTCATATCTCACTCATCTCGCGTGAGATGCCAAATCTCACTCATCTCGTGTGAGATGCCAAATCTCACTCATCTCGCGTGAGATGCCACATCTCACTCATCTCGCGTGAGATGCCAAATCTAACTCATCTCGCGTGGGATGCCAAATCTCACGCATCTCGCATAAGATGTCATATCTCACTCATCTCGCGTGAGATGCCAAATCTCACTCATCTCGCGTGAGATGCCAAATCTCACACATCTCGCGTGAGATGCCAAATCTCACTGATCTCGCGTGAGATGCTAAATCTCACTCATCCTGCATGAGATGCCAAATTTCACTCATCTCGCGTGAGATGACAAATCGCACTCATCTCGCGTGAGATGCCAAATAGTGAGCACGGGGAATTGGGCATGGCCGCTGACGTCATCGTAGGCACGCCCATGCCAAATCTCATTCATCTCACGTGAGAAGCCAAATCTCACTCATCTCGCGTGAGATGCCAAATCTCACTCATCTCGCGTGAGATGCCAAATCTCACTCATCTCGCGTGAGATGCCACATCTCACTCATCTCGCATGAGATGCCAAATCTCACTCATCTCGCGTGATATGCCAAATCTCACTCATCTCGCATGAGATACCATATCTCACTCATCTTGCGGGACATGCCAAATCTCACTCATCTCACGTGAGATGCCAAATCTCACTCATCTCGCGTGAGATGCCAAATCTCACTCATCTCGCGTGAGATGCCACATCTCACTCATCTCGCATGAGATGCCAAAACTCACTCATCTCGCGTGAGATGCCAAATCTCACTCATCTCGCTCGCGTGAGATGCCAAATCTAACTCATCTCGCGTGAGATGCCAAATCTCACTCATCTCGCGTGAGATGCCAAATCAAACTCATCTCGCGTGAGATGCCAAATCTCACTCATCTCGCGTGAGATGCCAAATCTCACTCATCTCGCGTGAGATGCCAAATCTCACTCATCTCGCGTGAGATGCCAAATCTCACTCATCTCGCGTGAGATGTCAAATCTCACTCATCTCGCGTGAGATGCCAAATCTAACTCATCTCGAGTGAGATGCCAAATCTCACTCATCTCGCGTGAGATGCCAAATCTAACTCATCTCGCGTGAGATGCCAAATCTCACTCATCTCGCATGAGATGACAAATCACACTCATCTCGCGTGAGATGCAAAATCTCACGCATGTCACGTGAGATGCCAAATCTCACTCATCTCGCGTGAGATGCCAAATCTAACTCATCTCGCGTGAGATGCCAAATCTCACTTATCTCGCGTGAGATGCCAAATCTAACTCATCTCGCGTGGGATGCCAAATCTCACGCATCTCGCATGAGATGTCATATCTCACTCATCTCGCGTGAGATGCCAAATCTCACTCATCTCGCGTGAGATGCCAAATCTCACACATCTCGCGTGAGATGCCAAATCTCACTGATCTCGCGTGAGATGCTAAATCTCACTCATCCTGCGTGAGATGCCAAATTTCACTCATCTCGCGTGAGATGACAAATCACACTCATCTCGCGTGAGATGCCAAATCTAATTCATCTCGCGTGAGATGCCAAATCTCACTCATCTCGCGTGAGATGCCAAATAGTGATTATGGGGAACTGGGCACGCCCATGCCAAATCTCACGCATCTCACGTGAGATGCCAAATCTAACTCATCTCGCGTGAGATACCAAATCTCACTCATCTCGCGTGAGATGCCAAATCTCACTCATCTCGCGTGAGATGCCAAATCTAATTCATCTCGCGTGAGATGCCAAATCTCACTCATCTCGCGTGAGATGCCAAATAGTGATTACGGGGAACTGGGCACGCCCATGCCAAATCTCACGCATCTCACGTGAGATGCCAAATCTAACTCATCTCGCGTGAGATACCAAATCTCACTCATCTCGCGTGAGATGCCAAATCTCACTCATCTCGCGTGAGATGCCAAATCTCACTCATCTCGCGTGAGATGCCACATCTCACTTATCTCGCGTGAGATGCCAAATCTCACTCATCTCGCGTGAGATGCCAAATCAAACTCATCTCGCGTGAGATGTCAAATCTCACTCATTTCGCGTGAGATGCCAAATCTAACTCATCTCAAGTGAGATGCAAAATCTCACTCATCTCGCGTGAGATGCCAAATCTAACTCATCTCGCGGGACATGCCAAATCTCACTCATCTCGCGTGAGATGACAAATCACACTCCTCTCGCGTGAGATGCCAAATCTCACGCATGTCACGTGAGATGCCAAATCTCACTCATCTCGCGTGAGATGCCAAATCTAACTCATCTCGCGTGAGATGCCAAATCTCACTCATCTCGCGTGAGATGCCAAATATAACTCATCTCGCGTGGGATGCCAAATCTCACGCATCTCGCGTGAGACGTCATATCTCACTCATCTCGCGTGAGATGCAAAATCTCACTCATGTCGCGTGAGATACCAAATCTCACACATCTCGCGTGAGATGCCAAATCTCACTGATCTCACGTGAGATGCTAAATCTCACTCATCCTGCATGAGATGCCAAATCTCACTCATCTCGCGTGAGATGACAAATCGCACTCATCTCGCGTGAGATGCCAAATAGTGAGCACGGGGAATTTGGCATGGCCGCTGACGTCATCGTAGGCACGCCCATGCCAAATCTCATTCATCTCACGTGAGAAGCCAAATCTCACTCATCTCGCGTGAGATGCCAAATCTCACTCATCTCGCTCGCGTGAGATGCCAAATCTAACTCATCTCGCGTGAGATGCCAAATCTCACTCATCTCGCGTGAGATGCCAAATCTCACGCATCTCGCGCGAGATGCCAAATCTCACTCATCTCGCGTGAGATGCCAAATCTCACTCATCTCGAGTGAGATCCAAATCTCACTCATCTCGCGTGAGATACCAAATCTCACTCATCTCACATGAGATGCCAAATCTCACTCATCTCGTGGGACATGCCAAATCTCACTCATCTCGCGTGAGATGACAAATCACACTCCTCTCGCGTGAGATGCCAAATCTCACGCATGTCACGTGAGATGCCAAATCACACTCATCTTGCGTGAGATGCCAAATCTAACTCATCTCGCGTGAGTTGCCAAATCTCACTCATCTCGCGTGAGATGCCAAATCTAACTCATCTCACGTGGGATGCCAAATCTCACGCATCTCGCGTGAGACGTCATATCTCACTCATCTCGCGTGAGATGCAAAATCTCACTCATGTCGCGTGAGATACCAAATCTCACACATCTCGCGTGAGATGCCAAATCTCACTGATCTCGCGTGAGATGCTAAATCTCACTCATCCTGCGTGAGATGCCAAATCTCACTCATCTCGCGTGAGATGACAAATCGCACTCATCTCGCGTGAGATGCCAAATAGTGAGCACGGGGAATTGGGCATGGCCGCTGACGTCATCGTAGGCACGCCCATGCCAAATCTCATTCATCTCACGTGAGAAGCCAAATCTCACTCATCTCGCGTGAGATGCCAAATCTCACTCATCTCGCGTGAGATGCCAAATCTCACTCATCTCGCGTGAGATGCCACATCTCACTCATCTCGCATGAGATGCCAAATCTCACTCATCTCGCGTGATATGCCAAATCTCACTCATCTTGCGTGAGATACCATATCTCACTCATCTTGCGGGACATGCCAAATCTCACTCATCTCACGTGAGATGCCAAATCTCACTCATCTCGCGTGAGATGCCAAATCTCACTCATCTCGCGTGAGATGCCACATCTCACTCATATCGCATGAGATGCCAAAACTCACTCATCTCGCGTGAGATGCCAAATCTCACTCATCTCGCTCGCGTGAGATGCCAAATCTAACTCATCTCGCGTGAGATGCCAAATCTCACTCATCTCGCGTGAGATGCCAAATCTAACTCATCTCGCGTGAGATGCCAAATCTCACTCATCTCGCGTGAGATGCCAAATCTCACTCATCTCGCGTGAGATGCCAAATCTCACTCATCTCGCGTGAGATGCCAAATCTCACTCATCTCGCGTGAGATGTCAAATCTCACTCATCTCGCGTGAGATGCCAAATCTAACTCATCTCGAGTGAGATGCCAAATCTCACTCATCTCGCGTGAGATGCCAAATCTAACTCATCTCGCGTGAGATGCCAAATCTCACTCATCTCGCATGAGATGACAAATCACACTCATCTCGCGTGAGATGCAAAATCTCACGCATGTCACGTGAGATGCCAAATCTCACTCATCTCGCGTGAGATGCCAAATCTAACTCATCTCGCGTGAGATGCCAAATCTCACTTATCTCGCGTGAGATGCCAAATCTAACTCATCTCACGTGGGATGCCAAATCTCACGCATCTCGCATGAGATGTCATATCTCACTCATCTCGCGTGAGATGCCAAATCTCACTCATCTCGCGTGAGATGCCAAATCTCACACATCTCGCGTGAGATGCCAAATCTCACTGATCTCGCGTGAGATGCTAAATCTCACTCATCCTGCGTGAGATGCCAAATTTCACTCATCTCGCGTGAGATGACAAATCACACTCATCTCGCGTGAGATGCCAAATCTAATTCATCTCGCGTGAGATGCCAAATCACACTCATCTCGCGTGAGATGCCAAATCTAACTCATCTCGCGTGAGTTGCCAAATCTCACTCATCTCGCGTGAGATGCCAAATCTAACTCATCTCACGTGGGATGCCAAATCTCACGCATCTCGCGTGAGACGTCATATCTCACTCATCTCGCGTGAGATGCAAAATCTCACTCATGTTGCGTGAGATACCAAATCTCACACATCTCGCGTGAGATGCCAAATCTCACTGATCTCGCGTGAGATGCTAAATCTCACTCATCCTGCGTGAGATGCCAAATCTCACTCATCTCGCGTGAGATGCCAAATCTCACTCATCTCGCGTGAGATGCCAAATCTAACTCATCTCGCGTGAGATGCCAAATCTCACTCATCTCGCGTGAGATGCCAAATCTCACTCATCTCGCGTGAGATGCCAAATCTCACTCATCTCGCATGAGATGCCAAATCTCACTCATCTCGCGTGAGATGCCAAATCTCACTCATCTCGCGTGAGATGTCAAATCTCACTCATCTCGCGTGAGATGCCAAATCTAACTCATCTCGAGTGAGATGCCAAATCTCACTCATCTCGCGTGAGATGCCAAATCTAACTCATCTCGCGTGAGATGCCAAATCTCACTCATCTCGCATGAGATGACAAATCACACTCATCTCGCGTGAGATGCTAAATCTCACGCATGTCACGTGAGATGCCAAATCTCACTCATCTCGCGTGAGATGCCAAATCTAACTCATCTTGCGTGAGATGCCAAATCTCACTTATCTCGCGTGAGATGCCAAATCTAACTCATCTCGCGTGGGATGCCAAATCTCACGCATCTCGCATGAGATGTCATATCTCACTCATCTCGCGTGAGATGCCAAATCTCACTCATCTCGCGTGAGATGCCAAATCTCACACATCTCGCGTGAGATGCCAAATCTCACTGATCTCGCGTGAGATGCTAAATCTCACTCATCCTGCGTGAGATGCCAAATTTCACTCATCTCGCGTGAGATGACAAATCGCACTCATCTCGCGTGAGATGCCAAATAGTGAGCACGGGGAATTGGGCATGGCCGCTGACGTCATCGTAGGCACACCCATGCCAAATCTCATTCATCTCACGTGAGAAGCCAAATCTCACTCATCTCGCGTGAGATGCCAAATCTCACTCATCTCGCGTGAGATGCCAAATCTCACTCATCTCGCGTGAGATGCCACATCTCACTCATCTCGCATGAGATGCCAAATCTCACTCATCTCGCGTGATATGCCAAATCTCACTCATCTCACGTGAGATACCATATCTCACTCATCTTGCGGGACATGCCAAATCTCACTCATCTCACGTGAGATGCCAAATCTCACTCATCTCGTGTGAGATGCCACATCTCACTCATCTCGCATGAGATGCCAAAACTCACTCATCTCGCGTGAGATGCCAAATCTAACTCATCTCACGTGAAATGCCAAATCTCACTCATCTCGCGTGAGATGCCAAATCTAACTCATCTCGCGTGAGATGTCATATCTCACTCATCTCGCGTGAGATGCCAAATCTCACTCATCTCGTGTGAGATGCCAAATCTCACTCATCTCACGTGAGATGCCACATCTCACTCATCTCGCGTGAGATGCCAAATCTAACTCATCTCGCGTGGGATGCCAAATCTCACGCATCTCGCGTGAGACGTCATATCTCACTCATCTCGCGTGAGATGCAAAATCTCACTCATCTCGCGTGAGATACCAAATCTCACTCATCTCACGTGAGATGCCAAATCTAACTCATCTCGCGTGAGATGCCAAATCTCACTCATCTCGCGTGGGATGGCAAATCTCACGCATCTCACGTGAGATGACATATCTCACTCATCTCGCGTGAGATGCCAAATCTCACTCATCTCGCGTGAGATGCCAAATCTCACTCATCTCGCGTGAGATGCCAAATCTCACTCATCTCACGTGAGATGCCAAATCTCACGCATCTCGCGTGAGATGCCAAATCTCACTCATGTCGCATGAGATGCCAAATCTCACTCATCTCGTGTGAGATGCCAAATCTCACTCATCTCGCGTGAGATGCCAAATCTCACTCATCTCACGTGAGATGCCAAATCTCACTCATCTCGCGTGAGATGCCAAATCTCACTCATCTCGCGTGAGATGCCAAATCTAACTCATCTCGCGTGAGATGCCAAATCTCACTCATCTCGCGTGAGATGCCAAATCTCACTCATCTCGCGTGAGATGCCAAATCTCACTCATCTCGCGTGAGATGCCAAATCTCACTCATCTCACGTGAGATGCCAAATCTAACTCATCTCGCGTGAGATGCCAAATCTCACTCATCTCGCGTGGGATGGCAAATCTCACGCATCTTGCGTGAGATGACATATCTCACTCATCTCGCGTGAGATGCCAAATCTCACTCATCTCGCGTGAGATGCCAAATCTCACTCATCTCACGTGAGATGCCAAATCTCACTCATCTCGCGGGACATGCCAAATCTCACTCATCTCGTGTGAGATGACAAATCACACTCATCTTGCGTGAGATGCCAAATCTCACGCATGTCACATGAGATGCCAAATCTCACTCATCTCGCATGAGATGCCAAATCTCACGCATCTCGCGTGGGATGTCATATCTCACTCATCTCGCGTGAGATGCCAAATCTCACTCATCTCGCGTGAGATGCCAAATCTCACACATCTCGCGTGAGATGCCAAATCTCACTGATCTCGCGTGAGATGCTAAATCTCACTCATCTCGCGTCAGATGCCAAATCTCACTCATCTCGCGTGAGATGACAAATCGCACTCATCTCGCGTGAGATGCCAAATAGTGAGCACGGGGAATTGGGCACGGCCGCTGACGTCATCGTAGGCACGCCCATGCCAAATCTCATTCTTCTCACGTGAGAAGCCAAATCTCACTCATCTCGCGTGAGATGCCAAATCTCACTCATCTCGCTCGCGTGAGATGCCAAATCTAACTCATCTCGCGTGAGATGCCAAATCTCACTCATCTCGCGCGAGATGCCAAATCTCACTCATCTCGCGTGAGATGCCAAATCTCACTCATCTCGCGTGAGATCCAAATCTCACTCATCTCGCGTGAGATGCCAAATCTCACTCATCTCACATGAGATGCCAAATCTCACTCATCTCGCGGGACATGCCAAA
The DNA here is from genome assembly GCF_964261635.1 of Lissotriton helveticus. NCBI lineage: Eukaryota > Metazoa > Chordata > Amphibia > Caudata > Salamandridae > Lissotriton > Lissotriton helveticus. The sequence continues at coordinate 709,495,386 of NC_136073.1, forward strand.
TCTCACTCATCTCGCGTGAGATGACAAATCACACTCATCTCGCGTGAGATGCCAAATCTCACGCATGTCACGTGAGATGCCAAATCTCACTCATCTCGTGGGACATGCCAAATCTCACTCATCTCGCGTGAGATGACAAATCACACTCATCTCGCGTGAGATGCCAAATCTCACGCATGTCACGTGAGATGCCAAATCTCACTCATCTCGCGTGAGATGCCAAATCTAACTCATCTAGCGTGAGATGCCAAATCGCACTCATCTCGCGTGAGATGCCAAATCTAACTCATCTCGCATTGGATGCCAAATCTCACGCATCTCGCGTGAGACGTCATATCTCACTCATCTCGCGTGAGATGCAAAATCTCACTCATCTCGCGTGAGATGACAAATCTCACTGATCTCGCGTGAGATGCTAAATCTCACTCATCCTGCGTGAGATGCCAAATCTCACTCATCTCGCGTGAGATGACAAATCGCACTCATCTCGCGTGAGATGCCAAATAGTGAGCACGGGGAATTGGGCATGGCCGCTGACGTCATCGTAGGCACGCCCATGCCAAATCTCATTCATCTCACGTGAGAAGCCAAATCTCACTCATCTGGCTCGCGTGAGATGCCAAATCTAACTCATCTCGCGTGAGATGCCAAATCTCACTCATCTCGCGTGACATGCCAAATCTAACTCATCTCGCGTGAGATGCCAAATCTCACTCATCTCGCATGAGATGCCAAATCTCACTCATCTCGCGTGAGATGCCAAATCTCACTCATCTCCCGTGAGATGCCAAATCTAACTCATCTCGCGTGAGATGCCAAATCTCACTCATCTCGCGTGAGATGCCAAATAGTGATTACGGGGAACTGGGCGCAGCCGCTAATGTCATCGTAGGCACGCCCATGCCAAATCTTACGTATCTCACGTGAAATGCCAAATCTAACTCATCTCGCGTGAGATACCAAATCTCACTCATCTCGCGTGAGATGCCAAATCTCACTCATCTCGCGTGAGATGCCAAATCTCACTCATCTCGCGTGAGATGGCTCATCTCACTCATCTCGCGTGAGATGCCAAATCTCACTCATCTCGCGTGAGATGCCAAATCTAACTCATCTCGTGTGAGATGCCAAATCTCACTCATCTCGCGTGAGATGCCAAATCTAACTCATCTCGCGTGAGATGCCAAATCTCACTCATCTCGCGTGAGATGTCATATCTCACTCATCTCGCGTGAGATGCCAAATCTCAGTCATCTCGCATGAGATGCCAAATCTCACTCATCTCGCGTGAGATGCCAAATCTCAGTCATCTCGCGTATGATGCTAAATCTCACTCATCCTGCGTGAGATGCCAAATCTCACTCATCTCGCGTGAGATACCAAATCTCACTCATCTCGCGTGAGATGACAAATCACACTCATCTCGCGTGTGATGCCAAATCTCACGCATGTCACGTGAGATGCCAAATCTCACTCATCTCACGTGAGATGCCAAATCTAACTCATCTCGCGTGAGATGCCAAATCTCACTCATCTCGCGTGAGATGCCAAATCTAACTCATCTCGCGTGAGATGCCGAATCTCACTCATCTCGCGTGAGATGCCAAATCTCACTCATCTCGCGTGAGATGCCAAATCTCACTCATCTCGCGTGAGATGTCAAATCTCACTCATCTCGCGTGAGATGCCAAATCTAACTCATTTCGAGTGAGATGCCAAATCTCACTCATCTCCCGTGAGATGCCAAATCTAACTCATCTCGCGTGAGATGCCAAATCTCACTCATCTCGCGTGAGATGACAAATCGCACTCATCTCGCGTGAGATGCCAAATAGTGAGCACGGGGAATTGGGCATGGCCGCTGACGTCATCGTAGGCACGCCCATGCCAAATCTCATTCATCTCACGTGAGAAGCCAAATCTCACTCATCTCGCGTGAGATGCCAAATCTCACTCTTCTCGCTCGCGTGAGATGCCAAATCTAACTCATCTCGCGTGAGATGCCAAATCTCACTCATCTCGCGTGAGATGCCAAATCTAACTCATCTCGCATGAGATGCCAAATCTCACTTATCTCGCGTGAGATGCCAAATTTCACTCATCTCGCGTGAGATGCCAAATCTCACTCATCTCGCGTGAGATGCCAAATCTAACTCATCTCGCGTGAGATGCCAAATCTCACTCATCTCGCGTGAGATGCCAAATAGTGATTACGGGGAACTGGGCGCGGCCGCTGACGTCATCGTAGGCACGCCCATGCCAAATCTCACGCATCTCAAGTGAGATGCCAAATCTAACTCATCTCGCGTGGGATGCCAAATCTCACGCATCTCGCGTGAGATGTCATATCTCACTCATCTCGCGTGAGATGCCAAATCTCACTCATCTCGCGTGAGATGCCAAATCTCACTCATCTCGCGTGAGATGCCAAATCTCACTCATCTCACGTGAGATGCCAAATCTAACTCATCTCGCGTGAGATGCCAAATCACACTCATCTCGCGTGAGATGCCAAATCTCACTCATCTCGCGTGAGATGCCAAATAGTGAGCACGGGGAATTGGGCATGGCCGCTGACGTCATCGTAGGCACGCCCATGCCAAATCTCATTCATCTCACGTGAGAAGCCAAATCTCACTCATCTCGCGTGAGATGCCAAATCTCACTCATCTCGCTCGCGTGAGATGCCAAATCTAACTCATCTCGCGTGAGATACCAAATCTCACTCATCTCGCGTGAGATGACAAATTTTACTCATCTCGCGTGAGATGCCAAATCTCACGCATGTCACGTGAGATGCCAAATCTCACTCATCTCGTGTGAGATGCCAAATCTAACTCATCTCGCATGAGATGCCAAATCTCACTCATCTCGCGTGAGATGCCAAATCTAACTCATCTCGCGTGAGATGCCGAATCTCACTCATCTCGCGTGAGATGCCAAATCTCACTCATCTCGCGTGAGATGCCAAATCTCACTCATCTCGCGTGAGATGCCAAATCTCACTCATCTCGCGTGAGATGACAAATCTACCTCATCTCGAGTGAGATGCCAAATCTCACTCATCTCGCGTGAGATGACAAATCGCACTCATCTCGCGTGAGATGACAAATAGTGAGCACGGGGAATTGGGCATGGCCACTGACGTCATCGTAGGCATGCCCATGCCAAATCTCATTCATCTCACGTGAGAAGCCAAATCTCACTCATCTCGCGTGAGATGCCAAATCTCACTCATCTCGCTCGTGTGAGATGCCAAATCTAACTCATCTCGCGTGAGATGCCAAATCTCACTCATCTCGCGTGAGATGCCAAATCTAACTCATCTCGCATGAGATGCCAAATCTCACTCATCTCGCGTGAGATGCCAAATTTCACTCATCTCGCGTGAGATGCCAAATCTCACTCATCTCGCGTGAGATGCCAAATCTAACTCATCTCGCGTGAGATTCCAAATCTCACTCATCTCACGTGAGATGCCAAATAGTGATTATGGGGAACTGGGTGCGGCCGCTGACGTCATCGTAGGCACGCCCATGCCAAATCTCACGCATCTCACGTGAGATGCCAAATCTAACTCATCTCGCGTGGGATGCCAAATCTCACGCATCTCGCGTGAGATGTCATATCTCACTGATCTCGCGTGAGATGCCAAATCTCACTCATCTCGTGTGAGATGCCAAATCTCACTCATCTCGCGTGAGATGCCAAATCTCACTCATCTCACGTGAGATGCCAAATCTAACTCATCTCGCGTGAGATGCCAAATCACACTCATCTCGCGTGAGATGCCAAATCTCACTCATCTCGCGGGACATGCCAAATCTCACTCATCTCGCGTGAGATGCCAAATCTAACTCATCTCGCATGAGATGCCAAATCTCACTTATCTCGCGTGAGATGCCAAATTTCACTCATCTCGCGTGAGATGCCAAATCTCACTCATCTCGCGTGAGATGCCAAATCTAACTCATCTCGCGTGAGATGCCAAATCTCACTCATCTCGCGTGAGATGCCAAATAGTGATTACGGGGAACTGGGCGCGGCCGCTGACGTCATCGTAGGCACGCCCATGCCAAATCTCACGCATCTCAAGTGAGATGCCAAATCTAACTCATCTCGCGTGGGATGCCAAATCTCACGCATCTCGCGTGAGATGTCATATCTCACTCATCTCGCGTGAGATGCCAAATCTCACTCATCTCGCGTGAGATGCCAAATCTCACTCATCTCGCGTGAGATGCCAAATCTCACTCATCTCACGTGAGATGCCAAATCTAACTCATCTCGCGTGAGATGCCAAATCACACTCATCTCGCGTGAGATGCCAAATCTCACTCATCTCGCGTGAGATGCCAAATAGTGAGCACGGGGAATTGGGCATGGCCGCTGACGTCATCGTAGGCACGCCCATGCCAAATCTCATTCATCTCACGTGAGAAGCCAAATCTCACTCATCTCGCGTGAGATGCCAAATCTCACTCATCTCGCTCGCGTGAGATGCCAAATCTAACTCATCTCGCGTGAGATACCAAATCTCACTCATCTCGCGTGAGATGACAAATTTTACTCATCTCGCGTGAGATGCCAAATCTCACGCATGTCACGTGAGATGCCAAATCTCACTCATCTCGTGTGAGATGCCAAATCTAACTCATCTCGCATGAGATGCCAAATCTCACTCATCTCGCGTGAGATGCCAAATCTAACTCATCTCGCGTGAGATGCCGAATCTCACTCATCTCGCGTGAGATGCCAAATCTCACTCATCTCGCGTGAGATGCCAAATCTCACTCATCTCGCGTGAGATGCCAAATCTCACTCATCTCGCGTGAGATGCCAAATCTACCTCATCTCGAGTGAGATGCCAAATCTCACTCATCTCGCGTGAGATGACAAATCGCACTCATCTCGCGTGAGATGACAAATAGTGAGCAGGGGGAATTGGGCATGGCCGCTGACGTCATCGTAGGCATGCCCATGCCAAATCTCATTCATCTCACGTGAGAAGCCAAATCTCACTCATCTCGCGTGAGATGCCAAATCTCACTCATCTCGCTCGCGTGAGATGCCAAATCTAACTCATCTCGCGTGAGATGCCAAATCTCACTCATCTCGCGTGAGATGCCAAATCTAACTCATCTCGCATGAGATGCCAAATCTCACTCATCTCGCGTGAGATGCCAAATTTCACTCATCTCGCGTGAGATGCCAAATCTCACTCATCTCGCGTGAGATGCCAAATCTAACTCATCTCGCGTGAGATTCCAAATCTCACTCATCTCACGTGAGATGCCAAATAGTGATTATGGGGAACTGGGTGCGGCCGCTGACGTCATCGTAGGCACGCCCATGCCAAATCTCACGCATCTCACGTGAGATGCCAAATCTAACTCATCTCGCGTGGGATGCCAAATCTCACGCATCTCGCGTGAGATGTCATATCTCACTGATCTCGCGTGAGATGCCAAATCTCACTCATCTCGTGTGAGATGCCAAATCTCACTCATCTCGCGTGAGATGCCAAATCTCACTCATCTCACGTGAGATGCCAAATCTAACTCATCTCGCGTGAGATGCCAAATCACACTCATCTCGCGTGAGATGCCAAATCTCACTCATCTCGCGGGACATGCCAAATCTCACTCATCTCGTGTGAGATGACAAATCACACTCATCTTGCGTGAGATGCCAAACCTCACGCATGTCACATGAGATGCCAAATCTCACTCATCTCGCGTGAGATGCCAAATCTCACGCATCTCGCGTGAGATGTCATATCTCACTCATCTCGCGTGAGATGCCAAATCTCACACATCTCGCGTGAGATGCCAAATCTAACTCATCTCGCGTGAGATGCCAAATCTCACTCATCTCGCGTGAGATGACAAATCGCACTCATCTCGCATGAGATGCCAAATCTCACTCATCTCGCGTGAGATGCCAAATCTCACTCATCTCGCGTGAGATGCCAAGTCTCACTCATCTCGCGTGAGATGCCAAATCTAACTCATCTCGCGTGAGAAGCCAAATCTCACTCATCTCGCGTGAGATGCCAAATAGTGATTACGGGGAACTGGGCGCGGCCGCTGACGTCATCGTAGGCACGCCCATGCCAAATCTCACGCATCTCACGAGAGATGCCAAATCTAACTCACCTCGCGTGAGATACCAAATCTCACTCATCTCGCGTGAGATGCCAAATCTCACTCATCTCGCGTGAGATGCCAAATCTCACTCATCTCGCGTGAGATGCCAAATCTAACTCATCTCGCATGAGATGCCAAATCTCACTCATCTCGCGTGAGATGCCAAATTTCACTCATCTCGCGTGAGATGCCAAATCTCACTCATCTCGCGTGAGATGCCAAATCTAACTCATCTCGCGTGAGATTCCAAATCTCACTCATCTCACGTGAGATGCCAAATAGTGATTATGGGGAACTGGGTGCGGCCGCTGACGTCATCGTAGGCACGCCCATGCCAAATCTCACGCATCTCACGTGAGATGCCAAATCTAACTCATCTCGCGTGGGATGCCAAATCTCACGCATCTCGCGTGAGATGTCATATCTCACTCATCTCGCGTGAGATGCCAAATCTCACTCATCTCGTGTGAGATTGCAAATCTCACTCATCTCGCGTGAGATGCCAAATCTAACTCATCTCGCGTGGGATGCCAAATCTCACGCATCTCGCGTGAGATGTCATATCTCACTCATCTCGCGTGAGATGCCAAATCTCACTCATCTCGCGTGAGATGCCAAATCTCACTCATCTCCCGTGAGATGCCAAATCTCACTCATCTCACGTGAGATGCCAAATCTAACTCATCTCGCGTGAGATGCCAAATCACACTCATCTCGCGTGAGATGCCAAATCTCACTCATCTCGCGTGAGATTCCAAATAGTGAGCACGGGGAATTGGGCATGGCCGCTGACGTCATCGTAGGCACGCCCATGCCAAATCTCATTCATCTCACGTGAGAAGCCAAATCTCACTCATCTCGCGTGAGATGCCAAATCTCACTCATCTCGCTCGCGTGAGATGCCAAATCTAACTCATCTCGCGTGAGATACCAAATCTCACTCATCTCGCGTGAGATGACAAATCACACTCATCTCGCGTGAGATGCCAAATCTCACGCATGTCACGTGAGATGCCAAATCTCACTCATCTCGTGTGAGATGCCAAATCTAACTCATCTCGCGTGAGATGCCAAATCTCACTCATCTCGCGTGAGATGCCAAATCTAACTCATCTCGCATGAGATGCCAAATCTCACTCATCTCGCGTGAGATGCCAAATCTCACTCATCTCGCGTGAGATGCCAAATCTCACTCATCTCACGTGAGATGCCAAATCTCACTCATCTCACGTGAGATGCCAAATCTAACTCATCTTGAGTGAGATGCCAAATCTCACTCATCTCGCGTGAGATGACAAATCGCACTCATCTCGCGTGAGATGCCAAATAGTGAGCACGGGGAATTGGGCATGGCCGCTGACGTCATCGTAGGCATGCCCATGCCAAATCTCATTCATCTCACGTGAGAAGCCAAATCTCACTCATCTCGCGTGAGATGCCAAATCTCACTCATCTCTCTCGCGTGAGATGCCAAATCTAACTCATCTCGCGTGAGATGCCAAATCTCACTCATCTCGCGTGAGATGCCAAATCTAACTCATCTCGCATGAGATGCCAAATCTCACTCATCTCGCGTGAGATGCCAAATTTTACTCATCTCGCGTGAGATGCCAAATCTCACTCATCTCGCGTGAGATGCCAAATCTAACTCATCTCGCGTGAGATTCCAAATCTCACTCATCTCACGTGAGATGCCAAATAGTGATTATGGGGAACTGGGTGCGGCCGCTGACGTCATCGTAGGCACGCCCATGCCAAATCTCACGCATCTCACGTGAGATGCCAAATCTAACTCATCTCGCGTGGGATGCCAAATCTCACGCATCTCGCGTGAGATGTCATATCTCACTCATCTCGCGTGAGATGCCAAATCTCACTCATCTCGTGTGAGATGCCAAATCTCACTCATCTCGCGTGAGATGCCAAATCTCACTCATCTCACGTGAGATGCCAAATCTAACTCATCTCGCGTGAGATGCCAAATCACACTCATCTCGCGTGAGATGCCAAATCTCACTCATCTCGCGGGACATGCCAAATCTCACTCATCTCGTGTGAGATGACAAATCACACTCATCTTGCGTGAGATGCCAAATCTCACGCATGTCACATGAGATGCCAAATCTCACTCATCTCGCGTGAGATGCCAAATCTCACGCATCTCGCGTGAGATGTCATATCTCACTCATCTCGCGTGAGATGCCAAATCTCACACATCTCGCGTGAGATGCCAAATCTAACTCATCTCGCGTGAGATGCCAAATCTCACTCATCTCGCGTGAGATGCCAAATCTCACTCATCTCGCATGAGATGCCAAATCTCACTCATCTCGCTCGCGTGAGATGCCAAATCAAACTCATCTCGCGTGAGATGCCAAATCTCACTCATCTCGCGTGAGATGCCAAATCTAACTCATCTCGCATGAGATGCCAAATCTCACTCATCTCGCGTGAGATGCCAAATCTCACTCATCTCGCGTGAGATGCCAAATCTCACTCATCTCGCGTGAGATGCCAAATCTAACTCATCTCGCGTGAGAAGCCAAATCTCACTCATCTCGCGTGAGATGCCAAATAGTGATTACGGGGAACTGGGCGCGGCCGCTGACGTCATCGTAGGCACGCCCATGCCAAATCTCAAGCATCTCACGAGAGATGCCAAATCTAACTCACCTCGCGTGAGATACCAAATCTCACTCATCTCGCGTGAGATGCCAAATCTCACTCATCTCGCGTGAGATGCCAAATCTCACTCATCTCGCGTGAGATGCCACATCTCACGCATGTCACGTGAGATGCCAAATCTCACTCATCTCGCGTGAGATGCCAAATCTAACTCATCTCGTGTGAGATTGCAAATCTCACTCATCTCGCGTGAGATGCCAAATCTAATCATCTCGCGTGGGATGCCAAATCTCACGCATCTCGCGTGAGATGTCATATCTCACTCATCTCGCGTGAGATGCCAAATCTCACTCATCTCGCGTGAGATGCCAAATCTCACTCATCTCGCGTGAGATGCCAAATCTCACTCATCTCACGTGAGATGCCAAATCTAACTCATCTCACGTGAGATGCCAAATCACACTTATCTCGCGTGAGATGCCAAATCTCACTCATCTCGCGGGACATGCCAAATCTCACTCATCTCGTGTGAGATGACAAATCACACTCATTTTGCGTGAGATGTCATATCTCACTCATCTCGCGTGAGATGCCAAATCTCACTCATCTCGCATGAGATGCCAAATCTCACACATCTCGCGTGAGATGCCAAATCTCACTGATCTCGCGTGAGATGCTAAATCTCACTCATGTCACATGAGATGCCAAATCTCACTCATCTCGCGTGAGATGCCAAATCTCACGCATCTCGCGTGAGATGTCATATCTCACTCATCTCGCGTGAGATGCCAAATCTCACTCATCTCGCGTGAGATGCCAAATCTCACACATCTCGCGTGAGATGCCAAATCTCACTGATCTCGCGTGAGATGCTAAATCTCACTCATCTCGCGTGAGATGCCAAATCTCACTCATCTCGCGTGAGATGACAAATCGCACTCATCTCGCGTGAGATGCCAAATAGTGAGCATGGGGAATTGGGCACGGCCGCTGGCGTCATCGTAGGCACGCCCATGCCAAATCTCATTCTTCTCACGTGAGAAGCCAAACCTCACTCATCTCGCGTGAGATGCCAAATCTCACTCATCTCGCTCGCATGAGATGCCAAATCTAACTCATCTCGCGTGAGATGCCAAATCTCACTCATCTCGCGTGAGATGCCAAATCTAACTCATCTCGCGTGAGATGCCAAATCTCACTCATCTCGCGTGAGATGCCAAATCTCACTCATCTCGCGTGAGATGCCAAATCTCACTCATCTCGCGTGAGATGCCACATCTCACTGATCTCGCGTGAGATGACAAATCACACTCATCTCGCGTGAGATGCCAAATCTCACGCATGTCACGGGAGATGCCAAATCTCACTCATCTCGCGTGAGATGCCAAATCTAACTCATCTCGCGTGAGATGCCAAATCTAACTCATCTCGCGTGGGATGCTAAATCTCACGCATCTCGCGTGAGATGTCATATCTCACTCATCTCGCGTGAGATGCCAAATCTCACTCATCTCGCGTGAGATGCCAAATCTCACTCATCTCGCGTGAGATGCCAAATCTCACACATCTCGCGTGAGATGCCAAATCTCATTGATCTCGCGTGAGATGCTAAATCTCACTCATCTCGCGTGACATGCCAAATCTCACTCATCTCGCGTGAGATGACAAATCGCACTCATCTCGCGTGACATGCCAAATAGTGAGCACGGGGAATTGGGCACGTCCACTGACGTCATCGTAGGCACGCCCATGCCAAATCTCATTCTTCTCACATGAGAAGCCAAACCTCACTCATCTCGCGTGAGATGTCAAATCTCACTCATCTCGCTCGCGTGAGATGCCAAATCTAACTCATCTCGCGTGAGATGCCAAATCTCAATCATCTCGCGTGAGATGCCAAATCTAATTCATCTCGCGTGAGATGCCAAATCTCACTCATCTCGCGTGAGATGCCAAATCTCACTCATCTCGCGTGAGATGCCAAATCTCACTCATCTCGCGTGAGATGCCACATCTCACTCATCTCGCGTGAGATGTCAAATCTCACTTATCTCGCGAGAGATGCCAAATCTAACTCATCTTGAGTGAGATGCCAAATCTCACTCATCTCGCGTGAGATGCCAAATCTAACTCATCTCGCGTGAGATGCCAAATATCACTCATCTCGCGTGAGATGACAAATCACACTCATCTCGCGTGAAATGCCAAATCTAACTCATCTCGCGTGGGATGCCAAATCTCACGCATCTTGCGTGAGATGTCATATCTCACTCATCTCGCGTGAGATGCCAAATCTCACTCATCTCGCGTGAGATGCCAAATCTCACTGATCTCGCGTGAGATGCTAAATCTCACTCATCCTGCGTGAGATGCCAAATCTCACTCATCTCGCGTGAGATGCCAAATCTCACTCATCTCACGTGACATGACAAATCACACTCATCTCGCGTGAGATGCCAAATCTCACGCATGTCACGTGAGATGCCAAATCTCACTCATCTCGCGTGAGATGCCAAATCTAACTCATCTCGCGTGAGATGCCACATCTCACTCATCTCGCGTGAGATGCCAAATCTAACTCATCTCGCGTGAGATGCCGAATCTAACTCATCTCGCGTGAGATGCCAAATCTCACTCATCTCGCGTGAGATGCCAAATCTCACTCATCTCGCGTGAGATGTCAAATCTCACTCATCTTGCGTGAGATGCCAAATCTAACTCATCTCGAGTGAGATGCCAAATCTCACTCATCTCGCGTGAGATGCCAAATCTAACTCACCTCGCGTGAGATGCCAAATCTCACTAATCTCGCGTGAGATGACAAATCACACTCATCTCGCGTGAGATGCCAAATCTCACGCATGTCACGTGAGATGCCAAATCTCACTCATCTCGCGTGAGATGCCAAATCTAACTCATCTCGCGTGAGATGCCAAATCTCACTCATCTCACGTGAGATGCCAAATCTAACTCATCTCGCGTGGGATGCCAAATCTCACGCATCTCGCGTGAGATGTCATATTTCACTCATCTCGCGTGAGATGCCAAATCTCACTCATCTCGCGTGAGATGCCAAATCTCACTCATCTCGCATAAGATGCCAAATCTCACTCATCTCGCGTGAGATGCCAAATCTAACTCATCTCGCGTGAGATGCCAAATCTCACTCATCTCGCGTGAGATGCCAAATAGTGATTACGGGGAACTGGGCGCGGCCGCTGACGTCATCGTAGGCACGCCCATGCCAAATCTTACGCATCTCACGAGAGATGCCAAATCTAACTCATCTCGCGTGAGATACCAAATCTCACTCATCTCGCGTGAGATGCCAAATCTCACTCATCTCGCGTGAGATGCCAAATCTCACTCATCTCGCGTGAGATGCCACATCTCACGCATGTCACGTGAGATGCCAAATCTCACTCATCTCGCGTGAGATGCCAAATCTAACTCATCTCGCGTGAGATTGCAAATCTCACTCATCTCGCGTGAGATGCCAAATCTAATCATCTCGCGTGGGATGCCAAATCTCACGCATCTCGCGTGAGATGTCATATCTCACTCATCTCGCGTGAGATGCCAAATCTCACTCATCTCGCGTGAGATGCCAAATCTCACTCATCTTGCATGAGATGCCAAATCTCACTCATCTCGCGTGAGATGCCAAATCTCACTCATCTCGCATAAGATGCCAAATCTCACGCATCTCACGAGAGATGCCAAATCTAACTCATCTCGCGTGAGATACCAAATCTCACTCATCTCGCGTGAGATGCCAAATCTCACTCATCTCGCATGAGATGCCAAATCTCACTCATCTCGCGTGAGATGCCACATCTCACGCATGTCACGTGAGATGCCAAATCTCACTCATCTCGCGTGAGATGCCAAATCTAACTCATCTCGCGTGAGATTGCAAATCTCACTCATCTCGCGTGAGATGCCAAATCTAATCATCTCGCGTGGGATGCCAAATCTCACGCATCTCGCGTGAGATGTCATATCTCACTCATCTTGCGTGAGATGCCAAATCTCACTCATCTCACGTGAGATGCCAAATCTCACTCATCTCGCATGAGATGCCAAATCTCACTCATCTCACGTGAGATGCCAAATCTAACTCATCTCGCGTGAGATGCCAAATCACACTCATCTCGTGTGAGATGCCAAATCTCACACATCTCGCGGGACATGCCAAATCTCACTCATCAAGTGTGAGATGACAAATCACACGCATCTCGCGTGAGATGTCATATCTCACTCATCTCGCGTGAGATGCCAAATCTCACTCATCTCGCGTGAGATGCCAAATCTCACACATCTCGCGTGAGATGCCAAATCTCACTGATCTCGCGTGAGATGCTAAATCTCACTCATCTCGTGTGAGATGCCAAATCTCACTCATCTCGCGTGAGATGACAAATCACACTCATCTCGCGTGAGATGCCAAATAGTGAGCACAGGGAATTGGGCACGGCCGCTGACGTCATCGTAGGCACGCCCATGACAAATCTCATTCTTCTCACGTGAGAAGCCAAACCTCACTCATCTCGCGTGAGATGCCAAATCTCACTCATCTCGCTCGCGTGAGATGCCAAATCTAACTCATCTCGCGTGAGATGCCAAATCTCACTCATCTCGGGTGAGATGACAAATCACACTCATCTCGCGTGAGATGCCAAATCTCACGCATGTCACGGGAGATGCCAAATCTCACTCATCTCGTGTGAGATGCCAAATCTAACTCATCTCGCGTGAGATGCCAAATCTCACTCATCTCGCGTGAGATGCCAAATCTAACTCATCTCGCGTGGGATGCCAAATCTCACTCATCTCGCGTGAGATGCCAAATCTAACTCATCTCGCGTTAGATGTCAAATCTCACTTATCTCGCGTGAGATGCCAAATCTAACTCATCTCGAGTGAGATGCCAAATCTCACTCATCTCGCGTGAGATGCCAAATCTAACTCATCTCGCGTGAGATGCCAAATCTCACTCATCTCGCGTGAGATGACAAATCACACTCATCTCGCGTGAGATGCCAAATCTCACGCATGTCACGGGAGATGCCAAATCTCACTCATCTTGCGTGAGATGCCAAATCTCACTCATCTCGCGTGAGATGCCAAATCTAACTCATCTCGCGTGGGATGCCAAATCTCACGCATCTCGCGTGAGATGCCAAATCTAACTCATCTCGCGTGAGATGCCAAATCTCACTCATCTCGCGTGAGATGACAAATCACACTCATCTCGCGTGAGATGCCAAATCTCACGCATGTCACGTGAGATGCCAAATCTCACTTATCTCGTGTGAGATGCCAAATCTAACTCATCTCGCGTGAGATGCTAAATCTCACTCATCCTGCGTGAGATGCCAAATCTCACTCATCTCGCGTGAGATGCCAAATCTCACTCATCTCGCGTTAGATGACAAATCACACTCATCTCGCGTGAGATGCCACATCTCACGCATGTCACGTGAGATGCCAAATCTCACTCATCTCGCGTGAGATGCCAAATCTAACTCATCTCGTGTGAGATTGCAAATCTCACTCATCTTGCGTGAGATGCCAAATCTAATCATCTCGCGTGGGATGCCAAATCTCACGCATCTCGCGTGAGATGTCATATCTCACTCATCTCGCGTGAGATGCCAAATCTCACTCATCTCGCGTGAGATGCCAAATCTAACTCATCTCGCGTGAGATGCTAAATCTCACTCATCCTGCGTGAGATGCCAAATCTCACTCATCTCGCGTGAGATGCCAAATCTCACTCATCTCGCGTTAGATGACAAATCACACTCATCTCGCGTGAGATGCCAAATCTCACGCATGTCACGTGAGATGCCAAATCTCACTCATCTCACGTGAGATGCCAAATCTAACTCATCTCGCGTGAGATGCCAAATCTCACTCATCTCGCGTGAGATGCCAAATCTAACTCATCTCACGTGAGATGCCAAATCTCACTCATCTCGCGTGAGATGCCAAATCTCACTGATCTCGCGTGAGATGCTAAATCTCACTCATGTCACATGAGATGCCAAATCTCACTCATCTCGCGTGAGATGCCAAATCTCACGCATCTCGCGTGAGATGTCATATCTCACTCATCTCGCGTGAGATGCCAAATCTCACTCATCTCGCGTGAGATGCCAAATCTCACACATCTCGCGTGAGATGCCAAATCTCACTGATCTCGCGTGAGATGCTAAATCTCACTCATCTCGCGTGAGATGCCAAATCTCACTCATCTCGCGTGAGATGACAAATCGCACTCATCTCGCGTGAGATGCCAAATAGTGAGCATGGGGAATTGGGCACGGCCGCTGACGTCATCGTAGGCACGCCCATGCCAAATCTCATTCTTCTCACGTGAGAAGCCAAACCTCACTCATCTCGCGTGAGATGCCAAATCTCACTCATCTCGCTCGCATGAGATGCCAAATCTAACTCATCTCGCGTGAGATGCCAAATCTCACTCATCTCGCGTGAGATGCCAAATCTAACTCATCTCGCGTGAGATGCCAAATCTCACTCATCTCGCGTGAGATGCCAAATCTCACTCATCTCGCATGAGATGCCAAATCTCACTCATCTCGCGTGAGATGCCAAATCTCACTCATCTCGCATAAGATGCCAAATCTCACGCATCTCACGAGAGATGCCAAATCTAACTCATCTCGCGTGAGATACCAAATCTCACTCATCTCGCGTGAGATGCCAAATCTCACTCATCTCGCATGAGATGCCAAATCTCACTCATCTCGCGTGAGATGCCAAATCTCACGCATGTCACGGGAGATGCCAAATCTCACTCATCTCGCGTGAGATGCCAAATCTAACTCATCTCGCGTGAGATGCCAAATCTAACTCATCTCGCGTGAGATGCCACATCTCACTCATCTCGCGTGAGATGCCAAATCTAACTCATCTCGCGTGAGATGCCGAATCTCACTCATCTCGCGTGAGATGCCAAATCTCACTCATCTCGCGTGAGATGCCAAATCTCACTCATCTCGCGTGAGATGTCAAATCTCACTCATCTCGCGTGAGATGCCAAATCTAACTCATCTCGAGTGAGATGCCAAATCTCACTCATCTCGCGTGAGATGCCAAATCTAACTCACCTCGCGTGAGATGCCAAATCTCACTCATCTCGCGTGAGATGACAAATCACACTCATCTCGCGTGAGATGCCAAATCTCACGCATGTCACGTGAGATGCCAAATCTCACTCATCTCGCGTGAGATGCCAAATCTAACTCATCTCGCGTGAGATGCCAAATCTCACTCATCTCACATGAGATGCCAAATCTAACTCATCTCGCGTGGGATGCCAAATCTCACGCGTCTCGCGTGAGATGTCATATTTCACTCATCTCGCGTGAGATGCCAAATCTCACTCATCTCGCGTGAGATGCCAAATCTCACTCATCTCGCATAAGATGCCAAATCTCACTCATCTCGCGTGAGATGCCAAATCTAACTCATCCCGCGTGAGATGCCAAATCTCACTCATCTCGCGTGAGATGCCAAATAGTGATTACGGGGAACTGGGCGCGGCCGCTGACGTCATCGTAGGCACGCCCATGCCAAATCTTACGCATCTCACGAGAGATGCCAAATCTAACTCATCTCGCGTGAGATACCAAATCTCACTCATCTCGCGTGAGATGCCAAATCTCACTCATCTCGCGTGAGATGCCAAATCTCACTCATCTCGCGTGAGATGCCACATCTCACACATGTCACGTGAGATGCCAAATCTCACTCATCTCGCGTGAGATGCCAAATCTAACTCATCTCGCGTGAGATTGCAAATCTCACTCATCTCGCGTGAGATGCCAAATCTAATCATCTCGCGTGGGATGCCAAATCTCACGCATCTCGCGTGAGATGTCATATCTCACTCATCTCGCGTGAGATGCCAAATCTCACTCATCTCGCGTGAGATGCCAAATCTCACTCATCTTGCATGAGATGCCAAATCTCACTCATCTCGCGTGAGATGCCAAATCTCACTCATCTCGCATAAGATGCCAAATCTCACGCATCTCACGAGAGATGCCAAATCTAACTCATCTCGCGTGAGATACCAAATCTCACTCATCTCGCGTGAGATGCCAAATCTCACTCATCTCGCATGAGATGCCAAATCTCACTCATCTCGCGTGAGATGCCACATCTCACGCATGTCACGTGAGATGCCAAATCTCACTCATCTCGCGTGAGATGCCAAATCTAACTCATCTCGCGTGAGATTGCAAATCTCACTCATCTCGCGTGAGATGCCAAATCTAATCATCTCGCGTGGGATGCCAAATCTCATGCATCTCGCGTGAGATGTCATATCTCACTCATCTTGCGTGAGATGCCAAATCTCACTCATCTCGCGTGAGATGCCAAATCTCACTCATCTCGCATGAGATGCCAAATCTCACTCATCTCACGTGAGATGCCAAATCTAACTCATCTCGCGTGAGATGCCAAATCACACTCATCTCGCGTGAGATGCCAAATCTCACACATCTCGCGGGACATGCCAAATCTCACTCATCTCGTGTGAGATGCCAAATCTCACTCATCTCGCATGAGATGCCAAATCTCACTCATCTCGCGTGAGATGCCAAATCTCACTGATCTCACGTGAGATGCTAAATCTCACTCATCTCGCGTGAGATGCCAAATCTCACTCATCTCGCGTGAGATGACAAATCACACTCATCTCGCGTGAGATGCCAAATAGTGAGCACGGGGAATTGGGCACGGCCGCTGACGTCATCGTAGGCACGCCCATGACAAATCTCATTCTTCTCACGTGAGAAGCCAAACCTCACTCATCTCGCGTGAGATGCCAAATCTCACTCATCTCGCTCGCGTGAGATGCCAAACCTAACTCATCTCGCGTGAGATGCCAAATCTCACTCATCTCGGGTGAGATGACAAATCACACTCATCTCGCGTGAGATGCCAAATCTCACGCATGTCACGGGAGATGCCAAATCTCACTCATCTCGCGTGAGATGCCAAATCTAACTCATCTCGCGTGAGATGCCAAATCTCACTCATCTCGCGTGAGATGCCAAATCTAACTCATCTCGCGTGGGATGCCAAATCTCACGCATCTCGCGTGAGATGCAAAATCTAACTCATCTCGCGTGAGATGCCAAATCTCACTCATCTCGCGTGAGATGACAAATCACACTCATCTCGCGTGAGATGCCAAATCTCACGCATGTCACGTGAGATGCCAAATTTCACTCATCTCGCGTGAGATGCCAAATCTAACTCATCTCGCGTGAGATGCTAAATCTCACTCATCCTGCGTGAGATGCCAAATCTCACTCATCTCGCATGAGATGCCAAATCTCACTCATCTCGCGTGAGATGCCAAATCTCACTCATCTCGCATAAGATGCCAAATCTCACGCATCTCACGAGAGATGCCAAATCTAACTCATCTCGCGTGAGATACCAAATCTCACTCATCTCGCGTGAGATGCCAAATCTCACTCATCTCGCATGAGATGCCAAATCTCACTCATCTCGCGTGAGATGCCAAATCTCACGCATGTCACGGGAGATGCCAAATCTCACTCATCTCGCGTGAGATGCCAAATCTCACTCATCTCGCGTGAGATGACAAATCACACTCATCTCGCGTGAGATGCCAAATAGTGAGCACGGGGAATTGGGCACGGCCGCTGACGTCATCGTAGGCACGCCCATGACAAATCTCATTCTTCTCACGTGAGAAGCCAAACCTCACTCATCTCGCGTGAGATGCCAAATCTCACTCATCTCGCTCGCGTGAGATGCCAAATCTAACTCATCTCGCGTGAGATGCCAAATCTCACTCATCTCGGGTGAGATGACAAATCACACTCATCTCGCGTGAGATGCCAAATCTCACGCATGTCACGGGAGATGCCAAATCTCACTCATCTCGCGTGAGATGCCAAATCTAACTCATCTCGCGTGAGATGCCAAATCTCACTCATCTCGCGTGAGATGCCAAATCTAACTCATCTCGTGTGGGATGCCAAATCTCACGCATCTCGCGTGAGATGCCAAATCTAACTCATCTCGCGTGAGATGCCAAATCTCACTCATCTCGCGTGAGATGACAAATCACACTCATCTCGCGTGAGATGCCAAATCTCACGCATGTCACGTGAGATGCCAAATTTCACTCATCTCGCGTGAGATGCCAAATCTAACTCATCTCGCGTGAGATGCTAAATCTCACTCATCCTGCGTGAGATGCCAAATCTCACTCATCTCGCATGAGATGCCAAATCTCACTCATCTCGCGTGAGATGCCAAATCTCACTCATCTCGCATAAGATGCCAAATCTCACGCATCTCATGAGAGATGCCAAATCTAACTCATCTCGCGTGAGATACCAAATCTCACTCATCTCGCGTGAGATGCCAAATCTCACGCATGTCACGGGAGATGCCAAATCTCACTCATCTCGCGTGAGATGCCAAATCTAACTCATCTCGCGTGAGATGCCAAATCTCACTCATCTCGCGTGAGATGCCAAATCTAACTCATCTCGCGTGGGATGCCAAATCTCACGCATCTCGCGTGAGATGTCATATCTCACTCATCTCGCGTGAGATGCCAAATCTCACTCATCTCGCGTGAGATGCCAAATCTCACACATCTCGCGTGAGATGCCAAATCTCATTGATCTCGCGTGAGATGCTAAATCTCACTCATCTCGCGTGAGATGCCAAATCTCACTCATCTCGCGTGAGATGACAAATCGCACTCATCTCGCGTGACATGCCAAATAGTGAGCACGGGGAATTGGGCACGTCCACTGACGTCATTGTAGGCACGCCCATGCCAAATCTCATTCTTCTCACATGAGAAGCCAAACCTCACTCATCTCGCGTGAGATGTCAAATCTCACTCATCTCGCTCGCGTGAGATGCCAAATCTAACTCATCTCGCGTGAGATGCCAAATCTCAATCATCTCGCGTGAGATGCCAAATCTAATTCATCTCGCGTGAGATTCCAAATCTCACTCATCTCGCGTGAGATGCCAAATCTCACTCATCTCGCGTGAGATGCCAAATCTCACTCATCTTGCGTGAGATGCCACATCTCACTCATCTCGCGTGAGATGTCAAATCTCACTTATCTCGCGAGAGATGCCAAATCTAACTCATCTTGAGTGAGATGCCAAATCTCACTCATCTCGCGTGAGATGCCAAATCTAACTCATCTCGCGTGAGATGCCAAATATCACTCATCTCGCGTGAGATGACAAATCACACTCATCTCGCGTGAGATGCCAAATCTCACGCATGTCACGGGAGATGCCAAATCTCACTCATCTCGCGTGAGATGCCAAATCTAACTCATCTCGCGTGAGATGCCAAATCTCACTCATCTCACGTGAGATGCCAAATCTAACTCATCTCTCGTGGGATGCCAAATCTCACGCATCTTGCGTGAGATGTCATATCTCACTCATCTCGCGTGAGATGCCAAATCTCACTCATCTCGCGTGAGATGCCAAATCTCACTGATCTCGCGTGAGATGCTAAATCTCACTCATCCTGCGTGAGATGCCAAATCTCACTCATCTCGCATGAGATGCCAAATCTCACTCATCTTGCGTGACATGACAAATCACACTCATCTCGCGTGAGATGCCAAATCTCACGCATGTCACGTGAGATGCCAAATCTCACTCATCTCGCGTGAGATGCCAAATCTAACTCATCTCGCGTGAGATGCCACATCTCACTCATCTCGCGTGAGATGCCAAATCTAACTCATCTCGCGTGAGATGCCGAATCTCACTCATCTCGCGTGAGATGCCAAATCTCACTCATCTCGCGTGAGATGCCAAATCTCACTCATCTCGCGTGAGATGTCAAATCTCACTCATCTCGCGTGAGATGCCAAATCTAACTCATCTCGAGTGAGATGCCAAATCTCACTCATCTCGCGTGAGATGCCAAATCTAACTCACCTCGCGTGAGATGCCAAATCTCACTCATCTCGCGTGAGATGACAAATCACACTCATCTCGCGTGAGATGCCAAATCTCACGCATGTCACGTGAGATGCCAAATCTCACTCATCTCGCGTGAGATGCCAAATCTAACTCATCTCGCGTGAGATGCCAAATCTCACTCATCTCGCGTGAGATGCCAAATCTAACTCATCTCGCATAAGATGCAAAATCTCACTCATCTCGCGTGAGATGCCAAATCTCACTCATCTCGCGTGAGATGCCAAATCTCACTCATCTCGCGTGAGATGCCAAATCTAACTCATCTCGCGTGAGATGCCAAATCTCACTCATCTCGCGTGAGATGCCAAATAGTGATTACGGGGAACTGGGCGCGGCCGCTGACGTCATCGTAGGCACGCCCATGCCAAATCTCACGCATCTCACGAGAGATGCCAAATCTAACTCATCTCGCGTGAGATACCAAATCTCACTCATCTCGCGTGAGATGCCAAATAGTGATTACGGGGAACTGGGCGCGGCCGCTGACGTCATCGTAGGCACGCCCATGCCAAATCTCACGCATCTCACGAGAGATGCCAAATCTAACTCATCTCGCGTGAGATACCAAATCTCACTCATCTCGCGTGAGATGACAAATCTCACTCATCTCGCGTGAGATGCCAAATCTCACTCATCTCGCATGAGATGGCACATCTCACGCATGTCACGTGAGATGCCAAATCTCACTCATCTCGCGTGAGATGCCAATTCTAACTCATCTCGCGTGAGATTGCAAATCTCACTCATCTCGCGTGAGATGCCAAATCTAATCATCTCGCGTGGGATGCCAAATCTCACGCATCTCGCGTGAGATGTCATATCTCACTCATCTCGCGTGAGATGCCAAATCTCACTCATCTCGCGTGAGATGCCAAATCTCACTCATCTTGCGTGAGATGCCAAATCTCAGTCATCTCACGTGAGATGCCAAATCTAACTCATCTCGCGTGAGATGCCAAATCACACTCATCTCGCGTGAGATGCCAAATCTCACTCATCTCGCATGAGATGCCAAATCTCACTCATCTCGCGTGAGATGACAAATCACACTCATCTCGCGTGAGATGCCAAATCTCACGCATGTCACGTGAGATGCCAAATCTCACTCATCTCGCGTGAGATGCCAAATCTAACTCATCTCGTGTGAGATGCCAAATCTCACTCATCTCGTGTGAGATGCCAAATCTAACTCATCTCGCGTGGGATGCCAAATCTCACACATCTCGCATGAGATGTCATATCTCACTCATCTTGCGTGAGATGCCAAATCTCACTCATCTCGCGTGAGATGCCAAATCTCACACATCTCGCGTGAGATGCCAAATCTCACTGATCTCGCGTGAGATGCTAAATCTCACTCATCCTGCGTGAGATGCCAAATCTCACTCATCTCGCGTGAGATGACAAATCGCACTCATCTCGCGTGAGATGCCAAATAGTGAGCACGGGGAATTGGACATGGCCGCTGACGTCATCGTAGGCACGCCCATGCCAAATCTCATTCATCTCACGTGAGAAGCCAAATCTCACTCATCTCGCGTGAGATGCCAAATCTCACTCATCTTGCGTGAGATGCCAAATCTCACTCATCTCGCGTGAGATGCCACATCTCACTCATCTCGCGTGAGATGCCAAATCTCACTCATCTCGCGTGATATGCCAAATCTCACTCATCTCGCGTGAGATACCATATCTCACTCATCTTGCGGGACATGCCAAATCTCACTCATCTCACATGAGATGCCAAATCTCACTCATCTCGCGTGAGATGCCAAATCTCACTCATCTCGCGTGAGATGCCACAACTCACTCATCTCGCATGAGATGCCAAAACTCACTCATCTTGCGTGAGATGCCAAATCTAACTCATCTCACGTGAGATGCCAAATCTCACTCATCTCACGTGAGATGCCAAATCTAACTCATCTCGCGTGAGATGTCATATCTCACTCATCTTGCGTGAGATGCCCCTTCTCACTCATCTCGTGTGAGATGCCAAATCTCACTCATCTCGCGTGAGATGCCACATCTCACTCATCTCGCGTGAGATGCCAAATCTAACTCATCTCGCGTGGGATGCCAAATCTCACGCATCTCGCGTGAGACGTCATATCTCACTCATCTCGCGTGAGATGCAAAATCTCACTCATCTCGCGTGAGATACCAAATCTCACACATCTCGCGTGAGATGCCAAATCTCACTGATCTCGCGTGAGATGCTAAATCTCACTCATCCTGCGTGAGATGCCAAATCTCACTCATCTCGCGTGAGATGACAAATCGCACTCATCTCGCGTGAGATGCCAAATAGTGAGCACGGGGAATTGGGCATGGCCGCTGACGTCATCGTAGGCACGCCCATGCCAAATCTCATTCATCTCACGTGAGAAGCCAAATCTCACTCATCTCGCGTGAGATGCCACATCTCAATCATCTCGCATGAGATGCCAAAACTCACTCATCTTGCGTGAGATGCCAAATCTAACTCATCTCACGTGAGATGCCAAATCTCACTCATCTCACGTGAGATGCCAAATCTAACTCATCTCGCGTGAGATGTCATATCTCAATCATCTCGCGCGAGATGCCCCTTCTCACTCATCTCGTGTGAGATGCCAAATCTCACTCATCTTGCGTGAGATGCCACATCTCACTCATCTCACGTGAGATGCCAAATCTAACTCATCTCGCGTGGGATGCCAAATCTCACGCATCTCGCGTGAGATGCCAAATCTCACTCATCTCGCGTGAGATGCCAAATCTCACTCATCTCGTGTGAGATGACAAATCACACTCATCTTGCGTGAGATGCCAAATCTCACGCATGTCACATGAGATGCCAAATCTCACTCATATCGCGTGAGATGCCAAATCTCACGCATCTCGCGTGAGATGTCATATCTCACTCATCTCGCGTGAGATGCCAAATCTCACTCATCTCGCGTGAGATGCCAAATCTCACACATCTCGCGTGAGATGCCAAATCTCACTCATGTCGCGTGAGATGCCAAATCTCACTCATCTCGCGTGAGATGCCAATTCTAACTCATCTCGCGTGAGATTGCAAATCTCACTCATCTCGCGTGAGATGCCAAATCTAATCATCTCGCGTGGGATGCCAAATCTCACGCATCTCGTGTGAGATGACAAATCACACTCATCTTGCGTGAGATGCCAAATCTCACGCATGTCACATGAGATGCCAAATCTCACTCATCTCGCGTGAGATGCCAAATCTCACGCATCTCAAGTGAGATGCCAAATCTCACTCATCTCGCGTGAGATGCCAAATCTAACTCATCTCGCGTGAGATGCCACATCTCACTCATCTCGCGTGAGATGCCAAATCTAACTCATCTCGCGTGAGATGCCGAATCTCACTCATCTCGCGTGAGATGCCAAATCTCACTCATCTCGCGTGAGATGCCAAATCTCACTCATCTCGCGTGAGATGTCAAATCTCACTCATCTCGCGTGAGATGCCAAATCTAACTCATCTCGAGTGAGATGCCAAATCTCACTCATCTCGCGTGAGATGCCAAATCTAACTCATCTCGCGTGAGATGCCAAATCTCACTCATCTCGGGTGGGATGCCAAATCTAACTCATCTCGCGTGGGATGCCAAATCTCACGCATCTCGCGTGAGATGTCATATCTCACTCATCTCGCGTGAGATGCCAAATCTCACTCATCTCGCGTGAGATGCCAAATCTCACACATCTCGCGTGAGATGCCAAATCTCACTGATCTCGCGTGAGATGCTAAATCTCACTCATCCTGCGTGAGATGCCAAATCTCACTCATCTCGCGTGAGATGACAAATCGCACTCATCTCGCGTGAGATGCCAAATAGTGAGCACGGGGAATTGGGCATGGCCGCTGACGTCATCGTAGGCACGCCCATGCCAAATCTCATTCATCTAACGTGAGAAGCCAAATCTCACTCATCTCGCGTGAGATGCCAAATCTCACTCATCTCGCTCGCGTGAGATGCCAAATCTAACTCATCTCGCATGAGATGCCAAATCTCACTCATCTCGCGTGAGATGCCAAATCTAACTCATCTCGCATAAGATGCCAAATCTCACTCATCGCGCGTGAGATGCCAAATCTCACTCATCTCGCGTGAGATGCCAAATCTCACTCATCTCGCGTGAGATGCCAAATCTAACTCATCTCGCGTGAGATGCCAAATCTCACTCATCTCGCGTGAGATGCCAAATAGTGATTACGGGGAACTGGGCGCGGCCGCTGACGTCATCGTAGGCACGCCCATGCCAAATCTCACACATCTCAGAAGAGATGCCAAATCTAACTCATCTCGCGTGAGATACCAAATCTCACTCATCTCGCGTGAGATGACAAATCTCACTCATCTCGCGTGAGATGCCAAATCTCACTCATCTCGCGTGAGATGGCACATCTCACGCATGTCACGTGAGATGCCAAATCTCACTCATCTCGCGTGAGATGCCAATTCTAACTCATCTCGCGTGAGATTGCAAATCTCACTCATCTCGCGTGAGATGCCAAATCTAATCATCTCGCGTGGGATGCCAAATCTCACGCATCTCGCGTGAGATGTCATATCTCACTCATTTCGCGTGAGATGCCAAATCTCACTCATCTCGCGTGAAATGCCAAATCTCACTCATCTCGCGTGAGATGCCAAATCTCAGTCATCTCACGTGAGATGCCAAATCTAACTCATCTCGCGTGAGATGCCAAATCACACTCATCTCGCGTGAGATGCCAAATCTCACTCATCTCGCGGGACATGCCAAATCTCACTCATCTCGTGTGAGATGACAAATCACACTCATCTTGCGTGAGATGCCAAATCTCACGCATGTCACATGAGATGCCAAATCTCACTCATCTCGCGTGAGATGCCAAATCTCACGCATCTCGCGTGAGATGTCATATCTCACTCATCTCGCGTGAGATGCCAAATCTCACTCATCTCGCGTGAGATGCCAAATCTCACACATCTCGCGTGAGATGCCAAATCTCACTGATCTCGCGTGAGATGCTAAATCTCACTCATCTCGCGTGAGATGCCAAATCTCACTCATCTCGCGTGAGATGACAAATCGCACTCATCTCGCGTGAGATGCCAAATAGTGAGCACGGGAAATTGGGCACGGCCGCTGACGTCATCGTAGGCACACCTCATTCTTCTCACGTGAGAAGCCAAACCTCACTCATCTCGCGTGAGATGCTAAATCTCACTCATCTCGCTCGCGTGAGATGCCAAATCTAACTCATCTCACGTGAGATGCCAAATCTCACTCATCTCGCGTGAGATGCCAAATCTCACTCATCTCGCGTGAGATGCCAAATCTCACTCATCTCGCGTGAGATGCCAAATCTCACTCATCTCGCGTGAGATGCCACATCTCACTCATCTCGCGTGAGATGTCAAATCTCACTTATCTCGCGTGAGATGCCAAATCTAACTCATCTCGAGTGAGATGCCAAATCTCACTCATCTCGCGTGAGATGCCAAATCTAACTCATCTCGCGTGAGATGCCAAATCTCACTCATCTCGCGTGAGATGACAAATCACACTCATCTCGCGTGAGATGCCAAATCTCACGCATGTCACGGGAGATGCCAAATCTCACTCATCTCGCGTGAGATGCCAAATCTAACTCATCTCGCGTGAGATGCCAAATCTCACTGATCTCGCGTGAGATGCTAAATCTCACTCATCCTGCGTGAGATGCCAAATCTCACTCATCTCGCGTGAGATGACAAATCGCACTCATCTCGCGTGAGATGCCAAATAGTGAGCACGGGGAATTGGGCATGGCCGCTGACGTCATCGTAGGCACGCCCATGCCAAATCTCATTCATCTAACGTGAGAAGCCAAATCTCACTCATCTCGCGTGAGATGCCAAATCTCACTCATCTTGCTCGCGTGAGATGCCAAATCTAACTCATCTCGCGTGAGATGCCAAATCTCACTCATCTCGCGTGAGATGCCAAATCTAACTCATCTCGCATAAGATGCAAAATCTCACTCATCTCGCGTGAGATGCCAAATCTCACTCATCTCGCGTGAGATGCCAAATCTCACTCATCTCGCGTGAGATGCCAAATCTAACTCATCTCGCGTGAGATGCCAAATCTCACTCATCTCGCGTGAGATGCCAAATAGTGATTACGGGGAACTGGGCGCGGCCGCTGACGTCATCGTAGGCACGCCCATGCCAAATCTCACGCATCTCACGAGAGATGCCAAATCTAACTCATCTCGCGTGAGATACCAAATCTCACTCATCTCGCGTGAGATGACAAATCTCACTCATCTCGCGTGAGATGCCAAATCTCACTCATCTCGCATGAGATGGCACATCTCACGCATGTCACGTGAGATGCCAAATCTCACTCATCTCGCGTGAGATGCCAATTCTAACTCATCTCGCGTGAGATTGCAAATCTCACTCATCTCGCGTGAGATGCCAAATCTAATCATCTCGCGTGGGATGCCAAATCTCACGCATCTCGCGTGAGATGTCATATCTCACTCATCTCGCGTGAGATGCCAAATCTCACTCATCTCGCGTGAGATGCCAAATCTCACTCATCTTGCGTGAGATGCCAAATCTCAGTCATCTCACGTGAGATGCCAAATCTAACTCATCTCGCGTGAGATGCCAAATCACACTCATCTCGCGTGAGATGCCAAATCTCACTCATCTCGCATGAGATGCCAAATCTCACTCATCTCGCGTGAGATGACAAATCACACTCATCTCGCGTGAGATGCCAAATCTCACGCATGTCACGTGAGATGCCAAATCTCACTCATCTCGCGTGAGATGCCAAATCTAACTCATCTCGCGTGAGATGCCAAATCTCACTCATCTCGTGTGAGATGCCAAATCTAACTCATCTCGCGTGGGATGCCAAATCTCACACATCTCGCATGAGATGTCATATCTCACTCATCTTGCGTGAGATGCCAAATCTCACTCATCTCGCGTGAGATGCCAAATCTCACACATCTCGCGTGAGATGCCAAATCTCACTGATCTCGCGTGAGATGCTAAATCTCACTCATCCTGCGTGAGATGCCAAATCTCACTCATCTCGCGTGAGATGACAAATCGCACTCATCTCGCGTGAGATGCCAAATAGTGAGCACGGGGAATTGGACATGGCCGCTGACGTCATCGTAGGCACGCCCATGCCAAATCTCATTCATCTCACGTGAGAAGCCAAATCTCACTCATCTCGCGTGAGATGCCAAATCTCACTCATCTTGCGTGAGATGCCAAATCTCACTCATCTCGCGTGAGATGCCACATCTCACTCATCTCGCGTGAGATGCCAAATCTCACTCATCTCGCGTGATATGCCAAATCTCACTCATCTCGCGTGAGATACCATATCTCACTCATCTTGCGGGACATGCCAAATCTCACTCATCTCACATGAGATGCCAAATCTCACTCATCTCGCGTGAGATGCCAAATCTCACTCATCTCGCGTGAGATGCCACAACTCACTCATCTCGCATGAGATGCCAAAACTCACTCATCTTGCGTGAGATGCCAAATCTAACTCATCTCACGTGAGATGCCAAATCTCACTCATCTCACGTGAGATGCCAAATCTAACTCATCTCGCGTGAGATGTCATATCTCACTCATCTTGCGTGAGATGCCCCTTCTCACTCATCTCGTGTGAGATGCCAAATCTCACTCATCTCGCGTGAGATGCCACATCTCACTCATCTCGCGTGAGATGCCAAATCTAACTCATCTCGCGTGGGATGCCAAATCTCACGCATCTCGCGTGAGACGTCATATCTCACTCATCTCGCGTGAGATGCCAAATCTCACGCATCTCGCGTGAGATGTCATATCTCACTCATCTCGCGTGAGATGCCAAATCTCACTCATCTCGCGTGAGATGCCAAATCTCACACATCTCGCGTGAGATGCCAAATCTCACTGATCTCACGTGAGATGCTAAATCTCACTCATCTCGCGTGAGATGCCAAATCTCACTCATCTCGCGTGAGATGACAAATCGCACTCATCTCGCGTGAGATGCCAAATAGTGAGCACGGGAAATTGGGCACGGCCGCTGACGTCATCGTAGGCACGCCTCATTCTTCTCACGTGAGAAGCCAAACCTCACTCATCTCGCGTGAGATGCTAAATCTCACTCATCTCGCTCGCGTGAGATGCCAAATCTAACTCATCTCACGTGAGATGCCAAATCTCACTCATCTCGCGTGAGATGCCAAATCTCACTCATCTCGCGTGAGATGCCAAATCTCACTCATCTCGCGTGAGATGCCAAATCTCACTCATCTCGCGTGAGATGCCACATCTCACTCATCTCGCGTGAGATGTCAAATCTCACTTATCTCGCGTGAGATGCCAAATCTAACTCATCTCGAGTGAGATGCCAAATCTCACTCATCTCGCGTGAGATGCCAAATCTAACTCATCTCGCGTGAGATGCCAAATCTCACTCATCTCGCGTGAGATGACAAATCACACTCATCTCGTGTGAGATGCCAAATCTCACGCATGTCACGGGAGATGCCAAATCTCACTCATCTCGCGTGAGATGCCAAATCTAACTCATCTCGCGTGAGATGCCAAATCTCACTGATCTCGCGTGAGATGCTAAATCTCACTCATCCTGCGTGAGATGCCAAATCTCACTCATCTCGCGTGAGATGACAAATCGCACTCATCTCGCGTGAGATGCCAAATAGTGAGCACGGGGAATTGGGCATGGCCGCTGACGTCATCGTAGGCACGCCCATGCCAAATCTCATTCATCTAACGTGAGAAGCCAAATCTCACTCATCTCGCGTGAGATGCCAAATCTCACTCATCTTGCTCGCGTGAGATGCCAAATCTAACTCATCTCGCGTGAGATGCCAAATCTCACTCATCTCGCGTGAGATGCCAAATCTAACTCATCTCGCATAAGATGCAAAATCTCACTCATCTCGCGTGAGATGCCAAATCTCACTCATCTCGCGTGAGATGCCAAATCTCACTCATCTCGCGTGAGATGCCAAATCTAACTCATCTCGCGTGAGATGCCAAATCTCACTCATCTCGCGTGAGATGCCAAATAGTGATTACGGGGAACTGGGCGCGGCCGCTGACGTCATCGTAGGCACGCCCATGCCAAATCTCACGCATCTCACGAGAGATGCCAAATCTAACTCATCTCGCGTGAGATACCAAATCTCACTCATCTCGCGTGAGATGACAAATCTCACTCATCTCGCGTGAGATGCCAAATCTCACTCATCTCGCATGAGATGGCACATCTCACGCATGTCACGTGAGATGCCAAATCTCACTCATCTCGCGTGAGATGCCAATTCTAACTCATCTCGCGTGAGATTGCAAATCTCACTCATCTCGCGTGAGATGCCAAATCTAATCATCTCGCGTGGGATGCCAAATCTCACGCATCTCGCGTGAGATGTCATATCTCACTCATCTCGCGTGAGATGCCAAATCTCACTCATCTCGCGTGAGATGCCAAATCTCACTCATCTTGCGTGAGATGCCAAATCTCAGTCATCTCACGTGAGATGCCAAATCTAACTCATCTCGCGTGAGATGCCAAATCACACTCATCTCGCGTGAGATGCCAAATCTCACTCATCTCGCATGAGATGCCAAATCTCACTCATCTCGCGTGAGATGACAAATCACACTCATCTCGCGTGAGATGCCAAATCTCACGCATGTCACGTGAGATGCCAAATCTCACTCATCTCGCGTGAGATGCCAAATCTAACTCATCTCGCGTGAGATGCCAAATCTCACTCATCTCGTGTGAGATGCCAAATCTAACTCATCTCGCGTGGGATGCCAAATCTCACACATCTCGCATGAGATGTCATATCTCACTCATCTTGCGTGAGATGCCAAATCTCACTCATCTCGCGTGAGATGCCAAATCTCACACATCTCGCGTGAGATGCCAAATCTCACTGATCTCGCATGAGATGCTAAATCTCACTCATCCTGCGTGAGATGCCAAATCTCACTCATCTCGCGTGAGATGACAAATCGCACTCATCTCGCGTGAGATGCCAAATAGTGAGCACGGGGAATTGGACATGGCCGCTGACGTCATCGTAGGCACGCCCATGCCAAATCTCATTCATCTCACGTGAGAAGCCAAATCTCACTCATCTCGCGTGAGATGCCAAATCTCACTCATCTTGCGTGAGATGCCAAATCTCACTCATCTCGCGTGAGATGCCACATCTCACTCATCTCGCGTGAGATGCCAAATCTCACTCATCTCGCGTGATATGCCAAATCTCACTCATCTCGCGTGAGATACCATATCTCACTCATCTTGCGGGACATGCCAAATCTCACTCATCTCACATGAGATGCCAAATCTCACTCATCTCGCGTGAGATGCCAAATCTCACTCATCTCGCGTGAGATGCCACAACTCACTCATCTCGCATGAGATGCCAAAACTCACTCATCTTGCGTGAGATGCCAAATCTAACTCATCTCACGTGAGATGCCAAATCTCACTCATCTCACGTGAGATGCCAAATCTAACTCATCTCGCGTGAGATGTCATATCTCACTCATCTTGCGTGAGATGCCCCTTCTCACTCATCTCGTGTGAGATGCCAAATCTCACTCATCTCGCGTGAGATGCCACATCTCACTCATCTCGCGTGAGATGCCAAATCTAACTCATCTCGCGTGGGATGCCAAATCTCACGCATCTCGCGTGAGACGTCATATCTCACTCATCTCGCGTGAGATGCAAAATCTCACTCATCTCGCGTGAGATACCAAATCTCACACATCTCGCGTGAGATGCCAAATCTCACTGATCTCGCGTGAGATGCTAAATCTCACTCATCCTGCGTGAGATGCCAAATCTCACTCATCTCGCGTGAGATGACAAATCGCACTCATCTCGCGTGAGATGCCAAATAGTGAGCACGGGGAATTGGGCATGGCCGCTGACGTCATCGTAGGCACGCCCATGCCAAATCTCATTCATCTCACGTGAGAAGCCAAATCTCACTCATCTCGAGTGAGATGCCAAATCTCACTCATCTCGCTCGCGTGAGATGCCAAATCTCACTCATCTCGCGTGAGATGCCAAATCTAACTCATCTCGCGTGAGATGCCAAATCTCACTCATCTCGCATGAGATGCCAAATCTCACTCATCTCGCGTGAGATGCCAAATCTCACTCATCTCGCGTGAGATGCCAAATCTAACTCATCTCGCGTGAGATGCCAAATCTCACTCATCTCGCGTGAGATGCCAAATAGTGATTACGGGGAACTGGGCGCGGCCGCTGATGTCATCGTAGGCACGCCCATGCCAAATCTCACGCATCTCACGTGAGATGCCAAATCTAACTCAACTCGCATGAGATACCAAATCTCACTCATCTCGCGTGAGATGCCAAATCTCACTCATCTCGCGTGAGATGCCAAATCTCACTCATCTCGCGTGAGATGCCACATCTCACTTATCTCGCGTGAGATGCCAAATCTCACTCATCTCGCGTGAGATGCCAAATCAAACTCATCTCGCGTGAGATGCCAAATCTCACTCATCTCGCGTGAGATGCCGAATCTCACTCATCTCGCGTGAGATGCCAAATCTCACTCATCTCACGTGAGATGCCAAATCTAACTCATCTCGCGTGAGATGCCAAATCTCACTCATCTCGCGTGGGATGGCAAATCTCACGCATCTCGCGTGAGATGACATATCTCACTCATCTCGCGTGAGATGCCAAATCTCACTCATCTCGCGTGAGATGCAAAATCTCACTCATCTCGCGTGAGATGCCAAATCTCACTCATCTCACGTGAGATGCTAAATCTCACTCATCTCGCTCGCGTGAGATGCCAAATCTAACTCATCTCACGTGAGATGCCAAATCTCACTCATCTCGCGTGAGATGCCAAATCTCACTCATCTCGCGTGAGATGCCAAATCTCACTCATCTCGCGTGAGATGCCAAATCTCACTCATCTCGCGTGAGATGCCACATCTCACTCATCTCGCGTGAGATGTCAAATCTCACTTATCTCGCGTGAGATGCCAAATCTAACTCATCTCGAGTGAGATGCCAAATCTCACTCATCTCGCGTGAGATGCCAAATCTAACTCATCTCGCGTGAGATGCCAAATCTCACTCATCTCGCGTGAGATGACAAATCACACTCATCTCGCGTGAGATGCCAAATCTCACGCATGTCACGGGAGATGCCAAATCTCACTCATCTCGCGTGAGATGCCAAATCTAACTCATCTCGCGTGAGATGCCAAATCTCACTGATCTCGCGTGAGATGCTAAATCTCACTCATCCTGCGTGAGATGCCAAATCTCACTCATCTCGCGTGAGATGACAAATCGCACTCATCTCGCGTGAGATGCCAAATAGTGAGCACGGGGAATTGGGCATGGCCGCTGACATCATCGTAGGCACGCCCATGCCAAATCTCATTCATCTAACGTGAGAAGCCAAATCTCACTCATCTCGCGTGAGATGCCAAATCTCACTCATCTTGCTCGCGTGAGATGCCAAATCTAACTCATCTCGCGTGAGATGCCAAATCTCACTCATCTCGCGTGAGATGCCAAATCTAACTCATCTCGCATAAGATGCAAAATCTCACTCATCTCGCGTGAGATGCCAAATCTCACTCATCTCGCGTGAGATGCCAAATCTCACTCATCTCGCGTGAGATGCCAAATCTAACTCATCTCGCGTGAGATGCCAAATCTCACTCATCTCGCGTGAGATGCCAAATAGTGATTACGGGGAACTGGGCGCGGCCGCTGACGTCATCGTAGGCACGCCCATGCCAAATCTCACGCATCTCACGAGAGATGCCAAATCTAACTCATCTCGCGTGAGATACCAAATCTCACTCATCTCGCGTGAGATGACAAATCTCACTCATCTCGCGTGAGATGCCAAATCTCACCCATCTCGCATGAGATGGCACATCTCACGCATGTCACGTGAGATGCCAAATCTCACTCATCTCGCGTGAGATGCCAATTCTAACTCATCTCGCGTGAGATTGCAAATCTCACTCATCTCGCGTGAGATGCCAAATCTAATCATCTCGCGTGGGATGCCAAATCTCACGCATCTCGCGTGAGATGTCATATCTCACTCATCTCGCGTGAGATGCCAAATCTCACTTATCTCGCGTGAGATGCCAAATCTCACTCATCTTGCGTGAGATGCCAAATCTCAGTCATCTCACGTGAGATGCCAAATCTAACTCATCTCGCGTGAGATGCCAAATCACACTCATCTCGCGTGAGATGCCAAATCTCACTCATCTCGCATGAGATGCCAAATCTCACTCATCTCGCGTGAGATGACAAATCACACTCATCTCGCGTGAGATGCCAAATCTCACGCATGTCACGTGAGATGCCAAATCTCACTCATCTCGCGTGAGATGCCAAATCTAACTCATCTCGCGTGAGATGCCAAATCTCACTCATCTCGTGTGAGATGCCAAATCTAACTCATCTCGCGTGGGATGCCAAATCTCACACATCTCGCATGAGATGTCATATCTCACTCATCTTGCGTGAGATGCCAAATCTCACTCATCTCGCGTGAGATGCCAAATCTCACACATCTCGCGTGAGATGCCAAATCTCACTGATCTCGCGTGAGATGCTAAATCAAATCAAACTCATCTCGCGTGAGATGCCAAATCTCACTCATCTCACGTGAGATGCCGAATCTCACTCATCTCGCGTGAGATGCCAAATCTCACTCATCTCACGTGAGATGCCAAATCTAACTCATCTCGCGTGAGATGCCAAATCTCACTCATCTCGCGTGGGATGGCAAATCTCACGCATCTCGCGTGAGATGACATATCTCACTCATCTCGCGTGAGATGCCAAATCTCACTCATCTCGCGTGAGATGCAAAATCTCACTCATCTCGCGTGAGATGCCAAATCTCACTCATCTCACGTGAGATGCTAAATCTCACTCATCTCGCTCGCGTGAGATGCCAAATCTAACTCATCTCACGTGAGATGCCAAATCTCACTCATCTCGCGTGAGATGCCAAATCTCACTCATCTCGCGTGAGATGCCAAATCTCACTCATCTCGCGTGAGATGCCAAATCTCACTCATCTCGCGTGAGATGCCACATCTCACTCATCTCGCGTGAGATGTCAAATCTCACTTATCTCGCGTGAGATGCCAAATCTAACTCATCTCGAGTGAGATGCCAAATCTCACTCATCTCGCGTGAGATGCCAAATCTAACTCATCTCGCGTGAGATGCCAAATCTCACTCATCTCGCGTGAGATGACAAATCACACTCATCTCGCGTGAGATGCCAAATCTCACGCATGTCACGGGAGATGCCAAATCTCACTCATCTCGCGTGAGATGCCAAATCTAACTCATCTCGCGTGAGATGCCAAATCTCACTGATCTCGCGTGAGATGCTAAATCTCACTCATCCTGCGTGAGATGCCAAATCTCACTCATCTCGCGTGAGATGACAAATCGCACTCATCTCGCGTGAGATGCCAAATAGTGAGCACGGGGAATTGGGCATGGCCGCTGACGTCATCGTAGGCACGCCCATGCCAAATCTCATTCATCTAACGTGAGAAGCCAAATCTCACTCATCTCGCGTGAGATGCCAAATCTCACTCATCTTGCTCGCGTGAGATGCCAAATCTAACTCATCTCGCGTGAGATGCCAAATCTCACTCATCTCGCGTGAGATGCCAAATCTAACTCATCTCGCATAAGATGCAAAATCTCACTCATCTCGCGTGAGATGCCAAATCTCACTCATCTCGCGTGAGATGCCAAATCTCACTCATCTCGCGTGAGATGCCAAATCTAACTCATCTCGCGTGAGATGCCAAATCTCACTCATCTCGCGTGAGATGCCAAATAGTGATTACGGGGAACTGGGCGCGGCCGCTGACGTCATCGTAGGCACGCCCATGCCAAATCTCACGCATCTCACGAGAGATGCCAAATCTAACTCATCTCGCGTGAGATACCAAATCTCACTCATCTCGCGTGAGATGACAAATCTCACTCATCTCGCGTGAGATGCCAAATCTCACTCATCTCGCATGAGATGGCACATCTCACGCATGTCACGTGAGATGCCAAATCTCACTCATCTCGCGTGAGATGCCAATTCTAACTCATCTCGCGTGAGATTGCAAATCTCACTCATCTCGCGTGAGATGCCAAATCTAATCATCTCGCGTGGGATGCCAAATCTCACGCATCTCGCGTGAGATGTCATATCTCACTCATCTCGCGTGAGATGCCAAATCTCACTCATCTCGCGTGAGATGCCAAATCTCACTCATCTTGCGTGAGATGCCAAATCTCAGTCATCTCACGTGAGATGCCAAATCTAACTCATCTCGCGTGAGATGCCAAATCACACTCATCTCGCGTGAGATGCCAAATCTCACTCATCTCGCGTGAGATGCCAAATCTCACTCATCTCGCGTGAGATGACAAATCACACTCATCTCGCGTGAGATGCCAAATCTCACGCATGTCACGTGAGATGCCAAATCTCACTCATCTCGCGTGAGATGCCAAATCTAACTCATCTCGCGTGAGATGCCAAATCTCACTCATCTCGTGTGAGATGCCAAATCTAACTCATCTCGCGTGGGATGCCAAATCTCACACATCTCGCATGAGATGTCATATCTCACTCATCTTGCGTGAGATGCCAAATCTCACTCATCTCGCGTGAGATGCCAAATCTCACACATCTCGCGTGAGATGCCAAATCTCACTGATCTCGCGTGAGATGCTAAATCTCACTCATCCTGCGTGAGATGCCAAATCTCACTCATCTCGCGTGAGATGACAAATCGCACTCATCTCGCGTGAGATGCCAAATAGTGAGCACGGGGAATTGGACATGGCCGCTGACATCATCGTAGGCACGCCCATGCCAAATCTCATTCATCTCACGTGAGAAGCCAAATCTCACTCATCTCGCGTGAGATGCCAAATCTCACTCATCTTGCGTGAGATGCCAAATCTCACTCATCTCGCGTGAGATGCCACATCTCACTCATCTCGCGTGAGATGCCAAATCTCACTCATCTCGCGTGATATGCCAAATCTCACTCATCTCGCGTGAGATACCATATCTCACTCATCTTGCGGGACATGCCAAATCTCACTCATCTCACATGAGATGCCAAATCTCACTCATCTCGCGTGAGATGCCAAATCTCACTCATCTCGCGTGAGATGCCACAACTCACTCATCTCGCATGAGATGCCAAAACTCACTCATCTTGCGTGAGATGCCAAATCTAACTCATCTCACGTGAGATGCCAAATCTCACTCATCTCACGTGAGATGCCAAATCTAACTCATCTCGCGTGAGATGTCATATCTCACTCATCTTGCGTGAGATGCCCCTTCTCACTCATCTCGTGTGAGATGCCAAATCTCACTCATCTCGCGTGAGATGCCACATCTCACTCATCTCGCGTGAGATGCCAAATCTAACTCATCTCGCGTGGGATGCCAAATCTCACGCATCTCGCGTGAGACGTCATATCTCACTCATCTCGCGTGAGATGCAAAATCTCACTCATCTCGCGTGAGATACCAAATCTCCACACATCTCGCGTGAGATGCCAAATCTCACTGATCTCGCGTGAGATGCTAAATCTCACTCATCCTGCGTGAGATGCCAAATCTCACTCATCTCGCGTGAGATGACAAATCGCACTCATCTCGCGTGAGATGCCAAATAGTGAGCACGGGGAATTGGGCATGGCCGCTGACGTCATCGTAGGCACGCCCATGCCAAATCTCATTCATCTCACGTGAGAAGCCAAATCTCACTCATCTCGAGTGAGATGCCAAATCTCACTCATCTCGCTCGCGTGAGATGCCAAATCTCACTCATCTCGCGTGAGATGCCAAATCTAACTCATCTCGCGTGAGATGCCAAATCTCACTCATCTCGCATGAGATGCCAAATCTCACTCATCTCGCGTGAGATGCCAAATCTCACTCATCTCGCGTGAGATGCCAAATCTAACTCATCTCGCGTGAGATGCCAAATCTCACTCATCTCGCGTGAGATGCCAAATAGTGATTACGGGGAACTGGGCGCAGCCGCTGATGTCATCGTAGGCACGCCCATGCCAAATCTCACGCATCTCACGTGAGATGCCAAATCTAACTCATCTCGCATGAGATACCAAAATCTCACTCATCTCGCGTGAGATGCCAAATCTCACTCATCTCGCGTGAGATGCCAAATCTCACTCATCTCGCGTGAGATGCCACATCTCACTTATCTCGCGTGAGATGCCAAATCTCACTCATCTCGCGTGAGATGCCAAATCAAACTCATCTCACGTGAGATGCCAAATCTCACTCATCTCGCGTGAGATGCCGAATCTCACTCATCTCGCGTGAGATGCCAAATCTCACTCATCTCACGTGAGATGCCAAATCTAACTCATCTCGCGTGAGATGCCAAATCTCACTCATCTCGCGTGGGATGGCAAATCTCACGCATCTCGCGTGAGATGACATATCTCACTCATCTCGCGTGAGATGCCAAATCTCACTCATCTCGCGTGAGATGCAAAATCTCACTCATCTCGCGTGAGATGCCAAATCTCACTCATCTCACGTGAGATGCCAAATCTCACGCATCTCGCGTGAGATGCCAAATCTCACTCATGTCGCGTGAGATGCCAAATCTCACTCATCTCGCGTGAGATGGCAAATCTCACTCATCTCGCGTGAGATGCCAAATCTCACTCATCTCACGTGAGATGCCAAATCTCACTTATCTTGCGTGAGATGCCAAATCTCACTCATCTCGCGTGAGATGCCAAATCTAACTCATCTCACGTGAGATGCCAAATCTCACTCATCTTGCGTGAGATGCCAAATCTCACTCATCTCGCGTAGATGCCAAATCTCACTCATCTAGCGTGAGATGCCAAATCTCTCTCATCTCACGTGAGATGCCAAATCTAACTCATCTCGCGTGAGATGCCAAATCTCACTCATCTTGCCTGGGATGGCAAATCTCACGCATCTCGCGTGAGATGACATATCTCACTCATCTCGCGTGAGATGCCAAATCTCACTCATCTCGCGTGAGATGCCAAATCTCACTCATCTCACGTGAGATGCCAAATCTCACTCATCTCGCGGGACATGCCAAATCTCACTCATCTCGTGTGAGATGACAAATCACACTCATCTTGCGTGAGATGCCAAATCTCACGCATGTCACATGAGATGCCAAATCTCACTCATCTCGCGTGAGATGCCAAATCTCACGCATCTCGCGTGAGATGTCATATCTCACTCATCTCGCGTGAGATGCCAAATCTCACTCATCTCGCGTGAGATGCCAAATCTCACACATCTCGCGTGAGATGCCAAATCTCACTGATCTCGCGTGAGATGCTAAATCTCACTCATCTCGCGTCAGATGCCAAATCTCACTCATCTCGCGTGAGATGACAAATCGCACTCATCTCGCGTGAGATGCCAAATAGTGAGCATGGGGAATTGGGCACGGCCGCTGACGTCATCGTAGGCACGCCCATGCCAAATCTCATTCTTCTCACGTGAGAAGCCAAATCTCACTTATCTCGCGTGAGATGCCAAATCTCACTCATCTCGCTCGCGTGAGATGCCAAATCTAACTCATCTCGCGTGAGATGCCAAATCTCACTCATCTTGCGTGAGATGCCAAATCTCACGCATCTCGCGCGAGATGCCAAATCTCACTCATCTCGCGTGAGATGCCAAATCTCACTCATCTCGCGTGAGATCCAAATCTCACTCATCTCGCGTGAGATGCCAAATCTCACTCATCTCACATGAGATGCCAAATCTCACTCATCTCGCGGGACATGCCAAATCTCACTCATCTCGCGTGAGATGACAAATCACACTCCTCTCGCGTGAGATGCCAAATCTCACGCATGTCACGTGAGATGCCAAATCTCACTCATCTCGCGTGAGATGCCAAATCTAACTCATCTCGCGTGAGTTGCCAAATCTCACTCATCTCGCGTGAGATGCCAAATCTAACTCATCTCGCGTGGGATGCCAAATCTCACGCATCTCGCGTGAGACGTCATATCTCACTCATCTCGCGTGAGATGTAAAATCTCACTCATGTCGCGTGAGATACCAAATCTCACACATCTCGCGTGAGATGCCAAATCTCACTGATCTCGCATGAGATGCTAAATCTCACTCATCCTGCGTGAGATGCCAAATCTCACTCATCTCGCGTGAGATGACAAATCGCACTCATCTCGTGTGAGATGCCAAATAGTGAGCACGGGGAATTGGGCATGGCCACTGACGTCATCGTAGGCACGCCCATGCCAAATCTCATTCATCTCACGTGAGAAGCCAAATCTCACTCATCTCGCGTGAGATGCCAAATCTCACTCATCTCGCTCGCGTGAGATGCCAAATCTAACTCATCTCGCGTGAGATGCCAAATCTCACTCATCTCGCGTGAGATGCCAAATCTAACTCATCTCGCGTGAGATGCCAAATCTCACTCATCTCGCGTGAGATGCCAAATCTCACTCATCTCACGTGAGATGCCAAATCTCACTCATCTCACGTGAGATGCCAAATCTAACTCATCTCGCGTGAGATGCCAAATCTCACTCATCTCGCGTGGGATGCCAAATCTCACGCATCTCGCGTGAGACGTCATATTTCACTCATCTCGCGTGAGATGCAAAATCTCACTCATCTCGCGTGAGATACCAAATCTCACACATCTCGCGTGAGATGCCAAATCTCACTGATCTCGCGTGAGATGCTAAATCTCACTCATCCTGCGTGAGATGCCAAATCTCACTCATCTCGCATGAGATGACAAATCGCACTCATCTCGCGTGAGATGCCAAATAGTGAGCACGGGGAATTGGGCATGGCCGCTGACGTCATCGTAGGCACGCCCATGCCAAATCTCATTCATCTCACGTGAGAAGCCAAATCTCACTCATCTCGAGTGAGATGCCAAATCTCACTCATCTCGCTCGCGTGAGATGCCAAATCTCACTCATCTTGCATGAGATGCCAAATCTAACTCATCTCGCGTGAGATGCCAAATCTCACTCATCTCGCATGAGATGCCAAATCTCACTCATCTCGCGTGAGATGCCAAATCTAACTCATCTCGCGTGAGATGCCACATCTCACTCATCTCGCGTGAGATGCCAAATCTAACTCATCTCGCGTGAGATGCCGAATCTCACTCATCTCACGTGAGATGCCAAATCTCACTCATCTCGCGTGAGATGCCAAATCTCACTCATCTCGCGTGAGATGTCAAATCTCACTCATCTCGCGTGAGATGCCAAATCTAACTCATCTCGAGTGAGATGCCAAATCAC
Organism: Lissotriton helveticus; assembly: GCF_964261635.1. Classification (NCBI taxonomy): domain Eukaryota; kingdom Metazoa; phylum Chordata; class Amphibia; order Caudata; family Salamandridae; genus Lissotriton; species Lissotriton helveticus. The sequence continues at coordinate 709,536,680 of NC_136073.1, forward strand.
ACTCATCTCGCGTGACATGCCAAATCTAACTCATCTCGCGTGAGATGCCAAATCTCACTCATCTCGCGTGAGATGACAAATCACACTCATCTCGCGTGAGATGCCAAATCTCACGCATGTCACGGGAGATGCCAAATCTCACTCATCTCGCGTGAGATGCCAAATCTAACTCATCTCGCGTGAGATGCCAAATCTAACTCATCTCGCGTGAGTTGCCAAATCTCACTCATCTCGCGTGAGATGCCAAATCTAACTCATCTCGCGTGGGATGCCAAATCTCACGCATCTCGCGTGAGACGTCATATCTCACTCATCTCGCGTGAGATGTAAAATCTCACTCATGTCGCGTGCGATACCAAATCTCACACATCTCGCGTGAGATGCCAAATCTCACTGATCTCGCATGAGATGCTAAATCTCACTCATCCTGCGTGAGATGCCAAATCTCACTCATCTCGCGTGAGATGACAAATCGCACTCATCTCGCGTGAGATGCCAAATAGTGAGCACGGGGAATTGGGCATGGCCACTGACATCATCGTAGGCACGCCCATGCCAAATCTCATTCATCTCACGTGAGAAGCCAAATCTCACTCATCTCGCGTGAGATGCCAAATCTCACTCATCTCGCTCGCGTGAGATGCCAAATCTAACTCATCTCGCGTGAGATGCCAAATCTCACTCATCTCGCGTGAGATGCCAAATCTAACTCATCTCGCGTGAGATGCCAAATCTCACTCATCTCGCGTGAGATGCCAAATCTCACTCATCTCACGTGAGATGCCAAATCTCACTCATCTCACGTGAGATGCCAAATCTAACTCATCTCGCGTGAGATGCCAAATCTCACTCATCTCGCGTGGGATGCCAAATCTCACGCATCTCGCGTGAGACGTCATATCTCACTCATCTCGCGTGAGATGCAAAATCTCACTCATCTCGCGTGAGATACCAAATCTCACACATCTCACGTGAGATGCCAAATCTCACTGATCTCGCGTGAGATGCTAAATCTCACTCATCCTGCGTGAGATGCCAAATCTCACTCATCTCGCATGAGATGACAAATCGCACTCATCTCGCGTGAGATGCCAAATAGTGAGCACGGGGAATTGGGCATGGCCGCTGACGTCATCGTAGGCACGCCCATGCCAAATCTCATTCATCTCACGTGAGAAGCCAAATCTCACTCATCTCGAGTGAGATGCCAAATCTCACTCATCTCGCTCGCGTGAGATGCCAAATCTCACTCATCTTGCGTGAGATGCCAAATCTAACTCATCTCGCGTGAGATGCCAAATCTCACTCATCTCGCATGAGATGCCAAATCTCACTCATCTCGCGTGAGATGCCAAATCTAACTCATCTCGCGTGAGATGCCACATCTCACTCATCTCGCGTGAGATGCCAAATCTAACTCATCTCGCGTGAGATGCCGAATCTCACTCATCTCACGTGAGATGCCAAATCTCACTCATCTCGCGTGAGATGCCAAATCTCACTCATCTCGCGTGAGATGTCAAATCTCACTCATCTCGCGTGAGATGCCAAATCTAACTCATCTCGAGTGAGATGCCAAATCACACTCATCTCGCGTGACATGCCAAATCTAACTCATCTCGCGTGAGATGCCAAATCTCACTCATCTCGCGTGAGATGACAAATCACACTCATCTCGCGTGAGATGCCAAATCTCACGCATGTCACGGGAGATGCCAAATCTCACTCATCTCGCGTGAGATGCCAAATCTAACTCATCTCGCGTGAGATGCCAAATCTCACTCATCTCGCGTGAGATGCCAAATCTAACTCATCTCGCGTGGGATGCCAAATCTCACACATCTCGCGTGAGATGCCAAATCTCACTGATCTCGCGTGAGATGCTAAATCTCACTCATCCTGCGTGAGATGCCAAATCTCACTCATCTCGCGTGAGATGACAAATCGCACTCATCTCGCGTGAGATGCCAAATAGTGAGCACGGGGAATTGGGCACGGCCGCTGACGTCATCGTAGGCACGCCCATGCCAAATCTCATTCATCTAACGTGAGAAGCCAAATCTCACTCATCTCGCGTGAGATGCCAAATCTCACTCATCTCGCTCGCGTGAGATGCCAAATCTAACTCATCTCGCGTGAGATGCCAAATCTCACTCATCTCGCGTGAGATGCCAAATCTAACTCATCTCGCATAAGATGCCAAATCTCACTCATCTCGCGTGAGATGCCAAATCTCACTCATCTCGCGTGAGATGCCAAATCTCACTCATCTCGCGTGAGATGCCAAATCTAACTCATCTCGTGTGAGATGCCAAATCTCACTCATCTCGCGTGAGATGCCAAATCTAACTCATCTCGCGTGAGATGCCAAATCTCACTCATCTCGCATGAGATGCCAAATCTCACTCATCTCGCGTGAGATGCCAAATCTAACTCATCTCGCGTGAGATGCCACATCTCACTCATCTCGCATGAGATGCCAAATCTCACTCATCTCGCGTGAGATGCCAAATCTAACTCATCTCGCGTGAGATGCCACATCTCACTCATCTCGCGTGAGATGCCAAATCTAACTCATCTCGCGTGAGATGCCGAATCTCACTCATCTCACGTGAGATGCCAAATCTCACTCATCTCGCGTGAGATGCCAAATCTCACTCATCTCGCGTGAGATGTCAAATCTCACTCATCTCGCGTGAGATGCCAAATCTAACTCATCTCGAGTGAGATGCCAAATCACACTCATCTCGCGTGACATGCCAAATCTAACTCATCTCGCGTGAGATGCCAAATCTCACTCATCTCGCGTGAGATGACAAATCACACTCATCTCGCGTGAGATGCCAAATCTCACGCATGTCACGGGAGATGCCAAATCTCACTCATCTCGCGTGAGATGGCAAATCTAACTCATCTCGCGTGAGATGCCAAATCTCACTCATCTCGCGTGAGATGCCAAATCTAACTCATCTCGCGTGGGATGCCAAATCTCACACATCTCGCGTGAGATGCCAAATCTCACTGATCTCGCGTGAGATGCTAAATCTCACTCATCCTGCGTGAGATGCCAAATCTCACTCATCTCGCGTGAGATGACAAATCGCACTCATCTCGCGTGAGATGCCAAATAGTGAGCACGGGGAATTGGGCACGGCCGCTGACGTCATCGTAGGCACGCCCATGCCAAATCTCATTCATCTAACGTGAGAAGCCAAATCTCACTCATCTCGCGTGAGATGCCAAATCTCACTCATCTCGCTCGCGTGAGATGCCAAATCTAACTCATCTCGCGTGAGATGCCAAATCTCACTCATCTCGCGTGAGATGCCAAATCTAACTCATCTCGCATAAGATGCCAAATCTCACTCATCTCGCGTGAGATGCCAAATCTCACTCATCTCGCGTGAGATGCCAAATCTCACTCATCTCGCGTGAGATGCCAAATCTAACTCATCTCTTGTGAGATGCCAAATCTCACTCATCTCGCGTGAGATGCCAAATAGTGATTACGGGGAACTGGGCGCGGCCGCTGACATCATCGTAGGCATGCCCATGCCAAATCTCACGCATCTCACGAGAGATGCCAAATCTAACTCATCTCGCGTGAGATACCAAATCTCACTCATCTCGCGTGAGATGACAAATCTCACTCATCTCGCGTGAGATGCCAAATCTCACTCATCTCGCGTGAGATGGCACATCTCACGCATGTCACGTGAGATGCCAAATCTCACTCATCTCACGTGAGATGCCAATTCTAACTCATCTCGCGTGAGATTGCAAATCTCACTCATCTCGCGTGAGATGCCAAATCTAATCATCTCGCGTGGGATGCCAAATCTCACGCATCTCACGTGAGATGTCATATCTCACTCATCTCGCGTGAGATGCCAAATCTCACTCATCTCGCGTGAGATGCCAAATCTCACTCATCTCGCGTGAGATGCCAAATCTCAGTCATCTCGCGTGAGATGCCAAATCTCACTCATCTCACGTGAGATGCCAAATCTAACTCATCTCGCGTGAGATGCCAAATCTCACTCATCTTGCCTGGGATGGCAAATCTCACGCATCTCGCGTGAGATGACATATCTCACTCATCTCGCGTGAGATGCCAAATCTCACTCATCTCGCGTGAGATGCCAAATCTCACTCATCTCACGTGAGATGCCAAATCTCACTCATCTCGCGGGACATGCCAAATCTCACTCATCTCGTGTGAGATGACAAATCACACTCATCTTGCGTGAGATGCCAAATCTCACGCATGTCACATGAGATGCCAAATCTCACTCATCTCGCGTGAGATGCCAAATCTCACGCATCTCGCGTGAGATGTCATATCTCACTCATCTCGCGTGAGATGCCAAATCTCACTCATCTCGCGTGAGATGCCAAATCTCACACATCTCGCGTGAGATGCCAAATCTCACTGATCTCGCGTGAGATGCTAAATCTCACTCATCTCGCGTCAGATGCCAAATCTCACTCATCTCGCGTGAGATGACAAATCGCACTCATCTCGCGTGAGATGCCAAATAGTGAGCATGGGGAATTGGGCACGGCCGCTGACGTCATCGTAGGCACGCCCATGCCAAATCTCATTCTTCTCACGTGAGAAGCCAAATCTCACTCATCTCGCGTGAGATGCCAAATCTCACTCATCTCGCTCGCGTGAGATGCCAAATCTAACTCATCTCGCGTGAGATGCCAAATCTCACTCATCTTGCGTGAGATGCCAAATCTCACGCATCTCGCGCGAGATGCCAAATCTCACTCATCTCGCGTGAGATGCCAAATCTCACTCATCTCGCGTGAGATCCAAATCTCACTCATCTCGCGTGAGATGCCAAATCTCACTCATCTCACATGAGATGCCAAATCTCACTCATCTCGCGGGACATGCCAAATCTCACTCATCTCGCGTGAGATGACAAATCACACTCCTCTCGCGTGAGATGCCAAATCTCACGCATGTCACGTGAGATGCCAAATCTCACTCATCTCGCGTGAGATGCCAAATCTAACTCATCTCGCGTGAGTTGCCAAATCTCACTCATCTCGCGTGAGATGCCAAATCTAACTCATCTCGCGTGGGATGCCAAATCTCACGCATCTCGCGTGAGACGTCATATCTCACTCATCTCGCGTGAGATGTAAAATCTCACTCATGTCGCGTGAGATACCAAATCTCACACATCTCGCGTGAGATGCCAAATCTCACTGATCTCGCATGAGATGCTAAATCTCACTCATCCTGCGTGAGATGCCAAATCTCACTCATCTCGCGTGAGATGACAAATCGCACTCATCTCGCGTGAGATGCCAAATAGTGAGCACGGGGAATTGGGCATGGCCACTGACGTCATCGTAGGCACGCCCATGCCAAATCTCATTCATCTCACGTGAGAAGCCAAATCTCACTCATCGCGCGTGAGATGCCAAATCTCACTCATCTCGCTCGCGTGAGATGCCAAATCTAACTCATCTCGCGTGAGATGCCAAATCTCACTCATCTCGCGTGAGATGCCAAATCTAACTCATCTCGCGTGAGATGCCAAATCTCACTCATCTCGCGTGAGATGCCAAATCTCACTCATCTCACGTGAGATGCCAAATCTCACTCATCTCACGTGAGATGCCAAATCTAACTCATCTCGCGTGAGATGCCAAATCTCACTCATCTCGCGTGGGATGCCAAATCTCACGCATCTCGCGTGAGACGTCATATCTCACTCATCTCGCGTGAGATGCAAAATCTCACTCATCTCGCGTGAGATACCAAATCTCACACATCTCGCGTGAGATGCCAAATCTCACTGATCTCGCGTGAGATGCTAAATCTCACTCATCCTGCGTAAGATGCCAAATCTCACTCATCTCGCATGAGATGACAAATCGCACTCATCTCGCGTGAGATGCCAAATAGTGAGCACGGGGAATTGGGCATGGCCGCTGACGTCATCGTAGGCACGCCCATGCCAAATCTCATTCATCTCACGTGAGAAGCCAAATCTCACTCATCTCGAGTGAGATGCCAAATCTCACTCATCTCGCTCGCGTGAGATGCCAAATCTCACTCATCTTGCGTGAGATGCCAAATCTAACTCATCTCGCGTGAGATGCCAAATCTCACTCATCTCGCATGAGATGCCAAATCTCACTCATCTCGCGTGAGATGCCAATTCTAACTCATCTCGCGTGAGATGCCACATCTCACTCATCTCGCGTGAGATGCCAAATCTAACTCATCTCGCGTGAGATGCCGAATCTCACTCATCTCGCGTGAGATGCCAAATCTCACTCATCTCGCGTGAGATGCCAAATCTCACTCATCTCGCGTGAGATGTCAAATCTCACTCATCTCGCGTGAGATGCCAAATCTAACTCATCTCGAGTGAGATGCCAAATCTCACTCATCTCGCGTGACATGCCAAATCTAACTCATCTCGCGTGAGATGCCAAATCTCACTCATCTCGCGTGAGATGACAAATCACACTCATCTCGCGTGAGATGCCAAATCTCACGCATGTCACGTGAGATGCCAAATCTCACTCATCTCGCGTGAGATGCCAAATCTAACTCATCTCGCGTGAGATGCCAAATCTCACTCATCTCGCGTGAGATGCCAAATCTAACTCATCTCGCGTGGGATGCCAAATCTCACACATCTCGCGTGAGATGCCAAATCTCACTGATCTCGCGTGAGATGCTAAATCTCACTCATCCTGCGTGAGATGCCAAATCTCACTCATCTCGCGTGAGATGACAAATCGCACTCATCTCGCGTGAGATGCCAAATAGTGAGCACGGGGAATTGGGCATGGCCGCTGACGTCATCGTAGGCACGCCCATGCCAAATCTCATTCATCTAACGTGAGAAGCCAAATCTCACTCATCTCGCGTGAGATGCCAAATCTCACTCATCTCGCTCGCGTGAGATGCCAAATCTAACTCATCTCGCGTGAGATGCCAAATCTCACTCATCTCGCGTGAGATGCCAAATCTAACTCATCTCGCATAAGATGCCAAATCTCACTCATCTCGCGTGAGATGCCAAATCTCACTCATCTCGCGTGAGATGCCAAATCTCACTCATCTCGCGTGAGATGCCAAATCTAACTCATCTCGTGTGAGATGCCAAATCTCACTCATCTCACGTGAGATGCCAAATAGTGATTACGGGGAACTGGGCGCGGCCGCTGACATCATCGTAGGCACGCCCATGCCAAATCTCACGCATCTCACGAGAGATGCCAAATCTAACTCATCTCGCGTGAGATACCAAATCTCACTCATCTCGCGTGAGATGACAAATCTCACTCATCTCGCGTGAGATGCCAAATCTCACTCATCTCGCGTGAGATGGCACATCTCACGCATGTCACGTGAGATGCCAAATCTCACTCATCTCACGTGAGATGCCAATTCTAACTCATCTCGCGTGAGATTGCAAATCTCACTCATCTCGCGTGAGATGCCAAATCTAATTCATCTCGCGTGGGATGCCAAATCTCACGCATCTCGCGTGAGATGTCATATCTCACTCATCTCGCGTGAGATGCCAAATCTCACTCATCTCGCGTGAGATGCCAAATCTCACTCATCTCGCGTGAGATGCCAAATCTCAGTCATCTCGCGTGAGATGCCAAATCTAACTCATCTCGCGTGAGATGCCAAATCACACTCATCTCGCGTGAGATGCCAAATCTCACTCATCTCGCGGGACATGCCAAATCTCACTCATCTCGTGTGAGATGACAAATCACACTCATCTTGCGTGAGATGCCAAATCTCACGCATGTCACATGAGATGCCAAATCTCACTCATCTCGCGTGAGATGCCAAATCTCACGCATCTCGCGTGAGATGTCATATCTCACTCATCTCGCGTGAGATGCCAAATCTCACTCATCTCGCGTGAGATGCCAAATCTCACACATCTCGCGTGAGATGCCAAATCTCACTGATCTCGCGTGAGATGCTAAATCTCACTCATCTCGCGTGAGATGCCAAATCTCACTCATCTCGCGTGAGATGACAAATCGCACTCATCTCGCGTGAGATGCCAAATAGTGAGCACGGGAAATTGGGCACGGCCGCTGACGTCATCGTAGGCACGCCTCATTCTTCTCACGTGAGAAGCCAAACCTCACTCATCTCGCGTGAGATGCTAAATCTCACTCATCTCGCTCGCGTGAGATGCCAAATCTAACTCATCTCACGTGAGATGCCAAATCTCACTCATCTCGCGTGAGATGCCAAATCTCACTCATCTCGCGTGAGATGCCAAATCTCACTCATCTCGCGTGAGATGCCAAATCTCACTCATCTCGCGTGAGATGACAAATCGCACTCATCTCGCGTGAGATGCCAAATAGTGAGCACGGGGAATTGGGCATGGCCGCTGACGTCATCGTAGGCACGCCCATGCCAAATCTCATTCATCTAACGTGAGAAGCCAAATCTCACTCATCTCGCGTGAGATGCCAAATCTCACTCATCTCGCTCGCGTGAGATGCCAAATCTAACTCATCTCGCGTGAGATGCCAAATCTAACTCATCTCGCATAAGATGCCAAATCTCACTCATCCCGCGTGAGATGCCAAATCTCACTCATCTCGCGTGAGATGCCAAATCTCACTCATCTCGCATGAGATGCCAAATCTAACTCATCTCGTGTGAGATGCCAAATCTCACTCATCTCGCGTGAGATGCCAAATAGTGATTACGGGGAACTGGGCGCGGCCGCTGACGTCATCGTAGGCACGCCCATGCCAAATCTCACGCATCTCACGAGAGATGCCAAATCTAACTCATCTCGCGTGAGATACCAAATCTCACTCATCTCGCGTGAGATGACAAATCTCACTCATCTCGCGTGAGATGCCAAATCTCACTCATCTCGCGTGAGATGGCACATCTCACGCATGTCACGTGAGATGCCAAATCTCACTCATCTCGCGTGAGATGCCAATTCTAACTCATCTCGCGTGAGATTGCAAATCTCACTCATCTCGTGTGAGATGCCAAATCTAATCATCTCGCGTGGGATGCTAAATCTCACGCATCTCGCGTGAGATGTCATATCTCACTCATCTCGCGTGAGATGCCAAATCTCACTCATCTCGCGTGAGATGCCAAATCTCACTCATCTCGCGTGAGATGCCAAATCTCAGTCATCTCACGTGAGATGCCAAATCTAACTCATCTCGCGTGAGATGCCAAATCACACTCATCTCGCGTGAGATGCCAAATCTCACTCATCTCGCGGGACATGCCAAATCTCACTCATCTCGTGTGAGATGACAAATCACACTCATCTTGCGTGAGATGCCAAATCTCACGCATGTCACGTGAGATGCCAAATCTCACTCATCTCGCGTGAGATGTCAAATCTCACGCATCTCGCGTGAGATGTCATATCTCACTCATCTCGCGTGAGATGCCAAATCTCACTCATCTCGCGTGAGATGCCAAATCTCACACATCTCGCGTGAGATGCCAAATCTCACTGATCTCGCGTGAGATGCTAAATCTCACTCATCTCGCGTGAGATGCCAAATCTCACTCATCTCGCGTGAGATGACAAATCGCACTCATCTCGCGTGAGATGCCAAATAGTGAGCACGGGAAATTGGGCACGGCCGCTGACGTCATCGTAGGCACGCCTCATTCTTCTCACGTGAGAAGCCAAACCTCACTCATCTCGCGTGAGATGCTAAATCTCACTCATCTCGCTCGCGTGAGATGCCAAATCTAACTCATCTCACGTGAGATGCCAAATCTCACTCATCTCGCGTGAGATGCCAAATCTCACTCATCTCGCGTGAGATGCCAAATCTCACTCATCTCGCGTGAGATGCCAAATCTCACTCATCTCGCGTGAGATGCCACATCTCACTCATCTCGCGTGAGATGTCAAATCTCACTTATCTCGCGTGAGATGCCAAATCTAACTCATCTCGAGTGAGATGCCAAATCTCACTCATCTCGCGTGAGATGCCAAATCTAACTCATCTCGCGTGAGATGCCAAATCTCACTCATCTCGCGTGAGATGACAAATCACACTCATCTCGCGTGAGATGCCAAATCTCACGCATGTCACGGGAGATGCCAAATCTCACTCATCTCGCGTGAGATGCCAAATCTAACTCATCTCGCGTGAGATGCCAAATCTCACTGATCTCGCGTGAGATGCTAAATCTCACTCATCCTGCGTGAGATGCCAAATCTCACTCATCTCGCGTGAGATGACAAATCGCACTCATCTCGCGTGAGATGCCAAATAGTGAGCACGGGGAATTGGGCATGGCCGCTGACGTCATCGTAGGCACGCCCATGCCAAATCTCATTCATCTAACGTGAGAAGCCAAATCTCACTCATCTCGCGTGAGATGCCAAATCTCACTCATCTCGCTCGCGTGAGATGCCAAATCTAACTCATCTCGCGTGAGATGCCAAATCTCACTCATCTCGCGTGAGATGCCAAATCTAACTCATCTCGCATAAGATGCCAAATCTCACTCATCTCGCGTGAGATGCCAAATCTCACTCATCTCGCGTGAGATGCCAAATCTCACTCATCTTGCGTGAGATGCCAAATCTAACTCATCTCGCGTGAGATGCCAAATCTCACTCATCTCGCGTGAGATGCCAAATAGTGATTACGGGGAACTGGGCGCGGCCGCTGACGTCATCGTAGGCACGCCCATGCCAAATCTCACGCATCTCACGAGAGATGCCAAATCTAACTCATCTCGCGTGAGATACCAAATCTCACTCATCTCGCGTGAGATGACAAATCTCACTCATCTCGCGTGAGATGCCAAATCTCACTCATCTCGCGTGAGATGGCACATCTCACGCATGTCACGTGAGATGCCAAATCTCACTCATCTCGCGTGAGATGCCAATTCTAACTCATCTCGCGTGAGATTGCAAATCTCACTCATCTCGCGTGAGATGCCAAATCTAATCATCTCGCGTGGGATGCCAAATCTCACGCATCTCGCGTGAGATGTCATATCTCACTCATCTCGCGTGAGATGCCAAATCTCACTCATCTCGCGTGAGATGCCAAATCTCACTCATCTCGCGTGAGATGCCAAATCTCAGTCATCTCACGTGAGATGCCAAATCTAACTCATCTCGCGTGAGATGCCAAATCACACTCATCTCGCGTGAGATGCCAAATCTCACTCATCTCGCGGGACATGCCAAATCTCACTCATCTCGTGTGAGATGACAAATCACACTCATCTTGCGTGAGATGCCAAATCTCACGCATGTCACATGAGATGCCAAATCTCACTCATCTCGCGTGAGATGCCAAATCTCACGCATCTCGCGTGAGATGTCATATCTCACTCATCTCGCGTGAGATGCCAAATCTCACTCATCTCGCGTGAGATGCCAAATCTCACACATCTCGCGTGAGATGCCAAATCTCACTGATCTCGCGTGAGATGCTAAATCTCACTCATCTCGCGTGAGATGCCAAATCTCACTCATCTCGCGTGAGATGACAAATCGCACTCATCTCGCGTGAGATGCCAAATAGTGAGCACGGGAAATTGGGCACGGCCGCTGACGTCATCGTAGGCACGCCTCATTCTTCTCACGTGAGAAGCCAAACCTCACTCATCTCGCGTGAGATGCTAAATCTCACTCATCTCGCTCGCGTGAGATGCCAAATCTAACTCATCTCACGTGAGATGCCAAATCTCACTCATCTCGCGTGAGATGCCAAATCTCACTCATCTCGCGTGAGATGCCAAATCTCACTCATCTCGCGTGAGATGCCAAATCTCACTCATCTCGCGTGAGATGCCACATCTCACTCATCTCGCGTGAGATGTCAAATCTCACTTATCTCGCGTGAGATGCCAAATCTAACTCATCTCGAGTGAGATGCCAAATCTCACTCATCTCGCGTGAGATGCCAAATCTAACTCATCTCGCGTGAGATGCCAAATCTCACTCATCTCGCGTGAGATGACAAATCACACTCATCTCGCGTGAGATGCCAAATCTCACGCATGTCACGGGAGATGCCAAATCTCACTCATCTCGCGTGAGATGCCAAATCTAACTCATCTCGCGTGAGATGCCAAATCTCACTCATCTCGCGTGAGATGCCAAATCTCACTCATCTCGCGTGAGATGTCAAATCTCACTCATCTCGCGTGAGATGCCAAATCTAACTCATCTCGAGTGAGATGCCAAATCTCACTCATCTCGCGTGAGATGCCAAATCTCACTCATCTGGCATGAGATGCCAAATCTCACTCATCTCGCATGAGATGACAAATCACACTCATCTCGCGTGAGATGCCAAATCTCACGCATGTCACGTGAGATGCCAAATCTCACTCATCTCGCGTGAGATGCCAAATCTAACTCATCTCGCGTGAGATGCCAAATCTCACTCATCTCGTGTGAGATGCCAAATCTAACTCATCTCGCGTGGGATGCCAAATCTCACGCATCTCGCATGAGATGTCATATCTCACTCATCTTGCGTGAGATGCCAAATCTCACTCATCTCACGTGAGATGCCAAATCTCACACATCTCGCGTGAGATGCCAAATCTCACTGATCTCGCGTGAGATGCTAAATCTCACTCATCCTGCGTGAGATGCCAAATCTCACTCATCTCGCGTGAGATGACAAATCGCACTCATCTCGCGTGAGATGCCAAATAGTGAGCACGGGGAATTGGGCATGGCCGCTGACGTCATCGTAGGCACGCCCATGCCAAATCTCATTCATCTCACGTGAGAAGCCAAATCTCACTCATCTCGCGTGAGATGCCAAATCTCACTCATCTCGCGTGAGATGCCAAATCTCACTCATCTCGCGTGAGATGCCAAATCTCACGCATCTCGCGCGAGATGCCAAATCTCACTCATCTCGCGTGAGATGCCAAATCTCACTCATCTCGCGTGAGATGCCAAATCTCACGCATCTCGCGTGAGATGCCAAATCTCACTCATCTCGCGTGAGATGCCAAATCTCACGCATCTCGCGCGAGATGCCAAATCTCACTCATCTCGCGTGAGATGCCAAATCTCACTCATCTCGCGTGAGATCCAAATCTCACTCATCTCGCGTGAGATGCCAAATCTCACTCATCTCACATGAGATGCCAAATCTCACTCATCTCGCGGGACATGCCAAATCTCACTCATCTTGCGTGAGATGACAAATCACACTCCTCTCGCGTGAGATGCCAAATCTCACGCATGTCACGTGAGATGCCAAATCTCACTCATCTCGCGTGAGATGCCAAATCTAACTCATCTCGCGTGAGTTGCCAAATCTCACTCATCTCGCGTGAGATGCCAAATCTAACTCATCTCGCGTGGGATGCCAAATCTCACGCATCTCGCATGAGACGTCATATCTCACTCATCTCGCGTGAGATGCAAAATCTCACTCATGTCGCGTGAGATACCAAATCTCACACATCTCGCGTGAGATGCCAAATCTCACTGATCTCGCGTGAGATGCTAAATCTCACTCATCCTGCGTGAGATGCCAAATCTCACTCATCTCGCGTGAGATGACAAATCGCACTCATCTCGCGTGAGATGCCAAATAGTGAGCACGGGGAATTGGGCATGGCCACTGACGTCATCGTAGGCACGCCCATGCCAAATCTCATTCATCTCACGTGAGAAGCCAAATCTCACTCATCTCGCGTGAGATGCCAAATCTCACTCATCTCGCTCGCGTGAGATGCCAAATCTAACTCATCTCGCGTGAGATGCCAAATCTCACTCATCTTGCGTGAGATGCCAAATCTAACTCATCTCGCGTGAGATGCCAAATCTCACTCATCTCGCGTGAGATGCCAAATCTCACTCATCTCACGTGAGATGCCAAATCTCACTCATCTCACGTGAGATGCCAAATCTAACTCATCTCGCGTGAGATGCCAAATCATCTCACTCATCTCGCGTGAGATGCAAAATCTCACTCATCTCGCGTGAGATACCAAATCTCACACATCTCGCGTGAGATGCCAAATCTCACTGATCTCGCGTGAGATGCTAAATCTCACTCATCCTGCGTGAGATGCCAAATCTCACTCATCTCGCATGAGATGACAAATCACACTCATCTCGCGTGAGATGCCAAATAGTGAGCACGGGGAATTGGGCATGGCCGCTGACGTCATCGTAGGCACGCCCATGCCAAATCTCATTCATCTCACGTGAGAAGCCAAATCTCACTCATCTCGAGTGAGATGCCAAATCTCACTCATCTCGCTCGCGTGAGATGCCAAATCTCACTCATCTCACGTGAGATGCCAAATCTAACTCATCTCGCGTGAGATGCCAAATCTCACTCATCTCGCATGAGATGCCAAATCTCACTCATCTCGCGTGAGATGCCAAATCTAACTCATCTCGCGTGAGATGCCAAATCTAACTCATCTCGCGTGAGATGCCGAATCTCACTCATCTCGCGTGAGATGCCAAATCTCACTCATCTCGCGTGAGATGCCAAATCTCACTCATCTCGCGTGAGATGTCAAATCTCACTCATCTCGCGTGAGATGCCAAATCTAACTCATCTCGAGTGAGATGCCAAATCTCACTCATCTCGCGTGAGATGCCAAATCTAACTCATCTCGCGTGAGATGCCAAATCTCACTCATCTCGCGTGAGATGACAAATCACACTCATCTCGCGTGAGATGCCAAATCTCACGCATGTCACGTGAGATGCCAAATCTCACTCATCTCGCGTGAGATGCCAAATCTAACTAATCTCGCGTGAGATGCCAAATCTCACTCATCTCGCGTGAGATGCCAAATCTAACTCATCTTGCGTGGGATGCCAAATCTCACGCATCTCGCGTGAGATGTCATATCTCACTCATCTCGCGTGAGATGCCAAATCTCACTCATCTCGCGTGAGATGCCAAATCTCACACATCTCGCGTGAGATGCCAAATCTCACTGATCTCGCGTGAGATGCTAAATCTCACTCATCCTGCATGAGATGCCAAATCTCACTCATCTCGCGTGAGATGACAAATCGCACTCATCTCGCGTGAGATGCCAAATAGTGAGCACGGGGAATTGGGCATGGCCGCTGACGTCATCGTAGGCACGCCCATGCCAAATCTCATTCATCTAACGTGAGAAGCCAAATCTCACTCATCTCGCGTGAGATGCCAAATCTCACTCATCTCGCTCGCGTGAGATGCCAAATCTAACTCATCT
Organism: Lissotriton helveticus; assembly: GCF_964261635.1. Taxonomy (NCBI): domain Eukaryota; kingdom Metazoa; phylum Chordata; class Amphibia; order Caudata; family Salamandridae; genus Lissotriton; species Lissotriton helveticus. The sequence continues at coordinate 709,551,921 of NC_136073.1, forward strand.
CGCGTGAGATGCCAAATCTCACTCATCTCGCGTGAGATGCCAAATCTAACTCATCTCGCATAAGATGCCAAATCTCACTCATCTCGCGTGAGATGCCAAATCTCACTCATCTCGCGTGAGATGCCAAATCTCACTCATCTCGCGTGAGATGCCAAATCTAACTCATCTCGCGTGAGATGCCAAATCTCACTCATCTCGCGTGAGATGCCAAATAGTGATTACGGGGAACTGGGCGTGGCCGCTGACGTCATCGTAGGCACGCCCATGCCAAATCTCACGCATCTCACGAGAGATGCCAAATCTAACTCATCTCGCGTGAGATACCAAATCTCACTCATCTTGCGTGAGATGACAAATCTCACTCATCTCGCGTGAGATGCCAAATCTCACTCATCTCGCGTGAGATGGCACATCTCACGCATGTCACGTGAGATACCAAATCTCACTCATCTCGCGTGAGATGCCAATTCTAACTCATCTCGCGTGAGATTGCAAATCTCACTCATCTCGCGTGAGATGCCAAATCTAATCATCTCGCGTGGGATGCCAAATCTCACGCATCTCGCGTGAGATGTCATATCTCACTCATCTCGCGTGAGATGCCAAATCTCACTCATCTCGTGTGAGATGCCAAATCTCAGTCATCTCACGTGAGATGCCAAATCTAACTCATCTCGCGTGAGATGCCAAATCACACTCATCTCGCGTGAGATGTCATATCTCACTCATCTCGCGTGAGATGCCAAATCTCACTCATCTCGCGTGAGATGCCAAATCTCACACATCTCGCGTGAGATGCCAAATCTCACTGATCTCGCGTGAGAAGCTAAATCTCACTCATCTCGCGTGAGATGCCAAATCTCACTCATCTCGCGTGAGATGACAAATCGCACTCATCTCGCGTGAGATGCCAAATAGTGAGCACGGGAAATTGGGCACGGCCGCTGACGTCATCATAGGCACGCCTCATTCTTCTCACGTGAGAAGCCAAACCTCACTCATCTCGCGTGAGATGCTAAATCTCACTCATCTCGCGTGAGATGCCAAATCTCACTCATCTCGCGTGAGATGCCAAATCTCACTCATCTCGCGTGAGATGCCAAATCTCACTCATCTCGCGTGAGATGCCACATCTCACTCATCTCGCGTGAGATGTCAAATCTCACTTATCTCGCGTGAGATGCCAAATCTAACTCATCTCGAGTGAGATGCCAAATCTCACTCATCTCGCGTGAGATGCCAAATCTAACTCATCTCGCGTGAGATGCCAAATCTCACTCATCTCGCGTGAGATGACAAATCACACTCATCTCGCGTGAGATGCCAAATCTCACGCATGTCACGGGAGATGCCAAATCTCACTCATCTCGCGTGAGATGCCAAATCTAACTCATCTCGCGTGAGATGCCAAATCTCACTGATCTCGCGTGAGATGCTAAATCTCACTCATCCTGCGTGAGATGCCAAATCTCACTCATCTCGCGTAAGATGACAAATCGCACTCATCTCGCGTGAGATGCCAAATAGTGAGCACGGGGAATTGGGCATGGCCGCTGACGTCATCGTAGGCACGCCCATGCCAAATCTCATTCATCTAACGTGAGAAGCCAAATCTCACTCATCTCGCGTGAGATGCCAAATCTCACTCATCTCGCTCGCGTGAGATGCCAAATCTAACTCATCTCGCGTGAGATGCCAAATCTCACTCATCTCGCGTGAGATGCCAAATCTAACTCATCTCGCATAAGATGCCAAATCTCACTCATCTCGCGTGAGATGCCAAATCTCACTCATCTCGCGTGAGATGCCAAATCTCACTCATCTCGCGTGAGATGCCAAATCTAACTCATCTCGGGTGAGATGCCAAATCTCACTCATCTCACGTGAGATGCCAAATAGTGATTACGGGGAACTGGGCGCGGCCGCTGACGGCATCGTAGGCACGCCCATGCCAAATCTCACGCATCTCACGAGAGATGCCAAATCTAACTCATCTCTCGTGAGATACCAAATCTCACTCATCTCGCGTGAGATGACAAATCTCACTCATCTCGCGTGAGATGCCAAATCTCACTCATCTCGCGTGAGATGGCACATCTCACGCATGTCACGTGAGATGCCAAATCTCACTCATCTCGCGTGAGATGCCAATTCTAACTCATCTCGCGTGAGATTGCAAATCTCACTCATCTCGCGTGAGATGCCAAATCTAATCATCTCGCGTGGGATGCCAAATCTCACGCATCTCGCGTGAGATGTCATATCTCACTCATTTCGCGTGAGATGCCAAATCTCACTCATCTCGCGTGAAATGCCAAATCTCACTCATCTCGCGTGAGATGCCAAATCTCACTCATCTCGCTCGCGTGAGATGCCAAATCTAACTCATCTCGCGTGAGATGCCAAATCTCACTCATCTCGCGTGAGATGCCAAATCTAACTCATCTCGCATAAGATGCCAAATCTCACTCATCTCGCGTGAGATGCCAAATCTCACTCATCTCGCGTGAGATGCCAAATCTCACTCATCTCGCGTGAGATGCCAAATCTAACTCATCTCGCGTGAGATGCCAAATCTCACTCATCTCGCGTGAGATGCCAAATAGTGATTACGGGGAACTGGGCGTGGCCGCTGACGTCATCGTAGGCACGCCCATGCCAAATCTCACGCATCTCACGAGAGATGCCAAATCTAACTCATCTCGCGTGAGATACCAAATCTCACTCATCTTGCATGAGATGACAAATCTCACTCATCTCGCGTGAGATGCCAAATCTCACTCATCTCGCGTGAGATGGCACATCTCACGCATGTCACGTGAGATGCCAAATCTCACTCATCTCGCGTGAGATTGCAAATCTCACTCATCTCGCGTGAGATGCCAAATCTAATCATCTCGCGTGGGATGCCAAATCTCACGCATCTCGCGTGAGATGTCATATCTCACTCATCTCGCGTGAGATGCCAAATCTCACTCATCTCGCGTGAGATGCCAAATCTCACTCATCTCGTGTGAGATGCCAAATCTCAGTCATCTCACGTGAGATGCCAAATCTAACTCATCTCGCGTGAGATGCCAAATCACACTCATCTCGCGTGAGATGCCAAATCTCACTCATCTCGCGGGACATGCCAAATCTCACTCATCTCGTGTGAGATGACAAATCACACTCATCTTGCGTGAGATGCCAAATCTCACGCATGTCACATGAGATGCCAAATCTCACTCATCTTGCGTGAGATGCCAAATCTCACGCATCTCGCGTGAGATGTCATATCTCACTCATCTCGCGTGAGATGCCAAATCTCACTCATCTCGCGTGAGATGCCAAATCTCACACATCTCGCGTGAGATGCCAAATCTCACTGATCTCGCGTGAGATGCTAAATCTCACTCATCTCGCGTGAGATGCCAAATCTCACTCATCTCGCGTGAGATGACAAATCGCACTCATCTCGCGTGAGATGCCAAATAGTGAGCACGGGAAATTGGGCACGGCCGCTGACGTCATCGTAGGCACGCCTCATTCTTCTCACGTGAGAAGCCAAACCTCACTCATCTCGCGTGAGATGCTAAATCTCACTCATCTCGCGTGAGATGCCAAATCTCACTCATCTCGCGTGAGATGCCAAATCTCACTCATCTCGCGTGAGATGCCAAATCTCACTCATCTCGCGTGAGATGCCACATCTCACTCATCTCGCGTGAGATGTCAAATCTCACTTATCTCGCGTGAGATGCCAAATCTAACTCATCTCGAGTGAGATGCCAAATCTCACTCATCTCGCGTGAGATGCCAAATCTAACTCATCTCGCGTGAGATGCCAAATCTCACTCATCTCGCGTGAGATGACAAATCACACTCATCTCGCGTGAGATGCCAAATCTCACGCATGTCACGGGAGATGCCAAATCTCACTCATCTCGCGTGAGATGCCAAATCTAACTCATCTCGCGTGAGATGCCAAATCTCACTGATCTCGCGTGAGATGCTAAATCTCACTCATCCTGCGTGAGATGCCAAATCTCACTCATCTCGCGTGAGATGACAAATCGCACTCATCTCGCGTGAGATGCCAAATAGTCAGCACGGGGAATTGGGCATGGCCGCTGACGTCATCGTAGGCACGCCCATGCCAAATCTCATTCATCTAACGTGAGAAGCCAAATCTCACTCATCTCGCGTGAGATGCCAAATCTCACTCATCTCGCTCGCGTGAGATGCCAAATCTAACTCATCTCGCGTGAGATGCCAAATCTCACTCATCTCGCGTGAGATGCCAAATCTAACTCATCTCGCATAAGATGCCAAATCTCACTCATCTCGCGTGAGATGCCAAATCTCACTCATCTCGCGTGAGATGCCAAATCTCACTCATCTCGCGTGAGATGCCAAATCTAACTCATCTCGCGTGAGATGCCAAATCTCACTCATCTCGCGTGAGATGCCAAATAGTGATTACGGGGAACTGGGCGCGGCCGCTGACGTCATCGTAGGCACGCCCATGCCAAATCTCACGCATCTCACGAGAGATGCCAAATCTAACTCATCTCTCGTGAGATACCAAATCTCACTCATCTCGCGTGAGATGACAAATCTCACTCATCTCGCGTGAGATGCCAAATCTCACTCATCTCGCGTGAGATGGCACATCTCACGCATGTCACGTGAGATGCCAAATCTCACTCATCTCGCGTGAGATGCCAATTCTAACTCATCTCGCGTGAGATTGCAAATCTCACTCATCTCGCGTGAGATGCCAAATCTAATCATCTCGCGTGGGATGCCAAATCTCACGCATCTCGCGTGAGATGTCATATCTCACTCATTTCGCGTGAGATGCCAAATCTCACTCATCTCGTGTGAAATGCCAAATCTCACTCATCTCGCGTGAGATGCCAAATCTCAGTCATCTCACGTGAGATGCCAAATCTAACTCATCTCGCGTGAGATGCCAAATCACACTCATCTCGCGTGAGATGCCAAATCTCACTCATCTCGCGGGACATGCCAAATCTCACTCATCTCGTGTGAGATGACAAATCACACTCATCTTGCGTGAGATGCCAAATCTCACGCATGTCACATGAGATGCCAAATCTCACTCATCTCGCGTGAGATGCCAAATCTCACGCATCTCGCGTGAGATGTCATATCTCACTCATCTTGCGTGAGATGCCAAATCTCACTCATCTCGCGTGAGATGCCAAATCTCACACATCTCGCGTGAGATGCCAAATCTCACTGATCTCGCGTGAGATGCTAAATCTCACTCATCTCGCATGAGATGCCAAATCTCACTCATCTCGCGTGAGATGACAAATCGCACTCATCTCGCGTGAGATGCCAAATAGTGAGCACGGGAAATTGGGCACGGCCGCTGACGTCATCGTAGGCACGCCTCATTCTTCTCACGTGAGAAGCCAAACCTCACTCATCTCGCGTGAGATGCTAAATCTCACTCATCTCGCGTGAGATGCCAAATCTCACTCATCTCGCGTGAGATGCCAAATCTCACTCATCTCGCGTGAGATGCCAAATCTCACTCATCTCACGTGAGATGCCACATCTCACTCATCTCGCGTGAGATGTCAAATCTCACTTATCTCGCGTGAGATGCCAAATCTAACTCATCTCGAGTGAGATGCCAAATCTCACTCATCTTGCGTGAGATGCCAAATCTAACTCATCTCGCGTGAGATGCCAAATCTCACTCATCTCGCGTGAGATGACAAATCACACTCATCTCGCGTGAGATGCCAAATCTCACGCATGTCACGGGAGATGCCAAATCTCACTCATCTCGCGTGAGATGCCAAATCTAACTCATCTCGCGTGAGATGCCAAATCTCACTGATCTCGCGTGAGATGCTAAATCTCACTCATCCTGCGTGAGATGCCAAATCTCACTCATCTCGCGTGAGATGACAAATCGCACTCATCTCGCGTGAGATGCCAAATAGTGAGCACGGGGAATTGGGCATGGCCGCTGACGTCATCGTAGGCACGCCCATGCCAAATCTCATTCATCTAACGTGAGAAGCCAAATCTCACTCATCTCGCGTGAGATGCCAAATCTCACTCATCTCGCTCGCGTGAGATGCCAAATCTAACTCATCTCGCGTGAGATGCCAAATCTCACTCATCTCGCGTGAGATGCCAAATCTAACTCATCTCGCATAAGATGCCAAATCTCACTCATCTCGCGTGAGATGCCAAATCTCACTCATCTCGCGTGAGATGCCAAATCTCACTCATCTCGCGTGAGATGCCAAATCTAACTCATCTCGCGTGAGATGCCAAATAGTGAGCACGGGAAATTGGGCACGGCCGCTGACGTCATCGTAGGCACGCCTCATTCTTCTCACGTGAGAAGCCAAACCTCACTCATCTCGCGTGAGATGCTAAATCTCACTCATCTCGCGTGAGATGCCAAATCTCACTCATCTCGCGTGAGATGCCAAATCTCACTCATCTCGCGTGAGATGCCAAATCTCACTCATCTCGCGTGAGATGCCACATCTCACTCATCTCGCGTGAGATGTCAAATCTCACTTATCTCGCGTGAGATGCCAAATCTAACTCATCTCGAGTGAGATGCCAAATCTCACTCATCTCGCGTGAGATGTCAAATCTAACTCATCTCGCGTGAGATGCCAAATCTCACTCATCTCGCGTGAGATGACAAATCACACTCATCTCGCGTGAGATGCCAAATCTCACGCATGTCACGGGAGATGCCAAATCTCACTCATCTCGCGTGAGATGCCAAATCTAACTCATCTCGCGTGAGATGCCAAATCTCACTGATCTCGCGTGAGATGCTAAATCTCACTCATCCTGCGTGAGATGCCAAATCTCACTCATCTCGCGTGAGATGACAAATCGCACTCATCTCGCGTGAGATGCCAAATAGTGAGCACGGGGAATTGGGCATGGCCGCTGACGTCATCGTAGGCACGCCCATGCCAAATCTCATTCATCTAACGTGAGAAGCCAAATCTCACTCATCTCGCGTGAGATGCCAAATCTCACTCATCTCGCTCGCGTGAGATGCCAAATCTAACTCATCTCGCGTGAGATGCCAAATCTCACTCATCTCGCGTGAGATGCCAAATCTAACTCATCTCGCATAAGATGCCAAATCTCACTCATCTCGCGTGAGATGCCAAATCTCACTCATCTCGCGTGAGATGCCAAATCTCACTCATCTCGCGTGAGATGCCAAATCTAACTCATCTCGCGTGAGATGCCAAATCTCACTCATCTCGCGTGAGATGCCAAATAGTGATTACGGGGAACTGGGCGCGGCCGCTGACGTCATCGTAGGCACGCCCATGCCAAATCTCACGCATCTCACGAGAGATGCCAAATCTAACTCATCTCTCGTGAGATACCAAATCTCACTCATCTCGCGTGAGATGACAAATCTCACTCATCTCGCGTGAGATGCCAAATCTCACTCATCTCGCGTGAGATGGCACATCTCACGCATGTCACGTGAGATGCCAAATCTCACTCATCTCGCGTGAGATGCCAATTCTAACTCATCTCGCGTGAGATTGCAAATCTCACTCATCTCGCGTGAGATGCCAAATCTAATCATCTCGCGTGGGATGCCAAATCTCATGCATCTCGCGTGAGATGTCATATCTCACTCATTTCGCGTGAGATGCCAAATCTCACTCATCTCGCGTGAAATGCCAAATCTTACTCATCTCGCGTGAGATGCCACATCTCAGTCATCTCACGTGAGATGCCAAATCTAACTCATCTCGCGTGAGATGCCAAATCACACTCATCTCGCGTGAGATGCCAAATCTCACTCATCTCGCGGGACATGCCAAATCTCACTCATCTCGTGTGAGATGACAAATCACACTCATCTTGCGTGAGATGCCAAATCTCACGCATGTCACATGAGATGCCAAATCTCACTCATCTCGCGTGAGATGCCAAATCTCACGCATCTCGCGTGAGATGTCATATCTCACTCATCTTGCGTGAGATGCCAAATCTCACTCATCTCGCGTGAGATGCCAAATCTCACACATCTCGCGTGAGATGCCAAATCTCACTGATCTCGCGTGAGATGCTAAATCTCACTCATCTCGCATGAGATGCCAAATCTCACTCATCTCGCGTGAGATGACAAATCGCACTCATCTCGCGTGAGATGCCAAATAGTGAGCACGGGAAATTGGGCACGGCCGCTGACGTCATCGTAGGCACGCCTCATTCTTCTCACGTGAGAAGCCAAACCTCACTCATCTCGCGTGAGATGCTAAATCTCACTCATCTCGCTCGCGTGAGATGCCAAATCTAACTCATCTCACGTGAGATGCCAAATCTCACTCATCTCGCGTGAGATGCCAAATCTCACTCATCTCGCGTGAGATGCCAAATCTCACTCATCTCGCGTGAGATGCCAAATCTCACTCATCTCGCGTGAGATGCCACATCTCACTCATCTCGCGTGAGATGTCAAATCTCACTTATCTCGCGTGAGATGCCAAATCTAACTCATCTCGAGTGAGATGCCAAATCTCACTCATCTCGCGTGAGATGCCAAATCTAACTCATCTCGCGTGAGATGCCAAATCTCACTCATCTCGCGTGAGATGACAAATCACACTCATCTCGCGTGAGATGCCAAATCTCACGCATGTCACGGGAGATGCCAAATCTCACTCATCTCGCGTGAGATGCCAAATCTAACTCATCTCGCGTGAGATGCCAAATCTCACTGATCTCGCGTGAGATGCTAAATCTCACTCATCCTGCGTGAGATGCCAAATCTCACTCATCTCGCGTGAGATGCCAAATAGTGAGCACGGGGAATTGGGCATGGCCGCTGACGTCATCGTAGGCACGCCCATGCCAAATCTCATTCATCTAACGTGAGAAGCCAAATCTCACTCATCTCGCGTGAGATGCCAAATCTCACTCATCTCGCTCGCGTGAGATGCCAAATCTAACTCATCTCGCGTGAGATGCCAAATCTCACTCATCTCGCGTGAGATGCCAAATCTAACTCATCTCGCATAAGATGCCAAATCTCACTCATCTCGCGTGAGATGCCAAATCTCACTCATCTCGCGTGAGATGCCAAATCTCACTCATCTCGCGTGAGATGCCAAATCTAACTCATCTCGCGTGAGATGCCAAATCTCACTCATCTCGCGTGAGATGCCAAATAGTGATTACGGGGAACTGGGCGCGGCCGCTGACGTCATCGTAGGCACGCCCATGCCAAATCTCACGCATCTCACGAGAGATCCCAAATCTAACTCATCTCGCGTGAGATACCAAATCTCACTCATCTCGCGTGAGATGACAAATCTCACTCATCTCACGTGAGATGCCAAATCCCACTCATCTCGCGTGAGATGGCACATCTCACGCATGTCACGTGAGATGCCAAATCTCACTCATCTCGCGTGAGATGCCAATTCTAACTCATCTCGCGTGAGATTGCAAATCTCACTCATCTCGCGTGAGATGCCAAATCTAATCATCTCGCGTGGGATGCCAAATCTCACGCATCTCGCGTGAGATGTCATATCTCACTCATCTCGCGTGAGATGCCAAATCTCACTCATCTCGCGTGAGATGCCAAATCTCACTCATCTCGCGTGAGATGCCAAATCTCAGTCATCTCACGTGAGATGCCAAATCTAACTCATCTCGCGTGAGATGCCAAATCACACTCATCTCGCGTGAGATGCCAAATCTCACTCATCTCGCGGGACATGCCAAATCTCACTCATCTCGTGTGAGATGACAAATCACACTCATCTTGCGTGAGATGCCAAATCTCACGCATGTCACATGAGATGCCAAATCTCACTCATCTCGCGTGAGATGCCAAATCTCACGCATCTCGCGTGAGATGTCATATCTCACTCATCTCGCGTGAGATGCCAAATCTCACTCATCTCGCGTGAGATGCCAAATCTCACACATCTCGCGTGAGATGCCAAATCTCACTGATCTCGCGTGAGATGCTAAATCTCACTCATCTCGCGTGAGATGCCAAATCTCACTCATCTCGCGTGAGATGCCAAATCGCACTCATCTCGCGTGAGATGCCAAATAGTGAGCACGGGAAATTGGGCACGGCCGCTGACGTCATCGTAGGCACGCCTCATTCTTCTCACGTGAGAAGCCAAACCTCACTCATCTCGCGTGAGATGCTAAATCTCACTCATCTCGCTCCCGTGAGATGCCAAATCAAACTCATCTCACGTGAGATGCCAAATCTCACTCATCTCGCGTGAGATGCCAAATCTCACTCATCTCGCGTGAGATGCCAAATCTCACTCATCTCGCGTGAGATGCCAAATCTCACTCATCTCGCGTGAGATGCCACATCTCACTCATCTCGCGTGAGATGTCAAATCTCACTTATCTCGCGTGAGATGCCAAATCTAACTCATCTCGAGTGAGATGCCAAATCTCACTCATCTCGCGTGAGATGCCAAATCTAACTCATCTCGCGTGAGATGCCAAATCTCACTCATCTCGCGTGAGATGACAAATCACACTCATCTCGCGTGAGATGCCAAATCTCACGCATGTCACGGGAGATGCCAAATCTCACTCATCTCGCGTGAGATGCCAAATCTAACTCATCTCGCGTGAGATGCCAAATCTCACTCATCTCGCGTGAGATGCCAAATCTCACTCATCTCGCGTGAGATGTCAAATCTCACTCATCTCGCGTGAGATGCCAAATCTAACTCATCTCGAGTGAGATGCCAAATCTCACTCATCTCGCGTGAGATGCCAAATCTCACTCATCTCGCGTGAGATGACAAATCACACTCATCTCGCGTGAGATGCCAAATCTCACGCATGTCACGGGAGATGCCAAATCTCACTCATCTCGCGTGAGATGCCAAATCTAACTCATCTCGTGTGAGATGCCAAATCTCACTCATCTCGCGTGAGATGCCAAATCTCACTCATCTCGCGTGAGATGCCAAATCTCACACATCTCGCGTGAGATGCCAAACCTCACTGATCTCGCGTGAGATGCTAAATCTCACTCATCCTGCATGAGATGCCAAATCTCACTCATCTCGCGTGAGATGACAAATCGCACTCATCTCGCGTGAGATGCCAAATAGTGAGCACGGGGAATTGGGCATGGCCGCTGACGTCATCGTAGGCACGCCCATGCCAAATCTCATTCATCTAACGTGAGAAGCCAAATCTCACTCATCTCGCGTGAGATGCCAAATCTCACTCATCTCGCTCGCGTGAGATGCCAAATCTAACTCATCTCGCGTGAGATGCCAAATCTCACTCATCTCGCGTGAGATGCCAAATCTAACTCATCTCGCATAAGATGCCAAATCTCACTCATCTCGCGTGAGATGCCAAATCTCACTCATCTCGCGTGAGATGCCAAATCTCACTCATCTCGCGTGAGATGCCAAATCTAACTCATCTCGCGTGAGATGCCAAATCTCCCTCATCTCGCGTGAGATGCCAAATAGTGATTACGGGGAACTGGGCGTGGCCGCTGACGTCATCGTAGGCACGCCCATGCCAAATCTCACGCATCTCACGAGAGATGCCAAATCTAACTCATCTCGCGTGAGATACCAAATCTCACTCATCTTGCGTGAGATGACAAATCTCACTCATCTCGCGTGAGATGCCAAATCTCACTCATCTCGCGTGAGATGGCACATCTCACGCATGTCACGTGAGATACCAAATCTCACTCATCTCGCGTGAGATGCCAATTCTAACTCATCTCGCGTGAGATTGCAAATCTCACTCATCTCGCGTGAGATGCCAAATCTAATCATCTCGCGTGGGATGCCAAATCTCACGCATCTCGCGTGAGATGTCATATCTCACTCATCTCGCGTGAGATGCCAAATCTCACTCATCTCGTGTGAGATGCCAAATCTCAGTCATCTCACGTGAGATGCCAAATCTAACTCATCTCGCGTGAGATGCCAAATCACACTCATCTCGCGTGAGATGTCATATCTCACTCATCTCGCGTGAGATGCCAAATCTCACTCATCTCGCGTGAGATGCCAAATCTCACACATCTCGCGTGAGATGCCAAATCTCACTGATCTCGCGTGAGAAGCTAAATCTCACTCATCTCGCGTGAGATGCCAAATCTCACTCATCTCGCGTGAGATGACAAATCGCACTCATCTCGCGTGAGATGCCAAATAGTGAGCACGGGAAATTGGGCACGGCCGCTGACGTCATCATAGGCACGCCTCATTCTTCTCACGTGAGAAGCCAAACCTCACTCATCTCGCGTGAGATGCTAAATCTCACTCATCTCGCGTGAGATGCCAAATCTCACTCATCTCGCGTGAGATGCCAAATCTCACTCATCTCGCGTGAGATGCCAAATCTCACTCATCTCGCGTGAGATGCCACATCTCACTCATCTCGCGTGAGATGTCAAATCTCACTTATCTCGCGTGAGATGCCAAATCTAACTCATCTCGAGTGAGATGCCAAATCTCACTCATCTCGCGTGAGATGCCAAATCTAACTCATCTCGCGTGAGATGCCAAATCTCACTCATCTCGCGTGAGATGACAAATCACACTCATCTCGCGTGAGATGCCAAATCTCACGCATGTCACGGGAGATGCCAAATCTCACTCATCTCGCGTGAGATGCCAAATCTAACTCATCTCGCGTGAGATGCCAAATCTCACTGATCTCGCGTGAGATGCTAAATCTCACTCATCCTGCGTGAGATGCCAAATCTCACTCATCTCGCGTGAGATGACAAATCGCACTCATCTCGCGTGAGATGCCAAATAGTGAGCACGGGGAATTGGGCATGGCCGCTGACGTCATCGTAGGCACGCCCATGCCAAATCTCATTCATCTAACGTGAGAAGCCAAATCTCACTCATCTCGCGTGAGATGCCAAATCTCACTCATCTCGCTCGCGTGAGATGCCAAATCTAACTCATCTCGCGTGAGATGCCAAATCTCACTCATCTCGCGTGAGATGCCAAATCTAACTCATCTCGCATAAGATGCCAAATCTCACTCATCTCGCGTGAGATGCCAAATCTCACTCATCTCGCGTGAGATGCCAAATCTCACTCATCTCGCGTGAGATGCCAAATCTAACTCATCTCGGGTGAGATGCCAAATCTCACTCATCTCACGTGAGATGCCAAATAGTGATTACGGGGAACTGGGCGCGGCCGCTGACGGCATCGTAGGCACGCCCATGCCAAATCTCACGCATCTCACGAGAGATGCCAAATCTAACTCATCTCTCGTGAGATACCAAATCTCACTCATCTCGCGTGAGATGACAAATCTCACTCATCTCGCGTGAGATGCCAAATCTCACTCATCTCGCGTGAGATGGCACATCTCACGCATGTCACGTGAGATGCCAAATCTCACTCATCTCGCGTGAGATGCCAATTCTAACTCATCTCGCGTGAGATTGCAAATCTCACTCATCTCGCGTGAGATGCCAAATCTAATCATCTCGCGTGGGATGCCAAATCTCACGCATCTCGCGTGAGATGTCATATCTCACTCATTTCGCGTGAGATGCCAAATCTCACTCATCTCGCGTGAAATGCCAAATCTCACTCATCTCGCGTGAGATGCCAAATCTCACTCATCTCGCTCGCGTGAGATGCCAAATCTAACTCATCTCGCGTGAGATGCCAAATCTCACTCATCTCGCGTGAGATGCCAAATCTAACTCATCTCGCATAAGATGCCAAATCTCACTCATCTCGCGTGAGATGCCAAATCTCACTCATCTCGCGTGAGATGCCAAATCTCACTCATCTCGCGTGAGATGCCAAATCTAACTCATCTCGCGTGAGATGCCAAATCTCACTCATCTCGCGTGAGATGCCAAATAGTGATTACGGGGAACTGGGCGTGGCCGCTGACGTCATCGTAGGCACGCCCATGCCAAATCTCACGCATCTCACGAGAGATGCCAAATCTAACTCATCTCGCGTGAGATACCAAATCTCACTCATCTTGCGTGAGATGACAAATCTCACTCATCTCGCGTGAGATGCCAAATCTCACTCATCTCGCGTGAGATGGCACATCTCACGCATGTCACGTGAGATGCCAAATCTCACTCATCTCGCGTGAGATTGCAAATCTCACTCATCTCGCGTGAGATGCCAAATCTAATCATCTCGCGTGGGATGCCAAATCTCACGCATCTCGCGTGAGATGTCATATCTCACTCATCTCGCGTGAGATGCCAAATCTCACTCATCTCGCGTGAGATGCCAAATCTCACTCATCTCGTGTGAGATGCCAAATCTCAGTCATCTCACGTGAGATGCCAAATCTAACTCATCTCGCGTGAGATGCCAAATCACACTCATCTCGCGTGAGATGCCAAATCTCACTCATCTCGCGGGACATGCCAAATCTCACTCATCTCGTGTGAGATGACAAATCACACTCATCTTGCGTGAGATGCCAAATCTCACGCATGTCACGTGAGATGCCAAATCTCACTCATCTCGCGTGAGATGCCAAATCTCACGCATCTCGCGTGAGATGTCATATCTCACTCATCTCGCGTGAGATGCCAAATCTCACTCATCTCGCGTGAGATGCCAAATCTCACACATCTCGCGTGAGATGCCAAATCTCACTGATCTCGCGTGAGATGCTAAATCTCACTCATCTCGCGTGAGATGCCAAATCTCACTCATCTCGCGTGAGATGACAAATCGCACTCATCTCGCGTGAGATGCCAAATAGTGAGCACGGGAAATTGGGCACGGCCGCTGACGTCATCGTAGGCACGCCTCATTCTTCTCACGTGAGAAGCCAAACCTCACTCATCTCGCGTGAGATGCTAAATCTCACTCATCTCGCGTGAGATGCCAAATCTCACTCATCTCGCGTGAGATGCCAAATCTCACTCATCTCGCGTGAGATGCCAAATCTCACTCATCTCGCGTGAGATGCCACATCTCACTCATCTCGCGTGAGATGTCAAATCTCACTTATCTCGCGTGAGATGCCAAATCTAACTCATCTCGAGTGAGATGCCAAATCTCACTCATCTCGCGTGAGATGCCAAATCTAACTCATCTCGCGTGAGATGCCAAATCTCACTCATCTCGCGTGAGATGACAAATCACACTCATCTCGCGTGAGATGCCAAATCTCACGCATGTCACGGGAGATGCCAAATCTCACTCATCTCGCGTGAGATGCCAAATCTAACTCATCTCGCGTGAGATGCCAAATCTCACTGATCTCGCGTGAGATGCTAAATCTCACTCATCCTGCGTGAGATGCCAAATCTCACTCATCTCGCGTGAGATGACAAATCGCACTCATCTCGCGTGAGATGCCAAATAGTGAGCACGGGGAATTGGGCATGGCCGCTGACGTCATCGTAGGCACGCCCATGCCAAATCTCATTCATCTAACGTGAGAAGCCAAATCTCACTCATCTCGCGTGAGATGCCAAATCTCACTCATCTCGCTCGCGTGAGATGCCAAATCTAACTCATCTCGCGTGAGATGCCAAATCTCACTCATCTCGCGTGAGATGCCAAATCTAACTCATCTCGCATAAGATGCCAAATCTCACTCATCTCGCGTGAGATGCCAAATCTCACTCATCTCGCGTGAGATGCCAAATCTCACTCATCTCGCGTGAGATGCCAAATCTAACTCATCTCGCGTGAGATGCCAAATCTCACTCATCTCGCGTGAGATGCCAAATAGTGATTACGGGGAACTGGGCGCGGCCGCTGACGTCATCGTAGGCACGCCCATGCCAAATCTCACGCATCTCACGAGAGATGCCAAATCTAACTCATCTCTCGTGAGATACCAAATCTCACTCATCTCGCGTGAGATGACAAATCTCACTCATCTCGCGTGAGATGCCAAATCTCACTCATCTCGCGTGAGATGGCACATCTCACGCATGTCACGTGAGATGCCAAATCTCACTCATCTCGCGTGAGATGCCAATTCTAACTCATCTCGCGTGAGATTGCAAATCTCACTCATCTCGCGTGAGATGCCAAATCTAATCATCTCGCGTGGGATGCCAAATCTCACGCATCTCGCGTGAGATGTCATATCTCACTCATTTCGCGTGAGATGCCAAATCTCACTCATCTCGCGTGAAATGCCAAATCTCACTCATCTCGCGTGAGATGACAAATCTCAGTCATCTCACGTGAGATGCCAAATCTAACTCATCTCGCGTGAGATGCCAAATCACACTCATCTCGCGTGAGATGCCAAATCTCACTCATCTCGCGGGACATGCCAAATCTCACTCATCTCGTGTGAGATGACAAATCACACTCATCTTGCGTGAGATGCCAAATCTCACGCATGTCACATGAGATGCCAAATCTCACTCATCTCGCGTGAGATGCCAAATCTCACGCATCTCGCGTGAGATGTCATATCTCACTCATCTTGCGTGAGATGCCAAATCTCACTCATCTCGCGTGAGATGCCAAATCTCACACATCTCGCGTGAGATGCCAAATCTCACTGATCTCGCGTGAGATGCTAAATCTCACTCATCTCGCATGAGATGCCAAATCTCACTCATCTCGCGTGAGATGACAAATCGCACTCATCTCGCGTGAGATGCCAAATAGTGAGCACGGGAAATTGGGCACGGCCGCTGACGTCATCGTAGGCACGCCTCATTCTTCTCACGTGAGAAGCCAAACCTCACTCATCTCGCGTGAGATGCTAAATCTCACTCATCTCGCGTGAGATGCCAAATCTCACTCATCTCGCGTGAGATGCCAAATCTCACTCATCTCGCGTGAGATGCCAAATCTCACTCATCTCACGTGAGATGCCACATCTCACTCATCTCGCGTGAGATGTCAAATCTCACTTATCTCGCGTGAGATGCCAAATCTAACTCATCTCGAGTGAGATGCCAAATCTCACTCATCTTGCGTGAGATGCCAAATCTAACTCATCTCGCGTGAGATGCCAAATCTCACTCATCTCGCGTGAGATGACAAATCACACTCATCTCGCGTGAGATGCCAAATCTCACGCATGTCACGGGAGATGCCAAATCTCACTCATCTCGCGTGAGATGCCAAATCTAACTCATCTCGCGTGAGATGCCAAATCTCACTGATCTCGCGTGAGATGCTAAATCTCACTCATCCTGCGTGAGATGCCAAATCTCACTCATCTCGCGTGAGATGACAAATCGCACTCATCTCGCGTGAGATGCCAAATAGTGAGCACGGGGAATTGGGCATGGCCGCTGACGTCATCGTAGGCACGCCCATGCCAAATCTCATTCATCTAACGTGAGAAGCCAAATCTCACTCATCTCGCGTGAGATGCCAAATCTCACTCATCTCGCTCGCGTGAGATGCCAAATCTAACTCATCTCGCGTGAGATGCCAAATCTCACTCATCTCGCGTGAGATGCCAAATCTAACTCATCTCGCATAAGATGCCAAATCTCACTCATCTCGCGTGAGATGCCAAATCTCACTCATCTCGCGTGAGATGCCAAATCTCACTCATCTCGCGTGAGATGCCAAATCTAACTCATCTCGCGTGAGATGCCAAATAGTGAGCACGGGAAATTGGGCACGGCCGCTGACGTCATCGTAGGCACGCCTCATTCTTCTCACGTGAGAAGCCAAACCTCACTCATCTCGCGTGAGATGCTAAATCTCACTCATCTCGCGTGAGATGCCAAATCTCACTCATCTCGCGTGAGATGCCAAATCTCACTCATCTCGCGTGAGATGCCAAATCTCACTCATCTCGCGTGAGATGCCACATCTCACTCATCTCGCGTGAGATGTCAAATCTCACTTATCTCGCGTGAGATGCGAAATCTAACTCATCTCGAGTGAGATGCCAAATCTCACTCATCTCGCGTGAGATGTCAAATCTAACTCATCTCGCGTGAGATGCCAAATCTCACTCATCTCGCGTGAGATGACAAATCACACTCATCTCGCGTGAGATGCCAAATCTCACGCATGTCACGGGAGATGCCAAATCTCACTCATCTCGCGTGAGATGCCAAATCTAACTCATCTCGCGTGAGATGCCAAATCTCACTGATCTCGCGTGAGATGCTAAATCTCACTCATCCTGCGTGAGATGCCAAATCTCACTCATCTCGCGTGAGATGACAAATCGCACTCATCTCGCGTGAGATGCCAAATAGTGAGCACGGGGAATTGGGCATGGCCGCTGACGTCATCGTAGGCACGCCCATGCCAAATCTCATTCATCTAACGTGAGAAGCCAAATCTCACTCATCTCGCGTGAGATGCCAAATCTCACTCATCTCGCTCGCGTGAGATGCCAAATCTAACTCATCTCGCGTGAGATGCCAAATCTCACTCATCTCGCGTGAGATGCCAAATCTAACTCATCTCGCATAAGATGCCAAATCTCACTCATCTCGCGTGAGATGCCAAATCTCACTCATCTCGCGTGAGATGCCAAATCTCACTCATCTCGCGTGAGATGCCAAATCTAACTCATCTCGCGTGAGATGCCAAATCTCACTCATCTCGCGTGAGATGCCAAATAGTGATTACGGGGAACTGGGCGCGGCCGCTGACGTCATCGTAGGCACGCCCATGCCAAATCTCACGCATCTCACGAGAGATGCCAAATCTAACTCATCTCTCGTGAGATACCAAATCTCACTCATCTCGCGTGAGATGACAAATCTCACTCATCTCGCGTGAGATGCCAAATCTCACTCATCTCGCGTGAGATGGCACATCTCACGCATGTCACGTGAGATGCCAAATCTCACTCATCTCGCGTGAGATGCCAATTCTAACTCATCTCGCGTGAGATTGCAAATCTCACTCATCTCGCGTGAGATGCCAAATCTAATCATCTCGCGTGGGATGCCAAATCTCATGCATCTCGCGTGAGATGTCATATCTCACTCATTTCGCGTGAGATGCCAAATCTCACTCATCTCGCGTGAAATGCCAAATCTTACTCATCTCGCGTGAGATGCCAAATCTCAGTCATCTCACGTGAGATGCCAAATCTAACTCATCTCGCGTGAGATGCCAAATCACACTCATCTCGCGTGAGATGCCAAATCTCACTCATCTCGCGGGACATGCCAAATCTCACTCATCTCGTGTGAGATGACAAATCACACTCATCTTGCGTGAGATGCCAAATCTCACGCATGTCACATGAGATGCCAAATCTCACTCATCTCGCGTGAGATGCCAAATCTCACGCATCTCGCGTGAGATGTCATATCTCACTCATCTTGCGTGAGATGCCAAATCTCACTCATCTCGCGTGAGATGCCAAATCTCACACATCTCGCGTGAGATGCCAAATCTCACTGATCTCGCGTGAGATGCTAAATCTCACTCATCTCGCATGAGATGCCAAATCTCACTCATCTCGCGTGAGATGACAAATCGCACTCATCTCGCGTGAGATGCTAAATCTCACTCATCTCGCTCGCGTGAGATGCCAAATCTAACTCATCTCACGTGAGATGCCAAATCTCACTCATCTCGCGTGAGATGCCAAATCTCACTCATCTCGCGTGAGATGCCAAATCTCACTCATCTCGCGTGAGATGCCAAATCTCACTCATCTCGCGTGAGATGCCACATCTCACTCATCTCGCGTGAGATGTCAAATCTCACTTATCTCGCGTGAGATGCCAAATCTAACTCATCTCGAGTGAGATGCCAAATCTCACTCATCTCGCGTGAGATGCCAAATCTAACTCATCTCGCGTGAGATGCCAAATCTCACTCATCTCGCGTGAGATGACAAATCACACTCATCTCGCGTGAGATGCCAAATCTCACGCATGTCACGGGAGATGCCAAATCTCACTCATCTCGCGTGAGATGCCAAATCTAACTCATCTCGCGTGAGATGCCAAATCTCACTGATCTCGCGTGAGATGCTAAATCTCACTCATCCTGCGTGAGATGCCAAATCTCACTCATCTCGCGTGAGATGCCAAATAGTGAGCACGGGGAATTGGGCATGGCCGCTGACGTCATCGTAGGCACGCCCATGCCAAATCTCATTCATCTAACGTGAGAAGCCAAATCTCACTCATCTCGCGTGAGATGCCAAATCTCACTCATCTCGCTCGCGTGAGATGCCAAATCTAACTCATCTCGCGTGAGATGCCAAATCTCACTCATCTCGCGTGAGATGCCAAATCTAACTCATCTCGCATAAGATGCCAAATCTCACTCATCTCGCGTGAGATGCCAAATCTCACTCATCTCGCGTGAGATGCCAAATCTCACTCATCTCGCGTGAGATGCCAAATCTAACTCATCTCGCGTGAGATGCCAAATCTCACTCATCTCGCGTGAGATGCCAAATAGTGATTACGGGGAACTGGGCGCGGCCGCTGACGTCATCGTAGGCACGCCCATGCCAAATCTCACGCATCTCACGAGAGATCCCAAATCTAACTCATCTCGCGTGAGATACCAAATCTCACTCATCTCGCGTGAGATGACAAATCTCACTCATCTCACGTGAGATGCCAAATCCCACTCATCTCGCGTGAGATGGCACATCTCACGCATGTCACGTGAGATGCCAAATCTCACTCATCTCGCGTGAGATGCCAATTCTAACTCATCTCGCGTGAGATTGCAAATCTCACTCATCTCGCGTGAGATGCCAAATCTAATCATCTCGCGTGGGATGCCAAATCTCACGCATCTCGCGTGAGATGTCATATCTCACTCATCTCGCGTGAGATGCCAAATCTCACTCATCTCGCGTGAGATGCCAAATCTCACTCATCTCGCGTGAGATGCCAAATCTCAGTCATCTCACGTGAGATGCCAAATCTAACTCATCTCGCGTGAGATGCCAAATCACACTCATCTCGCGTGAGATGCCAAATCTCACTCATCTCGCGGGACATGCCAAATCTCACTCATCTCGTGTGAGATGACAAATCACACTCATCTTGCGTGAGATGCCAAATCTCACGCATGTCACATGAGATGCCAAATCTCACTCATCTCGCGTGAGATGCCAAATCTCACGCATCTCGCGTGAGATGTCATATCTCACTCATCTCGCGTGAGATGCCAAATCTCACTCATCTCGCGTGAGATGCCAAATCTCACACATCTCGCGTGAGATGCCAAATCTCACTGATCTCGCGTGAGATGCTAAATCTCACTCATCTCGCGTGAGATGCCAAATCTCACTCATCTCGCGTGAGATGCCAAATCGCACTCATCTCGCGTGAGATGCCAAATAGTGAGCACGGGAAATTGGGCACGGCCGCTGACGTCATCGTAGGCACGCCTCATTCTTCTCACGTGAGAAGCCAAACCTCACTCATCTCGCGTGAGATGCTAAATCTCACTCATCTCGCTCCCGTGAGATGCCAAATCAAACTCATCTCACGTGAGATGCCAAATCTCACTCATCTCGCGTGAGATGCCAAATCTCACTCATCTCGCGTGAGATGCCAAATCTCACTCATCTCGCGTGAGATGCCAAATCTCACTCATCTCGCGTGAGATGCCACATCTCACTCATCTCGCGTGAGATGTCAAATCTCACTTATCTCGCGTGAGATGCCAAATCTAACTCATCTCGAGTGAGATGCCAAATCTCACTCATCTCGCGTGAGATGCCAAATCTAACTCATCTCGCGTGAGATGCCAAATCTCACTCATCTCGCGTGAGATGACAAATCACACTCATCTCGCGTGAGATGCCAAATCTCACGCATGTCACGGGAGATGCCAAATCTCACTCATCTCGCGTGAGATGCCAAATCTAACTCATCTCGCGTGAGATGCCAAATCTCACTCATCTCGCGTGAGATGCCAAATCTCACTCATCTCGCGTGAGATGTCAAATCTCACTCATCTCGCGTGAGATGCCAAATCTAACTCATCTCGAGTGAGATGCCAAATCTCACTCATCTCGCGTGAGATGCCAAATCTCACTCATCTCGCGTGAGATGACAAATCACACTCATCTCGCGTGAGATGCCAAATCTCACGCATGTCACGGGAGATGCCAAATCTCACTCATCTCGCGTGAGATGCCAAATCTAACTCATCTCGTGTGAGATGCCAAATCTCACTCATCTCGCGTGAGATGCCAAATCTCACTCATCTCGCGTGAGATGTCAAATCTCACTCATCTCGCGTGAGATGCCAAATCTAACTCATCTCGAGTGAGATGCCAAATCTCACTCATCTCGCGTGAGATGCCAAATCTCACTCATCTCGCATGAGATGCCAAATCTCACTCATCTCGCATGAGATGACAAATCACACTCATCTCGCGTGAGATGCCAAATCTCACGCATGTCACGTGAGATGCCAAATCTCACTCATCTCGCGTGAGATGCCAAATCTAACTCATCTCGCGTGAGATGCCAAATCTCACTCATCTCGTGTGAGATGCCAAATCTAACTCATCTCGCGTGGGATGCCAAATCTCACGCATCTCGCATGAGATGTCATATCTCACTCATCTTGCGTGAGATGCCAAATCTCACTCATCTCGCGTGAGATGCCAAATCTCACACATCTCGCGTGAGATGCCAAATCTCACTGATCTCGCGTGAGATGCTAAATCTCACTCATCCTGCGTGAGATGCCAAATCTCACTCATCTCGCGTGAGATGACAAATCGCACTCATCTTGCGTGAGATGCCAAATAGTGAGCATGGGGAATTGGGCATGGCCGCTGACGTCATCGTAGGCACGCCCATGCCAAATCTCATTCATCTCACGTGAGAAGCCAAATCTCACTCATCTCGCGTGAGATGCCAAATCTCACTCATCTTGCGTGAGATGCCAAATCTCACTCATCTCGCGTGAGATGCCACATCTCACTCATCTCGCGTGAGATGCCAAATCTCACTCATCTCGCGTGATATGCCAAATCTCACTCATCTCGCGTGAGATACCATATCTCACTCATCTTGCGGGACATGCCAAATCTCACTCATCTCACATGAGATGCCAAATCTCACTCATCTCGCGTGAGATGCCAAATCTCACTCATCTCGCGTGAGATGCCACATCTCACTCATCTCGCATGAGATGCCAAAACTCACTCATCTTGCGTGAGATGCCAAATCTAACTCATCTCACGTGAGATGCCAAATCTCACTCATCTCACGTGAGATGCCAAATCTAACTCATCTCGCGTGAGATGTCATATCTCACTCATCTCGCGTGAGATGCCCCTTCTCACTCATCTCGTGTGAGATGCCAAATCTCACTCATCTCGCGTGAGATTCCACATCTCACTCATCTCGCGTGAGATGCCAAATCTAACTCATCTCGCGTGGGATGCCAAATCTCACACATCTCGCGTGAGATGCCAAATCTCACTGATCTCGCGTGAGATGCTAAATCTCACTCATCCTGCGTGAGATGCCAAATCTCACTCATCTCGCGTGAGATGACAAATCGCACTCATCTCGCGTGAGATGCCAAATAGTGAGCACGGGGAATTGGGCATGGCCGCTGACGTCATCGTAGGCACGCCCATGCCAAATCTCATTCATCTCACGTGAGAAGCCAAATCTCACTCATCTCGAGTGAGATGCCAAATCTCACTCATCTCGCTCGCGTGAGATGCCAAATCTCACTCATCTCGCGTGAGATGCCAAATCTAACTCATCTCGCGTGAGATGCCAAATCTCACTCATCTCGCATGAGATGCCAAATCTCACTCATCTCGCGTGAGATGCCAAATCTCACTCATCTCGCGTGAGATGCCAAATCTAACTCATCTCGCGTGAGATGCCAAATCTCACTTATCTCGCGTGAGATGCCAAATAGTGATTACGGGGAACTGGGCGCGGCCGCTGATGTCATCGTAGGCACGCCCATGCCAAATCTCACGCATCTCACGTGAGATGCCAAATCTAACTCATCTCGCGTGAGATACCAAATCTCACTCATCTCGCGTGAGATGCCAAATCTCACTCATCTCGCGTGAGATGCCAAATCTCACTCATCTCGCGTGAGATGCCACATCTCACTTATCTCGCATGAGATGCCAAATCCCACTCATCTCGCGTGAGATGCCAAATCAGACTCATCTTGCGTGAGATGCCAAATCTCACTCATCTCGCGTGAGATGCCGAATCTCACTCATCTCGCGTGAGATGCCAAATCTCACTCATCTCACGTGAGATGCCAAATCTAACTCATCTCGCGTGAGATGCCAAATCTCACTCATCTCGCGTGGGATGGCAAATCTCACGCATCTCGCGTGAGATGACATATCTCACTCATCTCGTGTGAGATGCCAAATCTCACTCATCTCGCGTGAGATGCCAAATCTCACTCATCTCGCGTGAGATGCCAAATCTCACTCATCTCACGTGAGATGCCAAATCTCACGCATCTCGCGTGAGATGCCAAATCTCACTCATGTCGCGTGAGATGCCAAATCTCACTCATCTCGCGTGAGATGGAAAATCTCACTCATCTCGCGTGAGATGCCAAATCTCACTCATCTCACGTGAGATGCCAAATCTCACTTATCTCGCGTGAGATGCCAAATCTCACTCATCTCGCGTGAGATGCCAAATCTAACTCATCTCACGTGAGATGCCAAATCTCACTCATCTTGCGTGAGATGCCAAATCTCACTCATCTCGCGTGAGATGCCAAATCTCACTCATCTCGCGTGAGATGCCAAATCTCACTCATCTCACGTGAGATGCCAAATCTAACTCATCTCGCGTGAGATGCCAAATCTCACTCATCTTGACTGGGATGGCAAATCTCACGCATCTCGCGTGAGATGACATATCTCACTCATCTCACGTGAGATGCCAAATCTCACTCATCTCGCGTGAGATGCCAAATCTCACTCATCTCACGTGAGATGCCAAATCTCACTCATCTCGCGGGACATGCCAAATCTCACTCATCTCGTGTGAGATGACAAATCACACTCATCTTGCGTGAGATGCCAAATCTCACGCATGTCACATGAGATGCCAAATCTCACTCATCTCGCGTGAGATGCCAAATCTCACGCATCTCGCGTGAGATGTCATATCTCACTCATCTCGCGTGAGATGCCAAATCTCACTCATCTCGCGTGAGATGCCAAATCTCACACATCTCGCGTGAGATGCCAAATCTCACTGATCTCGCGTGAGATGCTAAATCTCACTCATCTCGTGTCAGATGCCAAATCTCACTCATCTCGCGTGAGATGACAAATCGCACTCATCTCGCGTGAGATGCCAAATAGTGAGCATGGGGAATTGGGCACGGCCGCTGACGTCATCGTAGGCACGCCCATGCCAAATCTCATTCTTCTCACGTGAGAAGCCAAATCTAACTCATCTCGCGTGCGATGCCAAATCTCACTCATCTCGCTCACGTGAGATGCCAAATCTAACTCATCTCGCGTGAGATGCCAAATCTCACTCATCTCGCGTGAGATGCCAAATCTCACGCATCTCGTGCGAGATGCCAAATCTCACTCATCTCGCGTGAGATGCCAAATCTCACTCATCTCGCGTGAGATCCAAATCTCACTCATCTCGCGTGAGATGCCAAATCTCACTCATCTCACATGAGATGCCAAATCTCACTCATCTCGCGGGACATGCCAAATCTCACTCATCTCGCGTGAGATGACAAATCACACTCCTCTCGCGTGAGATGCCAAATCTCACGCATGTCACGTGAGATGCCAAATCTCACTCATCTCGCGTGAGATGCCAAATCTAACTCATCTTGCGTGAGTTGCCAAATCTCACTCATCTCGCGTGAGATGCCAAATCTAACTCATCTCGCGTGGGATGCCAAATCTCACGCATCTCGCGTGAGACGTCATATCTCACTCATCTCGCGTGAGATGCAAAATCTCACTCATGTCGCGTGAGATACCAAATCTCACACATCTCGCGTGAGATGCCAAATCTCACTGATCTCGCGTGAGATGCTAAATCTCACTCATCCTGCGTGAGATGCCAAATCTCACTCATCTCGCGTGAGATGACAAATCGCACTCATCTCGCGTGAGATGCCAAATAGTGAGCACGGGGAATTGGGCATGGCCACTGACGTCATCGTAGGCACGCCCATGCCAAATCTCATTCATCTCACGTGAGAAGCCAAATCTCACTCATCTCGCGTGAGATGCCAAATCTCACTCATCTCGCTCGCGTGAGATGCCAAATCTAACTCATCTCGCGTGAGATGCCAAATCTCACTCATCTCGCGTGAGATGCCAAATCTAACTCATCTCGCGTGAGATGCCAAATCTCACTCATCTCGCGTGAGATGCCAAATCTCACTCATCTCGCGTGAGATGCCAAATCTCACTCATCTCACGTGAGATGCCAAATCTAACTCATCTCCCGTGAGATGCCAAATCTCACTCATCTCGCGTGGGATGCCAAATCTCACGCATCTCGCGTGAGACATCATATCTCACTCATCTCTCGTGAGATGCAAAATCTCACTCATCTCGCGTGAGATACCAAATCTCACACATCTCGCGTGAGATGCCAAATCTCACTGATCTCGCGTGAGATGCTAAATCTCACTCATCCTGCGTGAGATGCCAAATCTCACTCATCTCGCATGAGATGACAAATCGCACTCATCTCGCGTGAGATGCCAAATAGTGAGCACGGGGAATTGGGCATGGCCGCTGACGTCATCGTAGGCACGCCCATGCCAAATCTCATTCATCTCACGTGAGAAGCCAAATCTCACTCATCTCGAGTGAGATGCCAAATCTCACTCATCTCGCTCGCGTGAGATGCCAAATCTCACTCATCTCACGTGAGATGCCAAATCTAACTCATCTCGCGTGAGATGCCAAATCTCACTCATCTCGCATGAGATGCCAAATCTCACTCATCTCGCGTGAGATGCCAAATCTAACTCATCTCGCTTGAGATGCCACATCTCACTCATCTCGCGTGAGATGCCAAATCTAACTCATCTCGCGTGAGATGCCGAATCTCACTCATCTCGCGTGAGATGCCAAATCTCACTCATCTCGCGTGAGATGCCAAATCTCACTCATCTCGCGTGAGATGTCAAATCTCACGCATCTCGCATGAGATGTCATATCTCACTCATCTTGCGTGAGATGCCAAATCTCACTCATCTCGCGTGAGATGCCAAATCTCACACATCTCGTGTGAGATGCCAAATCTCACTGATCTCGCGTGAGATGCTAAATCTCACTCATCCTGCGTGAGATGCCAAATCTCACTCATCTCGCGTGAGATGACAAATCGCACTCATCTTGCGTGAGATGCCAAATAGTGAGCATGGGGAATTGGGCATGGCCGCTGACGTCATCGTAGGCACGCCCATGCCAAATCTCATTCATCTCACGTGAGAAGCCAAATCTCACTCATCTCGCGTGAGATGCCAAATCTCACTCATCTTATGTGAGATGCCAAATCTCACTCATCTCGCGTGAGATGCCACATCTCACTCATCTCGCGTGAGATGCCAAATCTCACTCATCTCGCGTGATATGCCAAATCTCACTCATCTCGCGTGAGATACCATATCTCACTCATCTTGCGGGACATGCCAAATCTCACTCATCTCACATGAGATGCCAAATCTCACTCATCTCGCGTGAGATGCCAAATCTCACTCATCTCGCGTGAGATGCCACATCTCACTCATCTCGCATGAGATGCCAAAACTCACTCA
Organism: Lissotriton helveticus; assembly: GCF_964261635.1. NCBI lineage: Eukaryota > Metazoa > Chordata > Amphibia > Caudata > Salamandridae > Lissotriton > Lissotriton helveticus. Next base: position 709,579,640 of record NC_136073.1, read on the forward strand.
TCTTGCGTGAGATGCCAAATCTAACTCATCTCACGTGAGATGCCAAATCTCACTCATCTCACGTGAGATGCCAAATCTAACTCATCTCGCTCGCGTGAGATGCCAAATCTCACTCATCTCGCGTGAGATGCCAAATCTAACTCATCTCGCGTGAGATGCCAAATCTCACTCATCTCGCATGAGATGCCAAATCTCACTCATCTCGCGTGAGATGCCAAATCTCACTCATCTCGCGTGAGATGCCAAATCTAACTCATCTCGCGTGAGATGCCAAATCTCACTTATCTCGCGTGAGATGCCAAATAGTGATTACGGGGAACTGGGCGCGGCCGCTGATGTCATCGTAGGCACGCCCATGCCAAATCTCACGCATCTCACGTGAGATGCCAAATCTAACTCATCTCGCGTGAGATACCAAATCTCACTCATCTCGCGTGAGATGCCAAATCTCACTCATCTCGCGTGAGATGCCAAATCTCACTCATCTCGCGTGAGATGCCACATCTCACTTATCTCGCATGAGATGCCAAATCCCACTCATCTCGCGTGAGATGCCAAATCAGACTCATCTTGCGTGAGATGCCAAATGTCACTCATCTCGCGTGAGATGCCGAATCTCACTCATCTCGCGTGAGATGCCAAATCTCACTCATCTCACGTGAGATGCCAAATCTAACTCATCTCGCGTGAGATGCCAAATCTCACTCATCTCGCGTGGGATGGCAAATCTCACGCATCTCGCGTGAGATGACATATCTCACTCATCTCGTGTGAGATGCCAAATCTCACTCATCTCGCGTGAGATGCCAAATCTCACTCATCTCGCGTGAGATGCCAAATCTCACTCATCTCACGTGAGATGCCAAATCTCACGCATCTCGCGTGAGATGCCAAATCTCACTCATGTCGCGTGAGATGCCAAATCTCACTCATCTCGCGTGAGATGGAAAATCTCACTCATCTCGCGTGAGATGCCAAATCTCACTCATCTCACGTGAGATGCCAAATCTCACTTATCTCGCGTGAGATGCCAAATCTCACTCATCTCGCGTGAGATGCCAAATCTAACTCATCTCACGTGAGATGCCAAATCTCACTCATCTTGCGTGAGATGCCAAATCTCACTCATCTCGCGTGAGATGCCAAATCTCACTCATCTCGCGTGAGATGCCAAATCTCACTCATCTCACGTGAGATGCCAAATCTAACTCATCTCGCGTGAGATGCCAAATCTCACTCATCTTGACTGGGATGGCAAATCTCACGCATCTCGCGTGAGATGACATATCTCACTCATCTCACGTGAGATGCCAAATCTCACTCATCTCGCGTGAGATGCCAAATCTCACTCATCTCACGTGAGATGCCAAATCTCACTCATCTCGCGGGACATGCCAAATCTCACTCATCTCGTGTGAGATGACAAATCACACTCATCTTGCGTGAGATGCCAAATCTCACGCATGTCACATGAGATGCCAAATCTCACTCATCTCGCGTGAGATGCCAAATCTCACGCATCTCGCATGAGATGTCATATCTCACTCATCTCGCGTGAGATGCCAAATCTCACTCATCTCGCGTGAGATGCCAAATCTCACACATCTCGCGTGAGATGCCAAATCTCACTGATCTCGCGTGAGATGCTAAATCTCACTCATCTCGTGTCAGATGCCAAATCTCACTCATCTCGCGTGAGATGACAAATCGCACTCATCTCGCGTGAGATGCCAAATAGTGAGCATGGGGAATTGGGCACGGCCGCTGACGTCATCGTAGGCACGCCCATGCCAAATCTCATTCTTCTCACGTGAGAAGCCAAATCTCACTCATCTCGCGTGCGATGCCAAATCTCACTCATCTCGCTCACGTGAGATGCCAAATCTAACTCATCTCGCGTGAGATGCCAAATCTCACTCATCTCGCGTGAGATGCCAAATCTCACGCATCTCGCGCGAGATGCCAAATCTCACTCATCTCGCGTGAGATGCCAAATCTCACTCATCTCGCGTGAGATCCAAATCTCACTCATCTCGCGTGAGATGCCAAATCTCACTCATCTCACATGAGATGCCAAATCTCACTCATCTCGCGGGACATGCCAAATCTCACTCATCTCGCGTGAGATGACAAATCACACTCCTCTCGCGTGAGATGCCAAATCTCACGCATGTCACGTGAGATGCCAAATCTCACTCATCTCGCGTGAGATGCCAAATCTAACTCATCTTGCGTGAGTTGCCAAATCTCACTCATCTCGCGTGAGATGCCAAATCTAACTCATCTCGCGTGGGATGCCAAATCTCACGCATCTCGCGTGAGACGTCATATCTCACTCATCTCGCGTGAGATGCAAAATCTCACTCATGTCGCGTGAGATACCAAATCTCACACATCTCGCGTGAGATGCCAAATCTCACTGATCTCGCGTGAGATGCTAAATCTCACTCATCCTGCGTGAGATGCCAAATCTCACTCATCTCGCGTGAGATGACAAATCGCACTCATCTCGCGTGAGATGCCAAATAGTGAGCACGGGGAATTGGGCATGGCCACTGACGTCATCGTAGGCACGCCCATGCCAAATCTCATTCATCTCACGTGAGAAGCCAAATCTCACTCATCTCGCGTGAGATGCCAAATCTCACTCATCTCGCACGCGTGAGATGCCAAATCTAACTCATCTCGCGTGAGATGCCAAATCTCACTCATCTCGCGTGAGATGCCAAATCTAACTCATCTCGCGTGAGATGCCAAATCTCACTCATCTCGCGTGAGATGCCAAATCTCACTCATCTCGCGTGAGATGCCAAATCTCACTCATCTCACGTGAGATGCCAAATCTAACTCATCTCCCGTGAGATGCCAAATCTCACTCATCTCGCGTGGGATGCCAAATCTCACGCATCTCGCGTGAGACATCATATCTCACTCATCTCTCGTGAGATGCAAAATCTCACTCATCTCACGTGAGATACCAAATCTCACACATCTCGCGTGAGATGCCAAATCTCACTGATCTCGCGTGAGATGCTAAATCTCACTCATCCTGCGTGAGATGCCAAATCTCACTCATCTCGCATGAGATGACAAATCGCACTCATCTCGCGTGAGATGCCAAATAGTGAGCACGGGGAATTGGGCATGGCCGCTGACGTCATCGTAGGCACGCCCATGCCAAATCTCATTCATCTCACGTGAGAAGCCAAATCTCACTCATCTCGAGTGAGATGCCAAATCTCACTCATCTCGCTCGCGTGAGATGCCAAATCTCACTCATCTCACGTGAGATGCCAAATCTAACTCATCTCGCGTGAGATGCCAAATCTCACTCATCTCGCATGAGATGCCAAATCTCACTCATCTCGCGTGAGATGCCAAATCTAACTCATCTCGCGTGAGATGCCACATCTCACTCATCTCGCGTGAGATGCCAAATCTAACTCATCTCGCGTGAGATGCCGAATCTCACTCATCTCGCGTGAGATGCCAAATCTCACTCATCTCGCGAGAGATGCCAAATCTCACTCATCTCGCGTGAGATGTCAAATCTCACTCATCTCGCGTGAGATGCCAAATCTAACTCATCTCGAGTGAGATGCCAAATCTCACTCATCTCGCGTGAGATGCCAAATCTAACTCATCTCGCGTGAGATGCCAAATCTCACTCATCTCGCGTGAGATGCCAAATCTCACTCATCTCGCGTGAGATGCCAAATCTAACTCATCTCGCGTGAGATGCCAAATCTCACTCATCTCGCGTGAGATGCCAAATCTAACTCATCTCGCGTGGGATGCCAAATCTCACGCATCTCGCGTGAGATGTCATATCTCACTCATCTCGCGTGAGATGCCAAATCTCACTCATCTCGCGTGAGATGCCAAATCTCACACATCTCGCGTGAGATGCCAAATCTCACTGATCTCGCGTGAGATGCTAAATCTTACTCATCCTGCGTGAGATGCCAAATCTCACTCATCTCGCGTGAGATGACAAATCGCACTCATCTCGCGTGAGATGCCAAATAGTGAGCACGGGGAATTGGGCATGGCCGCTGACGTCATCGTAGGCACGCCCATGCCAAATCTCATTCATCTAACGTGAGAAGCCAAATCTCACTCATCTCGCGTGAGATGCCAAATCTCACTCATCTCGCTCGCGTGAGATGCCAAATCTAACTCATCTCGCGTGAGATGCCAAATCTCACTCATCTCGCGTGAGATGCCAAATCTAACTCATCTCGCATAAGATGCCAAATCTCACTCATCTCGCGTGAGATGCCAAATCTCACTCATCTCGCGTGAGATGCCAAATCTCACTCATCTCGCGTGAGATGCCAAATCTAACTCATCTCGCGTGAGATGCCAAATCTCACTCATCTCACGTGAGATGCCAAATAGTGATTACGGGGAACTGGGCGCGGCCGCTGACGTCATCGTAGGCACGCCCATGCCAAATCTCACGCATCTCACGAGAGATGCCAAATCTAACTCATCTCGCGTGAGATACCAAATCTCACTCATCTTGCGTGAGATGACAAATCTCACTCATCTTGCGTGAGATGCCAAATCTCACTCATCTCGCGTGAGATGGCACATCTCACGCATGTCACGTGAGATGCCAAATCTCAGTCATCTTGCGTGAGATGCCAATTCTAACTCATCTCGCGTGAGATTGCAAATCTCACTCATCTCGCGTGAGATGCCAAATCTAATCATCTCGCATGGGATGCCAAATCTCACGCATCTCGCGTGAGATGTCATATCTCACTCATCTCGCGTGAGATGCCAAATCTCACTCATCTCACGTGAGATGCCAAATCTCACTCATCTCGTGTGAGATGCCAAATCTCAGTCATCTCACGTGAGATGCCAAATCTAACTCATCTCGCGTGAGATGCCAAATCACACTCATCTCGCGTGAGATGCCAAATCTCACTCATCTCGCGGGACATGCCAAATCTCACTCATCTCGTGTGAGATGACAAATCACACTCATCTTGCGTGAGATGCCAAATCTCACGCATGTCACATGAGATGCCAAATCTCACTCATCTCGCGTGAGATGCCAAATCTCACGCATCTCGCGTGAGATGTCATATCTCACTCATCTCGCGTGAGATGCCAAATCTCACTCATCTCGCGTGAGATGCCAAATCTCACACATCTCGCGTGAGATGCCAAATCTCACTGATCTCGCGTGAGATGCTAAATCTCACTCATCTCGCGTGAGATGCCAAATCTCACTCATCTCGCGTGAGATGACAAATCGCACTCATCTCGCGTGAGATGCCAAATAGTGAGCACGGGAAATTGGGCACGGCCGCTGACGTCATCGTAGGCACGCCTCATTCTTCTCACGTGAGAAGCCAAACCTCACTCATCTCGCGTGAGATGCTAAATCTCACTCATCTCGCGTGAGATGCCAAATCTCACTCATCTCGCATGAGATGCCAAATCTCACTCATCTCGCGTGAGATGCCAAATCTCACTCATCTCGCGTGAGATGCCACATCTCACTCATCTCGCGTGAGATGTCAAATCTCACTTATCTCGCGTGGGATGCCAAATCTAACTCATCTCGAGTGAGATGCCAAATCTCACTCATCTCGCGTGAGATGCCAAATCTAACTCATCTCGCGTGAGATGCCAAATCTCACTCATCTCGTGTGAGATGACAAATCACACTCATCTCGCATGAGATGCCAAATCTCACGCATGTCACGGGAGATGCCAAATCTCACTCATCTCGCGTGAGATGCCAAATCTAACTCATCTCGCGTGAGATGCCAAATCTCACTGATCTCGCGTGAGATGCTAAATCTCACTCATCCTGCGTGAGATGCCAAATCTCACTCATCTCGCGTGAGATGACAAATCGCACTCATCTCGCGTGAGATGCCAAATAGTGAGCACGGGGAATTGGGCATGGCCGCTGACGTCATCGTAGGCACGCCCATGCCAAATCTCATTCATCTAACGTGAGAAGCCAAATCTCACTCATCTCGCGTGAGATGCCAAATCTCACTCATCTCGCTCGCGTGAGATGCCAAATCTAACTCATCTCGCGTGAGATGCCAAATCTCACTCATCTCGCGTGAGATGCCAAATCTAACTCATCTCGCATAAGATGCCAAATCTCACTCATCTCGCGTGAGATGCCAAATCTCACTCATCTCGCGTGAGATGCCAAATCTCACTCATCTCGCGTGAGATGCCAAATCTAACTCATCTCGCGTGAGATGCCAAATCTCACTCATCTCGCGTGAGATGCCAAATAGTGATTACGGGGAACTGGGCGCGGGCGCTGACGTCATCGTAGGCACGCCCATGCCAAATCTCACGCATCTCACGAGAGATGCCAAATCTAACTCATCTCTCGTGAGATACCAAATCTCACTCATCTCGCGTGAGATGACAAATCTCACTCATCTCGCGTGAGATGCCAAATCTCACTCATCTCGCGTGAGATGGCACATCTCACGCATGTCACGTGAGATGCCAAATCTCACTCATCTCGCGTGAGATGCCAATTCTAACTCATCTCGCGTGAGATTGCAAATCTCACTCATCTCGCGTGAGATGCCAAATCTAATCATCTCGCGTGGGATGCCAAATCTCACGCATCTCGCGTGAGATGTCATATCTCACTCATCTCGCGTGAGATGCCAAATCTCACTCATCTCGCGTGAGATGCCAAATCTCACTCATCTCGCGTGAGATGCCAAATCTCAGTCATCTCACGTGAGATGCCAAATCTAACTCATCTCGCGTGAGATGCCAAATCACACTCATCTCGCGTGAGATGCCAAATCTCACTCATCTCGCGGGACATGCCAAATCTCACTCATCTCGTGTGAGATGACAAATCACACTCATCTTGCGTGAGATGCCAAATCTCACGCATGTCACATGAGATGCCAAATCTCACTCATCTCGCGTGAGATGGCAAATCTCACGCATCTCGCGTGAGATGTCATATCTCACTCATCTCGCATAAGATGCCAAATCTCACTCATCTCGCGTGAGATGCCAAATCTCACTCATCTCGCGTGAGATGCCAAATCTCACTCATCTCGCGTGAGATGCCAAATCTAACTCATCTCGCGTGAGATACCAAATCTCACTCATCTTGCGTGAGATGACAAATCTCACTCATCTCGCGTGAGATGCCAAATCTCACTCATCTCGCGTGAGATGGCACATCTCACGCATGTCACGTGAGATGCCAAATCTCACTCATCTCGCGTGAGATGCCAATTCTAACTCATCTCGCGTGAGATTGCAAATCTCACTCATCTCGCGTGAGATGCCAAATCTAATCATCTCGCATGGGATGCCAAATCTCACGCATCTCGCGTGAGATGTCATATCTCACTCATCTCGCGTGAGATGCCAAATCTAACTCATCTCGCGTGAGATGCCAAATCTCACTGATCTCGCGTGAGATGCTAAATCTCACTCATCCTGCGTGAGATGCCAAATCTCACTCATCTCGCGTGAGATGACAAATCGCACTCATCTCACGTGAGATGCCAAATAGTGAGCACGGGGAATTGGGCATGGCCGCTGACGTCATCGTAGGCACGCCCATGCCAAATCTCATTCATCTAACGTGAGAAGCCAAATCTCACTCATCTCGCGTGAGATGCCAAATCTCACTCATCTCGCTCGCGTGAGATGCCAAATCTAACTCATCTCGCGTGAGATGCCAAATCTCACTCATCTCGCGTGAGATGCCAAATCTAACTCATCTCGCATAAGATGCCAAATCTCACTCATCTCGCGTGAGATGCCAAATCTCACTCATCTCGCGTGAGATGCCAAATCTCACTCATCTCGCGTGAGATGCCAAATCTAACTCATCTCGCGTGAGATGCCAAATCTCACTCATCTCGCGTGAGATGCCAAATAGTGATTACGGGGAACTGGGCGCGGCCGCTGACGTCATCGTAGGCACGCCCATGCCAAATCTCACGCATCTCACGAGAGATGCCAAATCTAACTCATCTCTCGTGAGATACCAAATCTCACTCATCTCGCGTGAGATGACAAATCTCACTCATCTCGCGTGAGATGCCAAATCTCACTCATCTCGCGTGAGATGGCACATCTCACGCATGTCACGTGAGATGCCAAATCTCACTCATCTCGCGTGAGATGCCAATTCTAACTCATCTCGCGTGAGATTGCAAATCTCACTCATCTCGCGTGAGATGCCAAATCTAATCATCTCGCGTGGGATGCCAAATCTCACGCATCTCGCGTGAGATGTCATATCTCACTCATCTCGCGTGAGATGCCAAATCTCACTCATCTCGCGTGAGATGCCAAATCTCACTCATCTCGCGTGAGATGCCAAATCTCAGTCATCTCACGTGAGATGCCAAATCTAACTCATCTCGCGTGAGATGCCAAATCACACTCATCTCGCGTGAGATGCCAAATCTCACTCATCTCGCGGGACATGCCAAATCTCACTCATCTCGTGTGAGATGACAAATCACACTCATCTTGCGTGAGATGCCAAATCTCACGCATGTCACATGAGATGCCAAATCTCACTCATCTCGCGTGAGATGGCAAATCTCACGCATCTCGCGTGAGATGTCATATCTCACTCATCTCGCGTGAGATGCCAAATCTCACTCATCTCGCGTGAGATGCCAAATCTCACACATCTCGCGTGAGATGCCAAATCTCACTGATCTCGCGTGAGATGCTAAATCTCACTCATCTCGCGTGAGATGCCAAATCTCACTCATCTTGCGTGAGATGACAAATCGCACTCATCTCGCGTGAGATGCCAAATAGTGAGCACGGGAAATTGGGCACGGCCGCTGACGTCATCGTAGGCACGCCTCATTCTTCTCACGTGAGAAGCCAAACCTCACTCATCTCGCGTGAGATGCTAAATCTCACTCATCTCGCTCGCGTGAGATGCCAAATCTAACTCATCTCACGTGAGATGCCAAATCTCACTCATCTCGCGTGAGATGCCAAATCTCACTCATCTCGCGTGAGATGCCAAATCTCACTCATCTCGCGTGAGATGCCAAATCTCACTCATCTCGCGTGAGATGCCACATCTCACTCATCTCGCATGAGATGTCAAATCTCACTTATCTTGCGTGAGATGCCAAATCTAACTCATCTCGAGTGAGATGCCAAATCTCACTCATCTCGCGTGAGATGCCAAATCTAACTCATCTCGCGTGAGATGCCAAATCTCACTCATCTCGCATGAGATGACAAATCACACTCATCTCGCGTGAGATGCCAAATCTCACGCATGTCACGGGAGATGCCAAATCTCACTCATCTCGCGTGAGATGCCAAATCTAACTCATCTCGCGTGAGATGCCAAATCTCACTCATCTCGCGTGAGATGCCAAATCTCACTCATCTCGCGTGAGATGACAAATCACACTCATCTCGCGTGAGATGCCAAATCTCACGCATGTCACGGGAGATGCCAAATCTCACTCATCTCGCGTGAGATGCCAAATCTAACTCATCTCGCGTGAGATGCCAAATCTCACTGATCTCGCGTGAGATGCTAAATCTCACTCATCCTGCGTGAGATGCCAAATCTCACTCATCTCGCGTGAGATGACAAATCGCACTCATCTCGCGTGAGATGCCAAATAGTGAGCACGGGGAATTGGGCATGGCCGCTGACGTCATCGTAGGCACGCCCATGCCAAATCTCATTCATCTAACGTGAGAAGCCAAATCTCACTCATCTCGCGTGAGATGCCAAATCTCACTCATCTCGCTCGCGTGAGATGCCAAATCTAACTCATCTCGCGTGAGATGCCAAATCTCACTCATCTCGCGTGAGATGCCAAATCTAACTCATCTCGCATAAGATGCCAAATCTCACTCATCTCGCGTGAGATGCCAAATCTCACTCATCTCGCGTGAGATGCCAAATCTCACTCATCTCGCGTGAGATGCCAAATCTAACTCATCTCGCGTGAGATGCCAAATCTCACTCATCTCGCGTGAGATGCCAAATAGTGATTACGGGGAACTGGGCGCGGCCGCTGACGTCATCGTAGGCACGCCCATGCCAAATCTCACGCATCTCACGAGAGATGCCAAATCTAACTCATCTCTCGTGAGATACCAAATCTCACTCATCTCGCGTGAGATGACAAATCTCACTCATCTCGCGTGAGATGCCAAATCTCACTCATCTCGCGTGAGATGGCACATCTCACGCATGTCACGTGAGATGCCAAATCTCACTCATCTCGCGTGAGATGCCAATTCTAACTCATCTCGCGTGAGATTGCAAATCTCACTCATCTCGCGTGAGATGCCAAATCTAATCATCTCGCGTGGGATGCCAAATCTCACGCATCTCGCGTGAGATGTCATATCTCACTCATTTCGCGTGAGATGCCAAATCTCACTCATCTCGCGTGAAATGCCAAATCTCACTCATCTCGCGTGAGATGCCAAATCTCAGTCATCTCACGTGAGATGCCAAATCTAACTCATCTCGCGTGAGATGCCAAATCACACTCATCTCGCGTGAGATGCCAAATCTCACTCATCTCGCGGGACATGCCAAATCTCACTCATCTCGTGTGAGATGACAAATCACACTCATCTTGCGTGAGATGCCAAATCTCACGCATGTCACATGAGATGCCAAATCTCACTCATCTCGCGTGAGATGCCAAATCTCACGCATCTCGCGTGAGATGTCATATCTCACTCATCTTGCGTGAGATGCCAAATCTCACTCATCTCGCGTGAGATGCCAAATCTCACACATCTCGCGTGAGATGCCAAATCTCACTGATCTCGCGTGAGATGCTAAATCTCACTCATCTCGCATGAGATGCCAAATCTCACTCATCTCGCGTGAGATGACAAATCGCACTCATCTCGCGTGAGATGCCAAATAGTGAGCACGGGAAATTGGGCACGGCCGCTGACGTCATCGTAGGCACGCCTCATTCTTCTCACGTGAGAAGCCAAACCTCACTCATCTCGCGTGAGATGCTAAATCTCACTCATCTCGCGTGAGATGCCAAATCTCACTCATCTCGCGTGAGATGCCAAATCTCACTCATCTCGCGTGAGATGCCAAATCTCACTCATCTCACGTGAGATGCCACATCTCACTCATCTCGCGTGAGATGTCAAATCTCACTTATCTCGCGTGAGATGCCAAATCTAACTCATCTCGAGTGAGATGCCAAATCTCACTCATCTCGCGTGAGATGCCAAATCTAACTCATCTCGCGTGAGATGCCAAATCTCACTCATCTCGCGTGAGATGACAAATCACACTCATCTCGCGTGAGATGCCAAATCTCACGCATGTCACGGGGAGATGCCAAATCTCACTCATCTCGCGTGAGATGCCAAATCTAACTCATCTCGCGTGAGATGCCAAATCTCACTGATCTCGCGTGAGATGCTAAATCTCACTCATCCTGCGTGAGATGCCAAATCTCACTCATCTCGCGTGAGATGACAAATCGCACTCATCTCGCGTGAGATGCCAAATAGTGAGCACGGGGAATTGGGCATGGCCGCTGACGTCATCGTAGGCACGCCCATGCCAAATCTCATTCATCTAACGTGAGAAGCCAAATCTCACTCATCTCGCGTGAGATGCCAAATCTCACTCATCTCGCTCGCGTGAGATGCCAAATCTAACTCATCTCGCGTGAGATGCCAAATCTCACTCATCTCGCGTGAGATGCCAAATCTAACTCATCTCGCATAAGATGCCAAATCTCACTCATCTCGCGTGAGATGCCAAATCTCACTCATCTCGCGTGAGATGCCAAATCTCACTCATCTCGCGTGAGATGCCAAATCTAACTCATCTCGCGTGAGATGCCAAATAGTGAGCACGGGAAATTGGGCACGGCCGCTGACGTCATCGTAGGCACGCCTCATTCTTCTCACGTGAGAAGCCAAACCTCACTCATCTCGCGTGAGATGCTAAATCTCACTCATCTCGCGTGAGATGCCAAATCTCACTCATCTCGCGTGAGATGCCAAATCTCACTCATCTCGCGTGAGATGCCAAATCTCACTCATCTCGCGTGAGATGCCACATCTCACTCATCTCGCGTGAGATGTCAAATCTCACTTATCTCGCGTGAGATGCCAAATCTAACTCATCTCGAGTGAGATGCCAAATCTCACTCATCTCGCGTGAGATGTCAAATCTAACTCATCTCGCGTGAGATGCCAAATCTCACTCATCTCGCGTGAGATGACAAATCACACTCATCTCGCGTGAGATGCCAAATCTCACGCATGTCACGGGAGATGCCAAATCTCACTCATCTCGCGTGAGATGCCAAATCTAACTCATCTCGCGTGAGATGCCAAATCTCACTGATCTCGCGTGAGATGCTAAATCTCACTCATCCTGCGTGAGATGCCAAATCTCACTCATCTCGCGTGAGATGCCAAATCTCACTCATCTCGCGTGAGATGCCAAATCTCACTCATCTCGCGTGAGATGCCAAATCTCACTCATCTCGCGTGAGATGCCAAATCTCACTCATCTCGCGTGAGATGCCACATCTCACTCATCTCGCGTGAGATGTCAAATCTCACTTATCTCGCGTGAGATGCCAAATCTAACTCATCTCGAGTGAGATGCCAAATCTCACTCATCTCGCGTGAGATGCCAAATCTAACTCATCTCGCGTGAGATGCCAAATCTCACTCATCTCGCGTGAGATGACAAATCACACTCATCTCGCGTGAGATGCCAAATCTCACGCATGTCACGGGAGATGCCAAATCTCACTCATCTCGCGTGAGATGCCAAATCTAACTCATCTCGCGTGAGATGCCAAATCTCACTGATCTCGCGTGAGATGCTAAATCTCACTCATCCTGCGTGAGATGCCAAATCTCACTCATCTCGCGTGAGATGCCAAATAGTGAGCACGGGGAATTGGGCATGGCCGCTGACGTCATCGTAGGCACGCCCATGCCAAATCTCATTCATCTAACGTGAGAAGCCAAATCTCACTCATCTCGCGTGAGATGCCAAATCTCACTCATCTCGCTCGCGTGAGATGCCAAATCTAACTCATCTCGCGTGAGATGCCAAATCTCACTCATCTCGCGTGAGATGCCAAATCTAACTCATCTCGCATAAGATGCCAAATCTCACTCATCTCGCGTGAGATGCCAAATCTCACTCATCTCGCGTGAGATGCCAAATCTCACTCATCTCGCGTGAGATGCCAAATCTCACTCATCTCGCGTGAGATGCCAAATAGTGATTACGGGGAACTGGGCGCGGCCGCTGACGTCATCGTAGGCACGCCCATGCCAAATCTCACGCATCTCACGAGAGATCCCAAATCTAACTCATCTCGCGTGAGATACCAAATCTCACTCATCTCGCGTGAGATGACAAATCTCACTCATCTCACGTGAGATGCCAAATCCCACTCATCTCGCGTGAGATGGCACATCTCACGCATGTCACGTGAGATGCCAAATCTCACTCATCTCGCGTGAGATGCCAATTCTAACTCATCTCGCGTGAGATTGCAAATCTCACTCATCTCGCGTGAGATGCCAAATCTAATCATCTCGCGTGGGATGCCAAATCTCACGCATCTCGCGTGAGATGTCATATCTCACTCATCTCGCGTGAGATGCCAAATCTCACTCATCTCGCGTGAGATGCCAAATCTCACTCATCTCGCGTGAGATGCCAAATCTCAGTCATCTCACGTGAGATGCCAAATCTAACTCATCTCGCGTGAGATGCCAAATCACACTCATCTCGCGTGAGATGCCAAATCTCACTCATCTCGCGGGACATGCCAAATCTCACTCATCTCATGTGAGATGACAAATCACACTCATCTTGCGTGAGATGCCAAATCTCACGCATGTCACATGAGATGCCAAATCTCACTCATCTCGCGTGAGATGCCAAATCTCACGCATCTCGCGTGAGATGTCATATCTCACTCATCTCGCGTGAGATGCCAAATCTCACTCATCTCGCGTGAGATGCCAAATCTCACACATCTCGCGTGAGATGCCAAATCTCACTGATCTCGCGTGAGATGCTAAATCTCACTCATCTCGCGTGAGATGCCAAATCTCACTCATCTCGTGTGAGATGCCAAATCGCACTCATCTCGCGTGAGATGCCAAATAGTGAGCACGGGAAATTGGGCACGGCCGCTGACGTCATCGTAGGCACGCCTCATTCTTCTCACGTGAGAAGCCAAACCTCACTCATCTCGCGTGAGATGCTAAATCTCACTCATCTCGCTCGCGTGAGATGCCAAATCAAACTCATCTCACGTGAGATGCCAAATCTCACTCATCTCGCGTGAGATGCCAAATCTCACTCATCTCGCGTGAGATGCCAAATCTCACTCATCTCGCGTGAGATGCCAAATCTCACTCATCTCGCGTGAGATGCCACATCTCACTCATCTCGCGTGAGATGTCAAATCTCACTTATCTCGCGTGAGATGCCAAATCTAACTCATCTCGAGTGAGATGCCAAATCTCACTCATCTCGCGTGAGATGCCAAATCTAACTCATCTCGCGTGAGATGCCAAATCTCACTCATCTCGCGTGAGATGACAAATCACACTCATCTCGGGTGAGATGCCAAATCTCACGCATGTCACGGGAGATGCCAAATCTCACTCATCTCGCGTGAGATGCCAAATCTAACTCATCTCGCGTGAGATGCCAAATCTCACTCATCTCGCGTGAGATGCCAAATCTCACTCATCTCGCGTGAGATGTCAAATCTCACTCATCTCGCGTGAGATGCCAAATCTAACTCATCTCGAGTGAGATGCCAAATCTCACTCATCTCGCGTGAGATGCCAAATCTCACTCATCTCGCGTGAGATGACAAATCACACTCATCTCGCGTGAGATGCCAAATCTCACGCATGTCACGGGAGATGCCAAATCTCACTCATCTCGCGTGAGATGCCAAATCTAACTCATCTCGCGTGAGATGCCAAATCTCACTCATCTCGCGTGAGATGCCAAATCTCACTCATCTCGCGTGAGATGTCAAATCTCACTCATCTCGCGTGAGATGCCAAATCTAACTCATCTCGAGTGAGATGCCAAATCTCACTCATCTCGCGTGAGATGCCAAATCTCACTCATCTCGCATGAGATGCCAAATCTCAATCATCTCGCATGAGATGACAAATCACACTCATCTCGCGTGAGATGCCAAATCTCACGCATGTCACGTGAGATGCCAAATCTCACTCATCTCGGGTGAGATGCCAAATCTAACTCATCTCGCGTGAGATGCCAAATCTCACTCATCTCGTGTGAGATGCCAAATCTAACTCATCTCGCGTGGGATGCCAAATCTCACGCATCTCGCATGAGATGTCATATCTCACTCATCTTGCGTGAGATGCCAAATCTCACTCATCTCGCGTGAGATGCCAAATCTCACACATCTCGCGTGAGATGCCAAATCTCACTGATCTCGCGTGAGATGCTAAATCTCACTCATCCTGCGTGAGATGCCAAATCTCACTCATCTCGCGTGAGATGACAAATCGCACTCATCTTGCGTGAGATGCCAAATAGTGAGCATGGGGAATTGGGCATGGCCGCTGACGTCATCGTAGGCACGCCCATGCCAAATCTCATTCATCTCACGTGAGAAGCCAAATCTCACTCATCTCGCGTGAGATGCCAAATCTCACTCATCTTGCGTGAGATGCCAAATCTCACTCATCTCGCGTGAGATGCCACATCTCACTCATCTCGCGTGAGATGCCAAATCTCACTCATCTCGCGTGATATGCCAAATCTCACTGATCTCGCGTGAGATGCCAAATCTCACACATCTCGCGTGAGATGCCAAATCTCACTGATCTCGCGTGAGATGCCAAATCTCACTCATCTCGCTCGCGTGAGATGCCAAATCTAACTCATCTCGCGTGAGATGCCAAATCTCACTCATCTCGCGTGAGATGCCAAATCTAACTCATCTCGCATAAGATGCTAAAATCTCACTCATCTCGCGTGAGATGCCAAATCTCACTCATCTCGCGTGAGATGCCAAATCTCACTCATCTCGCGTGAGATGCCAAATCTAACTCATCTCGCGTGAGATGCCAAATCTCACTCATCTCGCGTGAGATGCCAAATAGTGATTACGGGGAACTGGGCGCGGCCGCTGACGTCATCGTAGGCACGCCCATGCCAAATCTCACGCATCTCACGAGAGATCCCAAATCTAACTCATCTCGCGTGAGATACCAAATCTCACTCATCTCGCGTGAGATGACAAATCTCACTCATCTCACGTGAGATGCCAAATCCCACTCATCTCGCGTGAGATGGCACATCTCACGCATGTCACGTGAGATGCCAAATCTCACTCATCTCGCGTGAGATGCCAATTCTAACTCATCTCGCGTGAGATTGCAAATCTCACTCATCTCGCGTGAGATGCCAAATCTAATCATCTCGCGTGGGATGCCAAATCTCACGCATCTCGCGTGAGATGTCATATCTCACTCATCTCGCGTGAGATGCCAAATCTCACTCATCTCGCGTGAGATGCCAAATCTCACTCATCTCGCGTGAGATGCCAAATCTCAGTCATCTCACGTGAGATGCCAAATCTAACTCATCTCGCGTGAGATGCCAAATCACACTCATCTCGCGTGAGATGCCAAATCTCACTCATCTCGCGGGACATGCCAAATCTCACTCATCTCGTGTGAGATGACAAATCACACTCATCTTGCGTGAGATGCCAAATCTCACGCATGTCACATGAGATGCCAAATCTCACTCATCTCGCGTGAGATGCCAAATCTCACGCATCTCGCGTGAGATGTCATATCTCACTCATCTCGCGTGAGATGCCAAATCTCACTCATCTCGCGTGAGATGCCAAATCTCACACATCTCGCGTGAGATGCCAAATCTCACTGATCTCGCGTGAGATGCTAAATCTCACTCATCTCGCGTGAGATGCCAAATCTCACTCATCTCGTGTGAGATGCCAAATCGCACTCATCTCGCGTGAGATGCCAAATAGTGAGCACGGGAAATTGGGCACGGCCGCTGACGTCATCGTAGGCACGCCTCATTCTTCTCACGTGAGAAGCCAAACCTCACTCATCTCGCGTGAGATGCTAAATCTCACTCATCTCGCTCGCGTGAGATGCCAAATCAAACTCATCTCACGTGAGATGCCAAATCTCACTCATCTCGCGTGAGATGCCAAATCTCACTCATCTCGCGTGAGATGCCAAATCTCACTCATCTCGCGTGAGATGCCAAATCTCACTCATCTCGCGTGAGATGCCACATCTCACTCATCTCGCGTGAGATGTCAAATCTCACTTATCTCGCGTGAGATGCCAAATCTAACTCATCTCGAGTGAGATGCCAAATCTCACTCATCTCGCGTGAGATGCCAAATCTAACTCATCTCGCGTGAGATGCCAAATCTCACTCATCTCGCGTGAGATGACAAATCACACTCATCTCGCGTGAGATGCCAAATCTCACGCATGTCACGGGAGATGCCAAATCTCACTCATCTCGCGTGAGATGCCAAATCTAACTCATCTCGCGTGAGATGCCAAATCTCACTCATCTCGCGTGAGATGCCAAATCTCACTCATCTCGCGTGAGATGTCAAATCTCACTCATCTCGCGTGAGATGCCAAATCTAACTCATCTCGAGTGAGATGCCAAATCTCACTCATCTCGCGTGAGATGCCAAATCTCACTCATCTCGCGTGAGATGACAAATCACACTCATCTCGCGTGAGATGCCAAATCTCACGCATGTCACGGGAGATGCCAAATCTCACTCATCTCGCGTGAGATGCCAAATCTAACTCATCTCGCGTGAGATGCCAAATCTCACTCATCTCGCGTGAGATGCCAAATCTCACTCATCTCGCGTGAGATGTCAAATCTCACTCATCTCGCGTGAGATGCCAAATCTAACTCATCTCGAGTGAGATGCCAAATCTCACTCATCTCGCGTGAGATGCCAAATCTCACTCATCTCGCATGAGATGCCAAATCTCACTCATCTCGCATGAGATGCCAAATCTCACTCATCTCGCATGAGATGACAAATCACACTCATCTCGCGTGAGATGCCAAATCTCACGCATGTCACGTGAGATGCCAAATCTCACTCATCTCGGGTGAGATGCCAAATCTAACTCATCTCGCGTGAGATGCCAAATCTCACTCATCTCGTGTGAGATGCCAAATCTAACTCATCTCGCGTGGGATGCCAAATCTCACGCATCTCGCATGAGATGTCATATCTCACTCATCTTGCGTGAGATGCCAAATCTCACTCATCTCGCGTGAGATGCCAAATCTCACACATCTCGCGTGAGATGCCAAATCTCACTGATCTCGCGTGAGATGCTAAATCTCACTCATCCTGCGTGAGATGCCAAATCTCACTCATCTCGCGTGAGATGACAAATCGCACTCATCTTGCGTGAGATGCCAAATAGTGAGCATGGGGAATTGGGCATGGCCGCTGACGTCATCGTAGGCACGCCCATGCCAAATCTCATTCATCTCACGTGAGAAGCCAAATCTCACTCATCTCGCGTGAGATGCCAAATCTCACTCATCTTGCGTGAGATGCCAAATCTCACTCATCTCGCGTGAGATGCCACATCTCACTCATCTCGCGTGAGATGCCAAATCTCACTCATCTCGCGTGATATGCCAAATCTCACTCATCTCGCGTGAGATACCATATCTCACTCATCTTGCGGGACATGCCAAATCTCACTCATCTCACATGAGATGCCAAATCTCACTCATCTCGCGTGAGATGCCAAATCTCACTCATCTCGCGTGAGATGCCACATCTCACTCATCTCGCATGAGATGCCAAAACTCACTCATCTTGCGTGAGATGCCAAATCTAACTCATCTCACGTGAGATGCCAAATCTCACTCATCTCACGTGAGATGCCAAATCTAACTCATCTCGCGTGAGATGTCATATCTCACTCATCTCGCGTGAGATGCCCCTTCTCACTCATCTCGTGTGAGATGCCAAATCTCACTCATCTCGCGTGAGATGCCACATCTCACTCATCTCGCGTGAGATGCCAAATCTAACTCATCTCGCGTGGGATGCCAAATCTCACGCATCTCGCGTGAGACGTCATATCTCACTCATCTCGCGTGAGATGCAAAATCTCACTCATCTCGCGTGAGATACCAAATCTCACACATCTCGCGTGAGATGCCAAATCTCACTGATCTCGCGTGAGATGCTAAATCTCACTCATCCTGCGTGAGATGCCAAATCTCACTCATCTCGCGTGAGATGACAAATCGCACTCATCTCGCGTGAGATGCCAAATAGTGAGCACGGGGAATTGGGCATGGCCGCTGACGTCATCGTAGGCACGCCCATGCCAAATCTCATTCATCTCACGTGAGAAGCCAAATCTCACTCATCTCGAGTGAGATGCCAAATCTCACTCATCTCGCTCGCGTGAGATGCCAAATCTCACTCATCTCGCGTGAGATGCCAAATCTAACTCATCTCGCGTGAGATGCCAAATCTCACTCATCTCGCATGAGATGCCAAATCTCACTCATCTCGCGTGAGATGCCAAATCTCACTCATCTCGCGTGAGATGCCAAATCTAACTCATCTCGCGTGAGATGCCAAATCTCACTTATCTCGCGTGAGATGCCAAATAGTGATTACGGGGAACTGGGCGCGGCCGCTGATGTCATCGTAGGCACGCCCATGCCAAATCTCACGCATCTCACGTGAGATGCCAAATCTAACTCATCTCGCGTGAGATACCAAATCTCACTCATCTCGCGTGAGATGCCAAATCTCACTCATCTCGCGTGAGATGCCAAATCTCACTCATCTCGCGTGAGATGCCACATCTCACTTATCTCGCATGAGATGCCAAATCCCACTCATCTCGCGTGAGATGCCAAATCAGACTCATCTTGCGTGAGATGCCAAATCTCACTCATCTCGCGTGAGATGCCGAATCTCACTCATCTCGCGTGAGATGCCAAATCTCACTCATCTCACGTGAGATGCCAAATCTAACTCATCTCGCGTGAGATGCCAAATCTCACTCATCTCGCGTGGGATGGCAAATCTCACGCATCTCGCGTGAGATGACATATCTCACTCATCTCGTGTGAGATGCCAAATCTCACTCATCTCGCGTGGGATGGCAAATCTCACGCATCTCGCGTGAGATGACATATCTCACTCATCTCGTGTGAGATGCCAAATCTCACTCATCTCGCGTGAGATGCCAAATCTCACTCATCTCGCGTGAGATGCCAAATCTCACTCATCTCACGTGAGATGCCAAATCTCACGCATCTCACGTGAGATGCCAAATCTCACTCATGTCGCGTGAGATGCCAAATCTCACTCATCTCGCGTGAGATGGAAAATCTCACTCATCTCGCGTGAGAGGCCAAATCTCACTCATCTCACGTGAGATGCCAAATCTCACTTATCTCGCGTGAGATGCCAAATCTCACTCATCTCGCGTGAGATGCCAAATCTAACTCATCTCGCGTGAGATGCCAAATCTCACTCATCTTGCGTGAGATGCCAAATCTCACTCATCTCGCGTGAGATGCCAAATCTCACTCATCTCGCGTGAGATGCCAAATCTCACTCATCTCACGTGAGATGCCAAATCTAACTCATCTCGCGTGAGATGCCAAATCTCACTCATCTTGACTGGGATGGCAAATCTCACGCATCTCGCGTGAGATGACATATCTCACTCATCTCACGTGAGATGCCAAATCTCACTCATCTCGCGTGAGATGCCAAATCTCACTCATCTCACGTGAGATGCCAAATCTCACTCATCTCGCGGGACATGCCAAATCTCACTCATCTCGTGTGAGATGACAAATCACACTCATCTTGCGTGAGATGCCAAATCTCACGCATGTCACATGAGATGCCAAATCTCACTCATCTCGCGTGAGATGCCAAATCTCACGCATCTCGCGTGAGATGTCATATCTCACTCATCTCGCGTGAGATGCCAAATCTCACTCATCTCGCGTGAGATGCCAAATCTCACACATCTCGCGTGAGATGCCAAATCTCACTGATCTCGCGTGAGATGCTAAATCTCACTCATCTCGTGTCAGATGCCAAATCTCACTCATCTCGCGTGAGATGACAAATCGCACTCATCTCGCGTGAGATGCCAAATAGTGAGCATGGGGAATTGGGCACGGCCGCTGACGTCATCGTAGGCACGCCCATGCCAAATCTCATTCTTCTCACGTGAGAAGCCAAATCTCACTCATCTCGCGTGCGATGCCAAATCTCACTCATCTCGCTCACGTGAGATGCCAAATCTAACTCATCTCGCGTGAGATGCCAAATCTCACTCATCTCGCGTGAGATGCCAAATCTCACGCATCTCGCGCGAGATGCCAAATCTCACTCATCTCGCGTGAGATGCCAAATCTCACTCATCTCGCGTGAGATCCAAATCTCACTCATCTCGCGTGAGATGCCAAATCTCACTCATCTCACATGAGATGCCAAATCTCACTCATCTCGCGGGACATGCCAAATCTCACTCATCTCGCGTGAGATGACAAATCACACTCCTCTCGCGTGAGATGCCAAATCTCACGCATGTCACGTGAGATGCCAAATCTCACTCATCTCGCGTGAGATGCCAAATCTAACTCATCTTGCGTGAGTTGCCAAATCTCACTCATCTCGCGTGAGATGCCAAATCTAACTCATCTCGCGTGGGATGCCAAATCTCACGCATCTCGCTTGAGACGTCATATCTCACTCATCTCGCGTGAGATGCAAAATCTCACTCATGTCGCGTGAGATACCAAATCTCACACATCTCGCGTGAGATGCCAAATCTCACTGATCTCGCGTGAGATGCTAAATCTCACTCATCCTGCGTGAGATGCCAAATCTCACTCATCTCGCGTGAGATGACAAATCGCACTCATCTCGCGTGAGATGCCAAATAGTGAGCACGGGGAATTGGGCATGGCCACTGACGTCATCGTAGGCACGCCCATGCCAAATCTCATTCATCTCACGTGAGAAGCCAAATCTCACTCATCTCGCGTGAGATGCCAAATCTCACTCATCTCGCTCGCGTGAGATGCCAAATCTAACTCATCTCGCGTGAGATGCCAAATCTCACTCATCTCGCGTGAGATGCCAAATCTAACTCATCTCGCGTGAGATGCCAAATCTCACTCATCTCGCGTGAGATGCCAAATCTCACTCATCTCGCGTGAGATGCCAAATCTCACTCATCTCACGTGAGATGCCAAATCTAACTCATCTCCCGTGAGATGCCAAATCTCACTCATCTCGCGTGGGATGCCAAATCTCACGCATCTCGCGTGAGACATCATATCTCACTCATCTCTCGTGAGATGCAAAATCTCACTCATCTCGCGTGAGATACCAAATCTCACACATCTCGCGTGAGATGCCAAATCTCACTGATCTCGCGTGAGATGCTAAATCTCACTCATCCTGCGTGAGATGCCAAATCTCACTCATCTCGCATGAGATGACAAATCGCACTCATCTCGCGTGAGATGCCAAATAGTGAGCACGGGGAATTGGGCATGGCCGCTGACGTCATCGTAGGCACGCCCATGCCAAATCTCATTCATCTCACGTGAGAAGCCAAATCTCACTCATCTCGAGTGAGATGCCAAATCTCACTCATCTCGCTCGCGTGAGATGCCAAATCTCACTCATCTCACGTGAGATGCCAAATCTAACTCATCTCGCGTGAGATGCCAAATCTCACTCATCTCGCATGAGATGCCAAATCTCACTCATCTCGCGTGAGATGCCAAATCTAACTCATCTCGCGTGAGATGCCACATCTCACTCATCTCGCGTGAGATGCCAAATCTAACTCATCTCGCGTGAGATGCCGAATCTCACTCATCTCGCGTGAGATGCCAAATCTCACTCATCTCGCGTGAGATGCCAAATCTCACTCATCTCGCGTGAGATGTCAAATCTCACTCATCTCGCGTGAGATGCCAAATCTAACTCATCTCGAGTGAGATGCCAAATCTCACTCATCTCGCGTGAGATGCCAAATCTAACTCATCTCGCGTGAGATGCCAAATCTCACTCATCTCGCGTGAGATGCCAAATCTCACTCATCTCGCGTGAGATGCCAAATCTAACTCATCTCGCGTGAGATGCCAAATCTCACTCATCTCGCGTGAGGTGCCAAATCTAACTCATCTCGCGTGGGATGCCAAATCTCACGCATCTCGCGTGAGATGTCATATCTCACTCATCTCGCGTGAGATGCCAAATCTCACTCATCTCGCGTGAGATGCCAAATCTCACACATCTCGCGTGAGATGCCAAATCTCACTGATCTCGCGTGAGATGCTAAATCTTACTCATCCTGCGTGAGATGCCAAATCTCACTCATCTCGCGTGAGATGACAAATCGCACTCATCTCGCGTGAGATGCCAAATAGTGAGCACGGGGAATTGGGCATGGCCGCTGACGTCATCGTAGGCACGCCCATGCCAAATCTCATTCATCTAACGTGAGAAGCCAAATCTCACTCATCTCGCGTGAGATGCCAAATCTCACTCATCTCGCTCGCGTGAGATGCCAAATCTAACTCATCTCGCGTGAGATGCCAAATCTCACTCATCTCGCGTGAGATGCCAAATCTAACTCATCTCGCATAAGATGCCAAATCTCACTCATCTCGCGTGAGATGCCAAATCTCACTCATCTCGCGTGAGATGCCAAATCTCACTCATCTCGCGTGAGATGCCAAATCTAACTCATCTCGCGTGAGATGCCAAATCTCACTCATCTCGCGTGAGATGCCAAATAGTGATTACGGGGAACTGGGCGCGGCCGCTGACGTCATCGTAGGCACGCCCATGCCAAATCTCACGCATCTCACGAGAGATGCCAAATCTAACTCATCTCGCGTGAGATACCAAATCTCACTCATCTTGCGTGAGATGACAAATCTCACTCATCTCGCGTGAGATGCCAAATCTCACTCATCTCGCGTGAGATGGCACATCTCACGCATGTCACGTGAGATGCCAAATCTCACTCATCTCGCGTGAGATGCCAATTCTAACTCATCTCGCGTGAGATTGCAAATCTCACTCATCTCGCGTGAGATGCCAAATCTAATCATCTCGCATGGGATGCCAAATCTCACGCATCTCGCGTGAGATGTCATATCTCACTCATCTCACGTGAGATGCCAAATCTCACTCATCTCACGTGAGATGCCAAATCTCACTCATCTCGTGTGAGATGCCAAATCTCAGTCATCTCACGTGAGATGCCAAATCTAACTCATCTCGCGTGAGATGCCAAATCACACTCATCTCGCGTGAGATGCCAAATCTCACTCATCTCGCGGGACATGCCAAATCTCACTCATCTCGTGTGAGATGACAAATCACACTCATCTTGCGTGAGATGCCAAATCTCACGCATGTCACATGAGATGCCAAATCTCACTCATCTCGCGTGAGATGCCAAATCTCACGCATCTCGCGTGAGATGTCATATCTCACTCATCTCGCGTGAGATGCCAAATCTCACTCATCTCGCGTGAGATGCCAAATCTCACACATCTCGCGTGAGATGCCAAATCTCACTGATCTCGCGTGAGATGCTAAATCTCACTCATCTCGCGTGAGATGCCAAATCTCACTCATCTCGCGTGAGATGACAAATCGCACTCATCTCGCGTGAGATGCCAAATAGTGAGCACGGGAAATTGGGCACGGCCGCTGACGTCATCGTAGGCACGCCTCATTCTTCTCACGTGAGAAGCCAAACCTCACTCATCTCGCGTGAGATGCTAAATCTCACTCATCTCGCGTGAGATGCCAAATCTCACTCATCTCGCATGAGATGCCAAATCTCACTCATCTCGCGTGAGATGCCAAATCTCACTCATCTCGCGTGAGATGCCACATCTCACTCATCTCGCGTGAGATGTCAAATCTCACTTATCTCGCGTGGGATGCCAAATCTAACTCATCTCGAGTGAGATGCCAAATCTCACTCATCTCGCGTGAGATGCCAAATCTAACTCATCTCGCGTGAGATGCCAAATCTCACTCATCTCGTGTGAGATGACAAATCACACTCATCTCGCATGAGATGCCAAATCTCACGCATGTCACGGGAGATGCCAAATCTCACTCATCTCGCGTGAGATGCCAAATCTAACTCATCTCGCGTGAGATGCCAAATCTCACTGATCTCGCGTGAGATGCTAAATCTCACTCATCCTGCGTGAGATGCCAAATCTCACTCATCTCGCGTGAGATGACAAATCGCACTCATCTCGCGTGAGATGCCAAATAGTGAGCACGGGGAATTGGGCATGGCCGCTGACGTCATCGTAGGCACGCCCATGCCAAATCTCATTCATCTAACGTGAGAAGCCAAATCTCACTCATCTCGCGTGAGATGCCAAATCTCACTCATCTCGCTCGCGTGAGATGCCAAATCTAACTCATCTCGCGTGAGATGCCAAATCTCACTCATCTCGCGTGAGATGCCAAATCTAACTCATCTCGCATAAGATGCCAAATCTCACTCATCTCGCGTGAGATGCCAAATCTCACTCATCTCGCGTGAGATGCCAAATCTCACTCATCTCGCGTGAGATGCCAAATCTAACTCATCTCGCGTGAGATGCCAAATCTCACTCATCTCGCGTGAGATGCCAAATAGTGATTACGGGGAACTGGGCGCGGCCGCTGACGTCATCGTAGGCACGCCCATGCCAAATCTCACGCATCTCACGAGAGATGCCAAATCTAACTCATCTCTCGTGAGATACCAAATCTCACTCATCTCGCGTGAGATGACAAATCTCACTCATCTCGCGTGAGATGCCAAATCTCACTCATCTCGAGTGAGATGGCACATCTCACGCATGTCACGTGAGATGCCAAATCTCACTCATCTCGCGTGAGATGCCAATTCTAACTCATCTCGCGTGAGATTGCAAATCTCACTCATCTCGCGTGAGATGCCAAATCTAATCATCTCGCGTGGGATGCCAAATCTCACGCATCTCGCGTGAGATGTCATATCTCACTCATCTCGCGTGAGATGCCAAATCTCACTCATCTCGCGTGAGATGCCAAATCTCACTCATCTCGCGTGAGATGCCAAATCTCAGTCATCTCACGTGAGATGCCAAATCTAACTCATCTCGCGTGAGATGCCAAATCACACTCATCTCGCGTGAGATGCCAAATCTCACTCATCTCGCGGGACATGCCAAATCTCACTCATCTCGTGTGAGATGACAAATCACACTCATCTTGCGTGAGATGCCAAATCTCACGCATGTCACATGAGATGCCAAATCTCACTCATCTCGCGTGAGATGCCAAATCTCACGCATCTCGCGTGAGATGTCATATCTCACTCATCTCGCGTGAGATGCCAAATCTCACTCATCTCGCGTGAGATGCCAAATCTCACACATCTCGCGTGAGATGCCAAATCTCACTGATCTCGCGTGAGATGCTAAATCTCACTCATCTCGCGTGAGATGCCAAATCTCACTCATCTTGCGTGAGATGACAAATCGCACTCATCTCGCGTGAGATGCCAAATAGTGAGCACGGGAAATTGGGCACGGCCGCTGACGTCATCGTAGGCACGCCTCATTCTTCTCACGTGAGAAGCCAAACCTCACTCATCTCGCGTGAGATGCTAAATCTCACTCATCTCGCTCGCGTGAGATGCCAAATCTAACTCATCTCACGTGAGATGCCAAATCTCACTCATCTCGCGTGAGATGCCAAATCTCACTCATCTCGCGTGAGATGCCAAATCTCACTCATCTCGCGTGAGATGCCAAATCTCACTCATCTCGCATGAGATGCCACATCTCACTCATCTCGCATGAGATGTCAAATCTCACTTATCTTGCGTGAGATGCCAAATCTAACTCATCTCGAGTGAGATGCCAAATCTCACTCATCTCGCGTGAGATGCCAAATCTAACTCATCTCGCGTGAGATGCCAAATCTCACTCATCTCGCATGAGATGACAAATCACACTCATCTCGCGTGAGATGCCAAATCTCACGCATGTCACGGGAGATGCCAAATCTCACTCATCTCGCGTGAGATGCCAAATCTAACTCATCTCGCGTGAGATGCCAAATCTCACTCATCTCGCGTGAGATGCCAAATCTCACTCATCTCGCGTGAGATGTCAAATCTCACTCATCTCACGTGAGATGCCAAATCTAACTCATCTCGAGTGAGATGCCAAATCTCACTCATCTCGCGTGAGATGCCAAATCTCACTCATCTCGCATGAGATGCCAAATCTCACTCATCTCGCATGAGATGACAAATCACACTCATCTCGCGTGAGATGCCAAATCTCACGCATGTCACGTGAGATGCCAAATCTCACTCATCTCGCGTGCGATGCCAAATCTAACTCATCTCGCGTGAGATGCCAAATCTCACTCATCTCGTGTGAGATGCCAAATCTAACTCATCTCGCGTGGGATGCCAAATCTCACGCATCTCGCATGAGATGTCATATCTCACTCATCTTGCGTGAGATGCCAAATCTCACTCATCTCGCGTGAGATGCCAAATCTCACACATCTCGCGTGAGATGCGAAATCTCACTGATCTCGCGTGAGATGCTAAATCTCACTCATCCTGCGTGAGATGCCAAATCTCACTCATCTCGCGTGAGATGACAAATCGCACTCATCTCGCGTGAGATGCCAAATAGTGAGCACGGGGAATTGGGCATGGCCGCTGACGTCATCGTAGGCACGCCCATGCCAAATCTCATTCATCTCACGTGAGAAGCGAAATCTCACTCATCTCGCGTGAGATGCCAAATCTCACTCATCTTGCGTGAGATGACAAATCTCACTCATCTCACGTGAGATGCCACATCTCACTCATCTCGCGTGAGATGCCAAATCTCACTCATCTCGCGTGATATGCCAAATCTCACTCATCTCGCGTGAGATACCATATCTCACTCATCTTGCGGGACATGCCAAATCTCACTCATCTCACATGAGATGCCAAATCTCACTCATCTCGCGTGAGATGCCAAATCTCACTCATCTCGCGTGAGATGCCACATCTCACTCATCTCGCATGAGATGCCAAAACTCACTCATCTTGCGTGAGATGCCAAATCTAACTCATCTCACGTGAGATGCCAAATCTCACTCATCTCACGTGAGATGCCAAATCTAACTCATCTCGCGTGAGATGTCATATCTCACTCATCTCGCGTGAGATGCCCCTTCTCACTCATCTCGTGTGAGATGCCAAATCTCACTCATCTCGCGTGAGATGCCACATCTCACTCATCTCACGTGAGATGCCAAATCTAACTCATCTCGCGTGGGATGCCAAATCTCACGCATCTCGCGTGAGACGTCATATCTCACTCATCTCGCGTGAGATGCAAAATCTCACTCATCTCGCGTGAGATACCAAATCTCACACATCTCGCGTGAGATGCCAAATCTCACTGATCTCGCGTGAGATGCTAAATCTCACTCATCCTGCGTGAGATGCCAAATCTCACTCATCTCGTGTGAGATGACAAATCGCACTCATCTCGCGTGAGATGCCAAATAGTGAGCACGGGGAATTGGGCATGGCCGCTGACGTCATCGTAGGCACGCCCATGCCAAATCTCATTCATCTCACGTGAGAAGCCAAATCTCACTCATCTCGAGTGAGATGCCAAATCTCACTCATCTCGCTCGCGTGAGATGCCAAATCTCACTCATCTCGCGTGAGATGCCAAATCTAACTCATCTCGCGTGAGATGCCAAATCTCACTCATCTCGCATGAGATGCCAAATCTCACTCATCTCGCGTGAGATGCCAAATCTCACTCATCTCGCGTGAGATGCCAAATCTAACTCATCTCGCGTGAGATGCCAAATCTCACTCATCTCGCGTGAGATGCCAAATAGTGATTACGGGGAACTGGGCGCGGCCGCTGATGTCATCGTAGGCACGCCCATGCCAAATCTCACGCATCTCACCTGAGATGCCAAATCTAACTCATCTCGCGTGAGATACCAAATCTCACTCATCTCGCGTGAGATGCCAAATCTCACTCATCTCGCGTGAGATGCCAAATCTCACTCATCTCACGTGAGATGCCAAATCTCACTCATCTCACGTGAGATGCCAAATCTAACTCATCTCGCGTGAGATGCCAAATCTCACTCATCTCGCGTGGGATGGCAAATCTCACGCATCTCGCGTGAGATGACATATCTCACTCATCTCGCGTGAGATGCCAAATCTCACTCATCTCGCATGAGATGCCAAATCTCACTCATCTCGCGTGAGATGCCAAATCTCACTCATCTCACGTGAGATGCCAAATCTCACGCATCTCGCGTGAGATGCCAAATCTCACTCATGTCGCGTGAGATGCCAAATCTCACTCATCTCGCGTGAGATGGCAAATCTCACTCATCTCGCGTGAGATGCCAAATCTCACTCATCTCACGTGAGATGCCAAATCTCACTTATCTCGCGTGAGATGCCAAATCTCACTCATCTCGCGTGAGATGCCAAATCTAACTCATCTCACATGAGATGCCAAATCTCACTCATCTTGCGTGAGATGCCAAATCTCACTCATCTCGCGTGAGATGCCAAATCTCACTCATCTCGCGTGAGATGCCAAATCTCACTCATCTCACGTGAGATGCCAAATCTAACTCATCTCGCGTGAGATGCCAAATCTCACTCATCTTGCCTGGGATGGCAAATCTCACGCATCTCGCGTGAGATGACATATCTCACTCATCTCGCGTGAGATGCCAAATCTCACTCATCTCGCGTGAGATGCCAAATCTCACTCATCTCACGTGAGATGCCAAATCTCACTCATCTCGTGTGGGATGACAAATCACACTCATCTTGCGTGAGATGCCAAATCTCACGCATGTCACATGAGATGCCAAATCTCACTCATCTCGCGTGAGATGCCAAATCTCACGCATCTCGCGTGAGATGTCATATCTCACTCATCTCGCGTGAGATGCTAAATCTCACTCATCTCGCGTCAGATGCCAAATCTCACTCATCTCGCGTGAGATGACAAATCGCGTGAGATGCCAAATAGTGAGCATGGGGAATTGGGCACGGCCGCTGACGTCATCGTAGGCACGC